>NW_020185336.1:4250042-4430645 GCF_003031525.2 Neophocaena asiaeorientalis asiaeorientalis
TGTAGTCAAAGGCGAGGAACTGCCTTACCCAAGGTCATGGCCCTTCCCATGGGGTAGCTGTAGCCAGTGACTGGCTGCAACAGGGAGATAAAAACCAGATACACTAACTTCATTTTGGCATAACTCTGAAGGGCTACCCCAGCTCCACAGCTCCCAGGAGAACTGACTGAAGCTTTAGCTACATTTTCATATCAGTTTTACTTGCTCTTATCAATCCTTCCTTCCTCTTTTCCTTATAGGCATATCTCCTGAAAACACTTCCCCAAAACCCTTTTGCACAGTCTGTTTTCAGGGATCCAATCAAGATACCTCCCAGCACCCCTAATCCTTTGTGAGGGGAAATACCTCTGCTCGTAGCCTTCACAACTTCCCCCCACCCAAATACACGCGCATATGTCCTCTCCTTACCCCACTCTATTCTCTGATTTGAATGACTGCTGGAACTAAAATTTTTCTCTGCTTTTCAGTTTATAATTCAGCTAAGCAGAACCAAGCAAGCGTAAGATGCTTCTAATTTATATTTAACTGGATTTTAGTAGTAAAATTATTAAGTAGTCAAAGTTCTAAGAGTTTGTAGAAATGATGAGAAATTAAACCAAGGGAATGATTGGGAATTTGTAATTGTGAGGAAATTAAGTGATTGGGAATATATGGAGAACTTTTCAGATATAGTTGGTTTTCTGCAAAAAATATTACTGTTTCTGCTATCCCTAGGTATATTCTTAAGTTAGAAAATTGTTTCATGTCAAGATTAGCATAATAGTTCTGCAAAAAATATTTCTGTTTCTGCTATCCCTAGGTATATTCTTAAGTTAGAAAATTGTTTCATGTCAAGATTAGCATAATAGTTTTCTTCCAAACTCTAGGAGATAAGAATCAGCTCCCAGAGGAGAGAAAGAGAGAGGGAGAGAGACAGAGACAGAGACAGAGAAAGACAGAGAAATAATTCAGATTGATGAGGTTTTCTTAATTTCGATAAGTTGGTAAAACCATTTTCTAAAGTCCCATTCCCACAGGACATAAGGGTAGAAATGTAGTTGTGATCATTATCATTTTGTGTGAACTGGGATTAGTATAAATATACATGCAAAGAAACTCAAAACTGGAAGGAATATTAAGAGTCAACTAATCCTAGGGAATCCTAGGGGAGGTTAATGGAGGGGTTTTTGGTTGGAGGAGAAGGATTTTGTTATTCGACCTCAGAGATCATAAAAAAAAGTGTGTGTGCATTTATCTGCATTATTTAGAGGAGAGAGTTAGGATTCTCCTCAGATTCTCTTGTGGATATTTAAGGACCAAGAAAACACCAAGTTTGGGGTAAAACTGAAATTAAATCAAGGAAGCTGCTATTTTATTTTATTTTATTATTTTTTTTTGTGGTACGCGGGCCTCTCACTGTTGTGGCCTCTCCCGTTGCAGAGCACAGGCTCTGGACGCGCAGGCTCAGCGGCCATGGCTCACGGGCCCAGCCGCTCCGCGGCATGTGGGATCCTCCCAGACCGGGGCACGAACCCGTGTCCCCTGCATCGGCAGGCAGACTCTCAACCACTGTGCCACCAGGGAAGCCCGCTATTTTATTTTGATTTTACCTTGATTTCCTATTTGACCTTGGGCCAAGTATTTAACATTTATTCATATATAGATTGAAGTCATAATTACAGGCTTTCTAAAGAGAAAGACACTGGGAATATCTGTGTGCCTTCTTGGTTGAGATGTAAAAAGCTCTTAGTTAAATGTAACACAGCGTGTATAAGGATGCAGCTTCCAAATTTACCTTCAGCAGCTTCACAGAAGTGACATGTCCTGAGAAAGACATGGTAGTGGTAGATAATTATAAGTTCAGTATAAGTTTCACTTCTCTCAAGTGAAAAATGGTGCATTTAAACGAAACTATGTTTTTATGTAAGTAGTTTATCAATACTTATAATTATTTTGGGGAATGTGTTAAAAAATGTGCCAAGCACCCCTGATTCTGTTGTTATTATTTCAGATTTATTGAACATTTTAGTAGCTAATAGGCTAAGTAGAATCTCTTTTAGTTATTCAAGTTAGAAAGCAAATATACTAAAATATGGAGACAACTTACAAGGGTGTTTTTTTAATGCTAAGAATCATAACAGGATTATACTCATCTAAGTTTTATACTTCATGCCTGAAAGTGCTAACGTTGAGCAAAATTCTCAGTGTGTATTCTTTCCGGATGAACTGCGGTTCGACAACTAAATCTGTAATGCAATATAACATGGTCGTATTAACCTAGTGATGCAGAAAAGACCATCTGTACCACCTTGGATATGGCTAAACTGTAGGAGCAAACTAAATGCCTTGTGCAGTCATTAATTTAAGAAAGGCAGTGAATTATTTTTAAAGGAGGAGGGTAATAACTGATGAAAAATGAATAAGAGTAGGCATTGACCTCAGTGAATTGTAATAAGCTTGCAGAATTGTTCGTAAACTGCTTTATAACTCAATTCCTAGTGCATTAAAAACTAATCAAATGACTTTGATGCGGTTCACTGATTTTTAACTTGGCAATTTACTTGAGCATATAAAAGTTGTTAGTAGAATTATGTAAGAATGCTTGCAAAATAGCTACTGTGATGCACCGTTATTTAATTATATATGCACACAGTGGTTACTCTCATCTACTAATTAATCCACTAATTAATCATCTACTAATTAATTAACGTACTTGGAGTTTGTGCACTGTGTCATGTCTTTTATCAGAACAATAAATTCTATTTCAATTATATTTACCACTGTTAACTACTAGCACACAAATGAAAGCTTAGAGTAAGAACTTAGCCTGCTTAATTCTAAAATTTTCTGTAATAGGTATTTTACATAAAATTCACTAGATGTTGAGGAGTTTGAAAACACTTTTGTGTATGCTCTAGAATCAGAATGGTAACAATTAATAACCTCGGAAAAAAGGTGAAAATTAACTGTGCTGTATCAAGTATATAGGGCATGGTATAAAGTTTACCATTTCCATCAGCTACTGGGTTCTACTCAGTTAATCATTTTTGGTAAATATGAGTAAACACAATTCCAGGAGACTAAGATTCTCTGGTTAAGTTGGTCAGAGCAATTAAATATTAGTTTTTCCACAGTCAAAATTGAAGGATATTATCAGTTTAGAATCTGCTAGTGGAAATTCATTTACAGTGCTCAGACATTCTGTTAGAACTGGGATTTGGTGAGCAAAATAGGGGCTCTTCCTACAGTCCACTAGGGGAGAGAAATGTTAATCAGAAAGTCAACAAGTGTATAACTATGAGCTGTTATGAAAATTATGAAGGGAATGCTAATCTAGTTCAGAAGGAAGGAAAAGCTTCCCATGGGAAATGACTTTGGAGCTAAAACCTAAAGGATGTTCTTATAGAGTATGTATAACTGAATCACTCTGCTGTACACCTGAAACTAACACAACGTTATTAATCTACTATACTCCAATATAAAGTAAAAATTTTTAAAAAAAGGAATGCAACCAGATTTCCATAAAACAAAACAAAACAAAAAAACCCTAAAGGATGTACTAAGTAGGAAGAGTAAAAATTATCAAACACAAGGAAGCCCTGAATCTGTAAGAAGCACAGGCCTCTGGAGGAATTAAAAAGTTCATATGGGGGCGTCCCTGGTGGCGCAGTGGTTGAGAGTCCGCCTGCTGATGCAGGGGACACGGGTTCGTGCCCCGGTCCGGGAAGATCCCACATGCCGCGGAGCGGCTGGGCCCGTGAGCCATGGCCGCTGAGCCTGCGCGTCCGGAGCCTGTGCTCCGCAACAGGAGAGGCCACAACAGTGAGAGGCCCGCGTACCGCAAAAAAAAAAGTTCATATGGCTGGATTCTAGAGAGCAATGAGGAAAAATTAAGCTGCAGATAGTGGGGCTAGTGATATCTTCATGCCCAAAGCAGGAAGTTACTGGGAGTAATAAAAGGTTAAATAATAGCTAACGTGATCAGAAGTTAGTATTTTTTAAAGGACAGACAATATGATTCAAATGTGGAAAATGATTAGCATCTTATCGCAAGAAATCAGGTGAACTGTGATTTCTTATCTCCACAAAGTGAGAGCAGTGGAGATAAGAGAAGTGAAAACACTAAAAAGATATTCAGGAGGTGAAATGAACACAATTAGTGGGTTAATTGGATTCAGGGGATGAAGGTGAGAGAGAAGAGTAACTACTAGAATAGCCAGCAAGTCTCAGGCTTATACAACTAGAGGGACTGTGATGCCATTCACTGAAAAAAGAAGGGCTGGGCTTTGAGGGGTAGATTACGAGATCGGATTTGCTACAGGATTTTGAGGTGTCTTTAAGACTTCTAAGAGAAGATGTTGATGAAGCCACCAAAATGTTCATTGCAGCTCTATTTACAATAGCCCGGAGATGGAAACAACCTAAGTGTCCATCATCAGATGAATGGATAAAGAAGATGTGGCACATGGGAATATGTGTATATATGTGGCTGATTCATTTTGTTGTGGGGCAGGGGCTAACACGCCATTGTGGGGCAATTATACTCCAATGAAGATGTTAAAAAAATAAATAAACTCTTGTTGTCTTAAAAAAAAAAGAATAATGTTTGGCATTAAAAAAAAGGCAGGTTTGGAGCTAAGAGAATAAGTCTAGGCTTGAGTTATAGATTTATGAGTCTTTGGGCTAAAGATGGAATTGAAAATATGTGTGTAGATAAGACCATCTGCTGGAAGAGTATACTCAAATATAATGCAGAAAATTTCATAAGTTTTGAGAGTGTTCTTCCATGTTTTAAAACAATCCTCAATGCATTGAGAAAAAGTTCATAGTAAATATATTAAAGATAATGGTGCCCATGACATTTAAAGAATATAAGGAAATAGATAATATTGTAGCCCAGATACACCAGCTGACTGACTCGAAGGGCAACATGTGATTGTAAAGCCGTGGGGCGATGTGGACCTAGGCTACTGTAGAACAGAAAGAAAAATTAGAATTGGCCTTTTCTTGTAGACAATACTTAGAAAAGCTTTGAATTATGCAGTAGTTTTTGAATGCTTTCTCTTTTCATTTCTTCTAGGGGTAGAAGTTTTACCTTTTTATTTTTTTTTAATTTATAAAAGAATGCATGCTCGACGAAACAAACAATAAAGATATATAAAGAGGAATGCATACATTATACTGAGCCAGTCGACATTAAAACTGTGGAATATGTTCTTCCACATCTTTCTCTACCGCCGTGCAACTTATATGGACAAATATAAGGTTTTATTATTTTTAATGAAATAATATCACCATAAGCACATTAGGCTGAAACTTGCCTTTTCACATAAAACTGTATTTGAATAACCTTCTCATCAAAACATATTATTGTTTTTTAAAGAACATCATAAGATTCCAAAGTATAAAAATGCCACATTTATTCAACTATTCTCCTTCTAGTGGATATTAAGATTGTATCTAGTTTTTGTGCCTTTGTACAGTAATATCCTATAGATGAGGTTGCTGAGTCAAGTGAAAAGTGTATTTTTTCACTTTAATAGATATTGTAAGGATGACTTTCCAAAGAATTTGTAACGATTTGCATTTCTACCAGCAAAGCGTCAGAATGCTGTCAGCTTTCTTTGCCAGCACCAGATGTTATGTTTCTTTTCTTCATTTACTGCTAAATTGAAGAGTGGAAAATGATATTATCTTGTCTTAATTTGCATTTTTTACTACCAGTAAGTTTATTAGCTAATATTTTCATTTTTAATATCTACCTTTTAATGTTTATATTTAGTTGCACTTCTAAGCATCAACCTCTCTGAGATATGTTTAACATTCCATGCCATATTCTTTGACACTGGAGCAAAAAATAATCAGGAAAAAGAAATTCTTATGTGTACATCTCTCTCTGAAACCAAAAGCTTTTCAAGAATCCCAAACAGAATGAGGACATATGTAATTGACCCCACTTTTCCCATCCACACTTGACTAGCAATATTATCCAATACAAACCTTCTAGGTATGTCAGGCCAGTGCCTTACCCCCCCCATTCCCTTTCCTCCACTTCCAATGCAATTACATTCCCCTCTACCTCCACCCCAACATAATATAATATAATACAATATAATATAATCTTTCCTGTAGCTGGCCCTTTTATACAAAGTATCCATTCCTTTCTTTCCTTTCTAAACTGTGCTCCAACCTTCAGTTTCCCTTTAAAAAAATGGATGGATAGTGATTTTTTTTCCACTTTATTAAAAAAAAAACCTTGTGTCATCCAAATAATGCTTTTATTTAGCTGGAGTATATCTAACCATCAGTAACATGGTAAAGTTATTTCACTATTTTCTTACAACTTATATGCTAATTCATATTGGTCCCAGAGAAGTTTTCTACAATATACCTCACTCCGACTGTAAAATGACTTAAGTATTAATAATTTTTTACACAGTATTTAAATATGAGTCGACAAGGTTCATTTGTTTGTTTTAGGCGATATATCCTTTGTCTTGTAACAGTGTTCTTTCCTGTCTGTATTTGTAGGGAAACTTTTTGGGTTCAAGTTCCCTGGTCTGAGAGTTCTCACTTACAGAAAGCAGTCTTTACCACAAGAAGATCCCGATGTGGTAGTGATCGATTCATCTAAGCACAGCGATGATTCCGTAGCCATGAAGCACTTTAAGTCTCCTACTAAAGAAAGCTGCAGCCCCTCGGAAGCAGATGATACAAAAGCCTTGATACAGCCCAGCAAATGTTCCCCTTTGGTGAATATATCCGGACCTCTTGACCATTCCTCTCCCAAAAGGCAATGGGACCGACTCTATCCCGACATGCTGCAGTCAAGCTCCCAGCTGACTCATTCCAGATCAAAGGAAAGCATTTGTAGTATACGGAGGGCTTCATCGGTTCAGGATATAGAAGGATTCAGTGTCCACCCCAAGAACATATTTAGAGACCGACATGCCAGTGAAGGTATGTTTGTATTCTTAAAATATGGAAACATATGTTACGGGGTAAAGAAAGGTAACATTAATCTTTATACCTTTGGAGAAGAAATGTGAGTAGAGTCTATTAAAAATATGAGTTCTACATTCAGAGTTGTTACTGATTTCCTCTTTGAGCCCTAGTGAATAATTTGGTTTCTTCTGGCTTCTTCATCCTTTTCTGAGATAGAATGATAACTATTATCTGCTTACTTTATGGAGTGTTAATTAACTAATGCTTAATATAAGACCTGTTTAGGTGATGACACTATCATCTCAAGCATAATTAATTGTGCTACATTTAGTAAATAGTCAAGACCCGGGCAAAAAAGAGTAGTGTGCTGTCACAGGACTATTTTATCGACCAACTCTGTCTAAAGGAAGAGGTGTATGAAATGTGATACTGAGTGATCAGAAATCTATACACTAATTGGGAGCAGGGAAAGGATAGGTAGGGGGAAGGGGCTCAACCAAAAACAACTTGACGTGCAAAGTCAAAATTCATTTATTTCTCTCTGCCCACTTCAAGGTCACATTCGTGTATTAGCCAGTAGTGAAAGTAGGGATGCTTAAAAGGCAAAGCTAAAAGCAATCCATCATTAACATGATGATGGATAACATTTGCTGGATATTTACATGCGTGAGGCAATGTAAGTGCTTGACACACATTGATTCTCTTATAATTCTCATAACAACAACCCTATGAGTTAGGATCTATTATTAAGCCCATTTTATAGATGAGGAAACTAAGGCTTAGATATGTTAAATAAATAATTGGTCCAAGGTTATAGAATGTCAGAGCTGGCCCTCAAACCCAGGACTGGTCTCCAGAATCCACAATCTATCCATGCAAAGCTCTTCTTCCTTCGCTCCTGCTCTATGAAACGTTGCTGCAAGGGTCTGTTGAGTCATTGAATCTTCTCTGGGGAGGTCCAGATTCAGGGTACCCATTGCATGCATACATTAGTCTCACTTTTCTACAGATTTGGGTTCTTGAGAGGCCCATTGTCCTTTCTGTGGTATTTATTCCTTCGAGATCCCATCATCATCCATGCTGCCACTAGTTTTCTTTTTAAAACATATATCTGATCACGGGGCTCCTTAGTGTAGGGTACTAGACAATTTTCCAGCTCTCCACAGTTAGTTTTCAAGCCTCATTTCTAGCCCCTGCAAGATTTCCTCCCCTACTATATACTCAATTCTAAACCTGCACAAAAATAATTGCCTTTCCCAAAAATATATCATGCATTTTTGTGCTTCATTTCTTTGTTCTGCTGGGAATACTCTTCCTCACTTTGTCCCTCCTCACACTACTACTCATAGCCATAAGGACCCGTTTCTCCTTTCCAAACCCGAAGAATTAAATGGTTTCACACCTGAGTGTGCAAGGCAGTGTTTACATATATTATAGCATTTCTTACATTCTACATTTATTCCACATTATATGTCTTGCGTTCCTATTAGATATACAAATAAATAATGATGTCGCTGAGAGCTTCTCTGGCACAGGAGTTCTGGCGTAGTTGGCTCCATGGCCTTGGTCTCCAGCACAGTTGCCTATTTCATGGAAGGAACTCAATAAGCCTTGGTGTGACATTGAGAGGATCGTGCTCGTGAATTATGTTCCAGAACTACACCATCAGGAAATAATGAGTTATCTGTTCCGTAGTACTCTGAAATTTAAACCAGTTTTAGGATTGAATCATGTGGGGATTTTTATTTAAAGGGTGCAGTGAAGTAGAGAAGGCAGAAGAGGTGAAAGAAAATGAGTTGGCAGGAAAAACTTCAAAGAGACAAATCAATATCAAAGAAACAAAAAGAACAGTTTTCTGTGAGAGAGATTTGATGTGGTACAAGAGCAATTAGCAAATCCACTTTAATCTCTAGTCCAAAGAAAGTCAAAGGGAAAAGGAAAATAAAGGACAATTTCCAAACTGGATCATTGTGTAAGGCTCTACAGCATCTAGTTACAGCATGCCCACTCTCTCCTGACTAAATGAAATCTCTGAAATTTGATCTTTGAGCAATGGATCCTATGGCTGAACAGCGGTAAATCCGATACGATAATTCAAATGACCAGCATATATTTGTGTTTGTTAGTCCAATTCGTGTAGTCATCTTTAGGAAGCATACTGACTTTTCAGAGATTGGCCTCATTGCCTAGAACCTGAGTTACATTTTAATAACTTTCAGAAACAATATTAAATGATACATGTTCAGTGCACGGTACAGACTTTTAGCCTGTGTTTTGACAGTGGTGCTGAGTAGGTTAGATCAGATTTCATGATTTAACTTTATTGTTTTCAATTTTATATGGTCTCCATTTAGCACACAGTTACTGATACAATTGTGGGAGAGGATGTGTTAATATTTTGGGCTTCTCAGTACAGGTTCTATTCAGGGACACTCAGTGTTGAGATCATCCTCAATTTTCTTCTCCCACCCAGGCTATGTTATTTTCAAAAAACTGTATCACTTGCTTGCAGATGCTAGTTTCAATGTCTGACTGCCAACAGATAAATTCAGAGGGTATTTTGTACTTCAATTTTAGCTACAAAATCATTGATTAACATAGGCGAACCTATAATTCCTAAAGCTTTATAAATTGATATACTTTAGAAACTGAGCCACTGATAAGGCAAGATGGAAAACTTTTAAACCTGATTTTAATTTTATGAATTCATCTAGCTCTTTAATAGGTTAAATCCACATGCACCAGATTTTGAATTCAGATTGTTGTCTCTTCACTCAAGAAAAAAAATTCCCTCCTATATAGGCTATCTTCATAGAACTTTAAATAATTTGCAAATATATCAGTGCATAATATTTTACATTATCTTTTCATTTAATCTATATTATCAAATACCTTAGAACCATAGTTCTCAAATCATTTGTGGTGAAGGACCAGAATATTTTTTTCTTATCCATCACATACCGATATATTTGTAAATACAGTAAAAATGCACTACAAGAAAATGAAATTTTAAAAAATAGACATACAAAATATAAACCCCAATTGTTGTATTATTAAATTGAACGGACGTAAAATTACTCTGTCAAACTGCTACAAGACTCTTACTGCTTACTCTAAGGTCTGCACTTACAGTGTAATTTCTGCACTTACAGTGTCAAGCACTCTTAGTGCGTACTCTAATTTCTGCACATACAGTGTCAATTTCTGCACTTACAGTGTCAACAAGCAGATCTCAGCTAGCACCAGCACACAGACCACATGCTCTGCCTCAGAATGTCAAAGCAGCATTAAGTATATAATGTAACTTTGGGGCAGTTGGTTTTTTGGAAATTGCAACTCTTTATATGTAATTTCCAGGTTGATGAATAGAATTATAATATTTAACTACTTGCTTGCAAGCAGTTATTACTTTACTAATGATTGTTGGCCTAGCTTCTGATGGAGATAATTAATTCTATGTAATCGAGGTCTCTTCCATTAACGCTATTTGTTTGTTATGGTCCCTCAAAGAGAGCAGAGCATTGACATGTAAGGTCACAACTTTATTTGTGCATCTCTATGTGAGGTAGCGTCTATGCTAGGAATTCAATATACTGCATTATTGAAATCGCTTCAATTGTAAGATTTGAAACAATTATTATATATCCCAAGATTTTAAATATGAACAGCATTAGCATAAATGTCAACAAACGTGGAACAGATTTTTCAAATTTTGGATATATTTGAATGATTTTAACATGACTTCATTTGCATTAAGCTTGTTTGTTTCAAAACTAGTAATGAATATTTTTTTAGTAGCATAAACAAAGAGTCAGAATGCTAATCTCAGAATAAATCTGAAAACACTCCATTCTGAGATTTGACAGCAAATCCATTATAATATAAACAAATTTCCTAAATTTTCTAGGTATTACACTGAGTGCATTGTGGAAAACATAAATTTTTAAAGCTCACATTACCTTTAAATAGTCAAATCTTTCACTGATTTCTTATAATTATATTTGCCTAAGAGTGGCTCTTTGAGTACTATTTGGTATTTTCAAAATGTACATTGAAGAACACTTGTGGGAAGAATGGTTCATAAAATTGTGATTAATAATGCAAGTTGGTTTATTAAAGTAAACCATTGTCTTAGAAGCATTTTTCTATTAACACACTAGGTTAAATATGAAAAACGTTACTTAACATGCGAAATGCTGTGTAGTTTTTCCTTGTAAGTGATGGCTGAAGTAACACTAAAATTGACTTCTGACAGGTTTGAAAGTTTTTGTCACAATTGCAGGCATGTGGGTATGGCTTTCTCCAAACAGTCATAATTATAAAATCTGGATCTTGGAATCCATTTAAATTAAGTGAGATAAATGTTTCACATATTTGAACACAGATGCTTATGAAGGCAGATATTTTTAGCATATGCATCTTACTTGGTTGAATAGTACAAAATGTTAATTTCAAAGATAGATTTTCAATCATTACATCCTGTTTTCTCTGATTGTTACAGAAGTTATTCAGTGCATATAACATAATTTTAGTCTTCTTTTTATATTTCTCTCTTTTTCTCCTTATGTGCTCAAAACAGACAATGGTCGCAATGTTAAAGGTAATGTATGAACTCACGTTTCATCATCTGATGCTTAGATTGCCCCTCTACTCGGCATGTCAACTTGCCTGCTGTATGCCGTGTTCAATGCAACATCATTGCTGCCCTTAGTGAGCCCAGGTGCCTGGTGGAGACATCATGGCTTGATTTTGCTGGAGACATTGTTACTTTCTCAGCTGTGCCACCAATATGACTATGAACTCCTTTTTCCTGCAAGACGTATAAGCCTAGGTTGACAATGAAGACTTCCTAAATATTTGAATAATTTGGAAAGAAGCAAATATCAAGCTAAATATATTCTGGTATAAAAGAGGCACATAAGCCTATTTCAGCCAAAAAGAGAAAAGCCTTTTTGAGTACAAGAATAAATAAAATAAGCAAAGTGCTACATGACAGCATCACTTTACTTGTTCCTCTTTTGTTTCCTTAAAACTAGTTTCACGTTCCTGGATGGCAGGGGGTATGGTTTTAAGCTTACTGTAGTAGTAAACTGTATATGCATGATAGTCATTTTCTATTTTTCTATATTACGTTTCAATCATTTTAATTGTGTCCTATATAAGTCTGAAATCACTAGCATGACCTACAGCTACTGTAGGGTAATGTTTAACTGGGCAATGCCTCTGGATAAATCTGGATTTGACTAAAAATTGGAAATTCACTTCAGTTTTTCTACTCTATTATAGTAGATGCGAATAATCACAAAATATAACATATTATATTTTCATCCAGTTGAAAACTTTTGGAGCTTAGTCCTTTAACATAGGCTATGCATGCTGCTGTCGGTGTGCATATGATGACAATGACTCATTTGTGCATGTGTGTTGCATGGACACGTCTCCACCAGTAACCATCATTACTTAGAATTCACTGTTTTGGCCTCTTCTGTATGTCACTGCTACTCCGATCACTGTGAAGTCTTGTATATTGATTTCTCAAGTGCTTCCCTAACCAACTCAGAGCTGGTGATGATTATGAATTAAGACCACTAGAAGCTAAAGATCTTTTCTGGTCAGCAGTGCAGGGTAATTTGAAAATAAGAGAAATCGTGGCAGCTTCTCCCCAGCCTAACTTTATTTTGTAAGCACTTCAAAAAGTGTCTGTGCAGAGGACCTCCAATTGCAGGATGGAATTTCATATACATGATTATTCTATCCTTGGCCTGTCCACTCAGATTTCTAAAAGGGAGCAAATTAGTGTCAGCTGTGGGTAGTGATTTGAATTGATATAATTCAGAACATAACCTCAAGAAACAGAATACAGACAGCTCTTGACAACTGGTCTGTGTGAAATATGACTGGCTTTAGCATTTAACAGTTAGCAATAAATTATTAGACATTAATTTTCCAGTGATCTTAAAATGCAGTGAGAAATAAATCTAATTTTTCTCAATAAATAGAAAATTGAGCTTGCTAATCTTCCAAACTAGTGGTTCACATAGTTGTCATTCAAACTACATTAATTTCATTTTTTTCTTACAAACTAATCGATTTAATCTCCAACCCTTTTTTCCTCAATCCTCCATTTTTTTCTTTTTTTTTTGAATTTTATTTATTTATTTTTAAACAGCCGGTTCTTATTAGTTATCTGTTTTATACATATTAGTGTATACATGTCAATCCCAATCTCCCAACTCATCCCACCACCACCACCCGCCCCCCACCACTTTCCCCCGTTGGTGTCCATACGTTTGTTCTCTACATCTGTGTCTCTATTTCTGCCTTGCAAACCGGTTCATCTGTACCATTTTTCTAGATTCCACATATATGCGTTAATATACGATATTTGTTTTTCTCTTTCTGACTTACTTCACTCTGTTTGACAGTCTCTAGGTCCATCCACGTCTCTACAAATGACCCAATTTTGTTCCTTTTTATGGCTGAGTAATATATTCCATTGTACATATATACTACATCTTCTCTATCCATTCGTCTGTCGATGGGCATAATCCTCCATTTTTTAATAGCAATAGTCCTTGAATAAAACTGAATCATAAAAGTCAGAATTTGGGATTAGGGAATTCTAACCCATTGCAGAAAGTTTTCACATATTAATATTTATAAAGTTAAACTCCTAAATTAGATAAAACGTGCAATTTAATAAAAATTTAATGTAAATGCGCCCTCCAATGTCCTTATTATGTGTTCAGGCTCTGATTTTGAAAACTTTAAAAAATATTTAAGTGTCTGGCTCTTTGAGATTTTCACAGAGCAGTTAATATGTTAATTAGATATAGAACAATGCATTAGTGTGCTTTTTAGATTTCTGTGACCTTGTTACTAAACCGCATTTAAATAAAAATTTTTAAAAATAAAAAACAGGGGCTTCCCTGGTGGCGCAGTGGTTGAGAGTCCGCCTGCCGATGCAGGGGACACGGGTTCATGCCCCGGTCCGGGAGGATCCCACATGCCGCGGAGCGGCTGGGCCCGTGGGCCATGGCCGCTGAGCCTGCGCGTCCTCTCACAACAGTGAGAGGCCCGCGTAACACGATAATAATAATAATAAACAAATTTCTACACTTCTTTGTATGCAAATACATAATAACAGTTTTTTCAATATCTAACTCAACCAAAAATAATTTCTTTAACAAAATAAAATAAATGATTTAGAAATGCGCTTGGAAGGTCTTCAATATCATCTACTGCAGTTTATTCCCCTCAGGCAAGAGTATTGGCTAAATCTCTCTACAGGTGGTAGAAGCATCTTTATCTCTAGAGGATCCCATTCTTTAACTTTCTTGGAAAATCTATTTTACTGCCTATTATACAAAGAGCTAACTCAAATCCTTCTTGCTGAAATGTAATTTTTTTCCCCTCCATCTATCCTGAGTGGACAGAGATACTAGCCGGTTACTTCTATTCTTGATGTAACATCACAGTATAAAAACAGCAAATTGGTACTCAAGCTTTTCTGCTAAAATGGAATAATTTCCATTTTACCTCCTTTCTTAAGATCAATTTTGTTTTCCTTTAATAATTCCCTTAGCACTCTGACTCTTTAAAATAAGACTTCAGAGTTCCAAAATTGTAACCCATTATCAAAGAGTGAAAAAGTTAATTCAGATAAATTGCATATGCTATTTATATGTGTGTGTGAGTGTGTGCATCACTTTTTAAACAATTTCTCTAACATGTGGGAGGCAAACTTAATCCTAGTGGTTTTTCTGTTTATTCTGCCTTCCAAGTCGTCATAAAAATTAACCCCACTTACCCTTTTTAGTAAGTAAGTCATTAAAATAATTTTACCCTTCTATTGCATCCACCTCTTCATTATCCCAAGTAACTCTGTATCCCACTGACAATGATATGTGCAGTTTCCAACTTGTCTGTGAATCTGGCATATGAGTCAGAAACAAAACTACCCCCAAGATTTCTCTAGCCACAAAACCTATCAGACACACAAAGGAAATCAACAGATCTGATACAACTTGTATCTCATATGCTGCATTGGCCATACCAAGTATTTGTGATCTTATAAGAATTTGCAAATTGATTTTCAGTCATGACAGTTTTCTCCTATAAAGTATATGTTATGCGCTGAAACAAACAATATGGATATTGAGTATAAATAATTTGGTGACTAATTCTTATATATTTTTTAATGTTAAACTGGTTACCTTATGCTTATTGACAGTGATCTTTTATAAAATCCAATTAATGAACACTGCATTCGCATTTTCTTTGATGTTAAGCCACTTCAGCAATTTAGGTTTTATTAAACTTTAACCAAATAAACTCATGCTGTAAGGTATATTGTATAAAGACCTGATGATTTGAAAACAACCTTAATCTTTTTGGTTTCTTTCCCTCCTGTCCCATTTGGCTCTCAAGAGCAATCATCTTCTTTTATTTATTTATTTTTTTAAATAGCATTATTATTTTTTAAAATTTATCAGATGTCCTTAGCTATATTTCCAGCACCATCTTAAGGAGAATATAGTCTCCTTTAGCATCTTGCAACTCATGATAAATTGAAATAACCTTACCATAAAAATTTTAAATACGTTTAATCTAAAATTCTTCCTAGATGTTGCTTTAGCCTCTAGCTTGATCTTTAAATGCAGTATATTTCTTTGTAGCTAGAACCTGGCTTATTTTATATTTACTCAGACACTTGTAATATATTAGAGCTTTATCCAGCTGTTGGTTTAGTCTTCTTGGTCACCTGTTTTCCATCTCCTACTAGTATATTAGAAAATTTAATCTGGTCATCCATTCTGCAAATGTTTCTTTGAAGAATATTAAGTCCTCCTAAATACTTTTGAGCTTTACATTCTTTTCTATTGAATCTACTATTTCCCTTTATTTCTGCCCATTTATTTTCTTTAAATTCATTTACTTTGTTTTTCAGGTTATCTTCCTTTCTTTCTTTAGAATTTTAAATGCCATCTGTTTATGATCACATTCAGGGAGGCTGCCTTTCACCTTTAAGTCCTCAACCAAGGCCTTTCTGAATATAGACCTAGGAGATAGGAAACCCTGCATTCTAATTTCTGGTCCTTGATTCTTATTCCATTTTGGCCTCCTATTGTGTCTGCTCGGGCTTACGACTGGTAAAATGAGGATATTACTAATACCTTTCTTAATTAAAGTGTAGGAAATTATTTTGATTAGAATTTAGACAGATTTCAGAGAAACCTAAGCTGACACTGATTATCTTGCAGACACTAACAGACCCCAGCATATAAACATCTGCTTCAAAATCAGTGGAAAATAGCATAATGATTTTTATTATACAAGATGAAATAGATTTTGAATGCCTTATCTAAGCATGCATGAATTATTTTAAGCAGTATTTTAAGTTCTGCTGAATTCTTTAAATGTCTAGATTTAACATTAAAAAAAAAACAGAATAGAGTAACAGTTTAGAAAGTTTTCCACTAGTAAGTAAGAGAAGCTAAAACACAGATTGCAATAAAGTAATATTCTGAGGCCAAATCTTAGTGTGATGTGTATTGGCCAGTGGTTTCTCAGCCCTATCAGACTAATGTCCCCTCATTTCAACTTTTTGTTATTCTCATTTTACTATCCTGAAATGACGTTCAGAGATGATTTAACCTATTTCCAAAAGGTCAACATTATTCCTTAACTTTAATTTAAAGGAGGAGTTAAAAGGAAAGTAGTTTATAATAAAATATCTCTCTCAATATGTTAATGTTCAAATATAACTACACTAGAAGGCATAATGTGATAATCAGAAATAAGAAAAAAATTTGGTTTTAAGAACATTAAAGACATGATAAAACAGTCCACATAAGTACTGGCTAAAATGATAGAGCAGGAGTACTGAGGGGTTAACCAAGTAAAAACCACTATTGGAATAAATAATGACAGATTGGACTTATTTATATATAAATTTTTTAAATACTAAATAATCAAAATTAAATTATGAATAAAGCCAGAATCAACTGGGGAGAAAGTGAGAAAGTGTGATGTCCACAAAAATGAACTGGCCCTTGGTTTGAAGTTTAATGTTAAAATGATTCCCTATGGGATAACATGCAATGCAATAGTAATGCATTGCACAGGAGAAAGAAATCCCACTAAACATCAGGATGTATATTTATCCTCCAATACTTAAAAAAGAACTTGCAGACCATACGCCTTCAGAAGCAATGGGAACTAGAAGATGGATTAGAAGAAGAAATGGCAATCAAGACATTATGGAGAACACAGACATAAAGAACAGACTAGTGGTTACCAGTGGGCAGAAGGAAAGGGGGAAGGGGAACAATAGGGGTATGGGATTAAGCGATACAAACTACTCTGTATAAAATAAATAAGCAACAAGGATATATTGTACAGCAAAGGGAAATAGAGCCATTATTTTGTAGTATGGAGTATAATTTATAAAAATATTGAATCACTATGTTGCATACCTGAAACTAATCTAGTATTGTAAACTGACTATACTTCAATAAAAAAGACATTATGGAGACATTGTGGCAGATCTCTAGGGAATTCTTAAATCATTCCAGGTATTTATTTTTTACCTAAAAATTAATATAGGCTTCTTTTTGTTGTATCATACATCATTTTACATATATAGGAGATCAATAATATAAAATATTTTAGCAGAAATTTTATTAATGATTTGAGGTGTGATTCCTATAATTGTCTGCAAATTTAATAATATTTTGTTCCAACATTGTTTTAAAAAGATTCAAATATCTTCATTTATATGTTTGCATGTGACAGCTACAAACACAGACTGTAACCTGAAGTCTGAAATTTTGTATTGGCAACTCAAATAACACAAGTAGTGTATCTCCAAGTGATTTGGTTTTCCAAAATGGTGAACAACTTTTGGTAAAGTTATGAACAAAAAAAAGTAAAAATCTTCATTCTATATGGCAGTTGTAGCTCTGAAAGTTCCAGTGTATATTAAAATATGTGAAACAAGTTCAAGGCTCAGATCATTATAAATAGGCTTTTCACCTACATGAATGCCCGTTGGGACATCTGGGTCAATTTTTCATGGTGAGAGAATAGACACCTCCCATCACTGTAACAAACAAAAATTCCCCCACAGATGCCTCTAGGGTGAAGTACTGTTGCAGTGTGAAAAGTATGCTTAAGGGTTTGAAATACAATTTAACTATATACCTGAGCTCAGTGTTATATAATTTCATGTCAATATCCCTGTGTGCAGTAAAGTCACCTAAGCAGTGAAAATATGACATTAGAGTTGGGAAAAAGACAATATCTAAGAAATCTGAAGTCCTAGAATATTTTACAAATTTAAATATTAAGATATAGGCTGGGAATGTAGCCATAGAATGATACAAGAAAGGAAACACTATCTAGGATATGTTACAAAACTAAATTAGTGATGTGTATAGGAGAGTTTTACAAAGAATGGGGTTTCTCACAGACCTATCTGAAAGCTAGATTAATTTGGTAACTTCGGGCTCTTATTTCTCTTCTTGTCATATAAATAGAAAAGAGAGTAAGAATCTATATTCAAATGAGAACATACTGGGAAATAAATGCCCAGAGAACTTAGTGACATTTTTTTACATGGACAGACTTGGCCGTCATCATAGATAAAACTCAGAGAATGAACGGAAATGCACCTCAAGGAACACAGGGTTTCCTACATAGATTAAAAAATCTCTTAAAATCATTTCAATATTTTATTATAACCAAATATCAGTATAAACTCTTATAAACAAATATAGTGTGATTTTCCTCCAGGGTGAATATGAACTAAATGGTGGGTATTTTTTTTTTTTTTTTTTTTGGATTATATTTGATCTGAGTTGATTGACAGTTGTGGTCCAAAATACACTATCTATAAATTTAATTTTCAAGGGTTTATACCTCACTTGGTGCATAAAGCACATTCTGATCTCCAAAATGTGTTAGTTTTCATTCTGAACAGGGGATAAAAATAGCATAAGGCAAAATGTGCTGACTAGCAAGTTCATTCACGCAGTTTGCATGTTTCAAGCACTCTCCAGGCAGAAAGTTAATGGCTGTATAGCACTCGTGGGCTCAGGATTTTTATAAAAGTCTTCCTCATGCTAATTTTTAAGAGCTACGTAATGGTATAAGTAATATTACCAATTGTATAAGAAACTCTTCGGAGCATTTCTTGACCCTCTATAAGCAACAGACAATAGGTTCATCTCAAAAGAATATGTAGCTGGTCAGTGTACTTACCCTCAACTAAGGGGCCCAGGGTCTTGGCACAGTGCCAAATTGTCTTTGTAAGAAAGGCATGTGAGAAGTGACTAGCGTTGGTCAAAGAGTCCAAATTTCCAGGAATAAGATCTGGGTACCTAATGTATAGCATGGTTAAAAAAAAAAAAAAAAAAAAAATGTAACCAGGTGCTGCCAACCCCAGACAAGTCTTATTTACCCAACTATGGTCACTTCAATTTTAAGTTACGTTTGCCAAAGCATTCTTCTGCTATGTTTTTTTCCCCCTCAAAAAGTGGTCAGCCTTAAATCTAAATAAAAGGGAAAAAAAGAAAAGAAAGGAAAGATTTAAAAATCCCACATAGGAGCCAAAATTTTCAATATAGTCCACATAACACACACACACACACACACACACACACACCCATACACACAAATGACATTTGTCCTTCTCATTGTTACCTGAAATTCCTGTCTGGACTTAACTCTCTGAATCTCTGGGAAGCATCTCATACAGGTAATAGAAGCATATGAAGAACACAACTGGCTTGTCACTTGTTACGGCACAGAGAAGGGAGTAATACGAATTGGAGCGGGCTAGACAGCCATTCAGAAGTTTCATGGCCAACATGATTTTAACCTTCCTTGAATAATTCCTAAATTATAAAAGTCCTTCCTTGAATAATTCTTAAATTATATAAAAAGAAATTCTTGAGAAACTTTGAAAGTAGAATTTAGCCAATAATAGGGAGTAGAGTTCGTTCTTTTATTCCAACCTTTAATGAAAGAAGCCAGTTAACAGCTAAAGCTGTCATCTGCTCTCTGGGTGCACACCTAGGGCACCATCTTATCCTTGGATACTCACATGCCTCTCCATATGTCAGATGGTGAACAGGTATCAGCCAGCTGCATTTAGTCACATCTGAATCAGGGTCACAATGGTCATGGATTACTAACAGGTCATTCAAGACCATCTCTTTCTTAATTTTTCCTGATATTGCTTTTACAAATACTTTCCAATTTTTTAGGGCCTTTTAATCATATCAAGTCAAGCCTCCTGGGATCCACGTCGGATTCAAACCTGAACAAATACAGCACCATTAACAAGATTCCACAGCTCACTCTGAATTTTTCAGATGTCAAAACTGAAAAAAAGAACACATCCCCTCCTTCTTCAGATAAAACCATTATTGCACCCAAAGTTAAAGATCGAACACACAATGTGACAGAGAAAGTTACCCAGGTAGGACACGATTTTACTATCAATTTTAACTGTTTTTAAAGTTATTTTCTGCACCATAAAACTCATTCCTTTTCCTATGAATGAATATTAAGAGAGGTAAGCCATTTATTTGCACTCCAATTTCTCAGAAGTTGGGTGACCCTCTAATGTAATAGATAAATAAAACTACAGACTATGATTTTATCTATTGCAAGACTAAGCAAAAATGGGCTGGCTTGGTTTTCTTGTTCCTTTTGTTGCAGAAGTGGTTAACCAGCTATTCATCATGTTTGGGCATTTATTGTTTTGCTGCCAACTCTTGCATTATTAAAGCATGTGTTTTTTTTTAATATAATGGATGTGTCTATCGAAGGTTTAGGCAACTAATTGGGATTTACTCTTAACTGTGGCCCTCTTTTTGCACTTACACTACTGAGTCAGGTATAAGTCAGTGGAATTGGGGAAAAGAACTGTCTGAGTTGATGAAAAGTCAGAGTGAAACAATATATTTCATAGGAACAATATTTTATTGTTTTTTTTAAAAAAATATTGCAAGTTGAACTAAGGTAAAAGGTACTGTCTAGCAAGAGTCCTGTTTTAAAGAATAGAGAAAAATGATTTGTATTTATTATATCAAAATACCAACCTAAGCAGTACCCAGCTTTTGCTTACAATGCACTTACATTGTTGGGAATTCTTGAGTCTAAAATTTGTGCCAAGTAAACAGTTTTTGTTTTCTTACAAACAATTTAACCTAGTATATTTGCTTAGCAAATATTTTTATAAACAGTCACAATATAAAGATAAACTTGACCCCAATCTCTATCCCAAGCATTTAAGATTTTACATTAATATAGTTTTTTGTAATTGTAATCACTACAAACAACACTATAGTAGTTTGTAAATAATGTCTTAAATGTGAGCTAAAATAGCTATGTAAAGACCATGAGTCAGTTGTAAATAGACCTGAGTAGTCTCTATTTATTTGAGATGAGAGATTATACATGCCATACTCAAATATATATTTTGATATTTATGTAGTAATGAGGCTTTCTACCGTTGGCATTTTGTTTTTCTCAACTTATACTTAGTAAACTGGGCCCAACAGTGATAAATGAATAGTCTACTATTATTTGTGTTGTATTGACACCGTTTTGATAGCTTTGAATTTTACTTGCAATTAACTCAAAAAATATATTATTTGTAGACCATAATCATCATATGTATATATAGAAAGAGATTTTAGAAATTGAACAGTAGGCTGGTTGCAGATATTAGGGTCAGGGTCCTGCCAGTAGCGTAAGTGAGTAAAGTAGTCATGGTAGCACAGCAGGCATGGTAGGGGCTACAGGGACTTACAGAGCCCAGAGTCCCTCCTGAGAAGATGGCTGCCACTCAGCTCCAGCTAGCTGTGGTCATGCAAGAATGCTTGACCAGTGTTTTCAAATCTTCCAATTTTAAAAAGAATCTAGAAATCCAGAATTTAAGATAAACTCTTTATTTCTAAAAGTTGGCAAACTAATTCAAAATGCTTTTATAGGCCAAACAAAACATACCTTAGGTGTGTGGGCAGCCAAGTTTGATCTTTGCAAAGTTTTCATGAGCTTGGTTCACTACAGGGCCTACCTTATCCTGCCACATTCAGCAGGTCCACTGTGCCAGGAGGAGATGAATGTACACATGGATCGGAGGTGGCACCTCTACTGGGACTTTCTGAGCCTGGTGAGAGGAAACATTTATACAAATAGTGCTAATGAAATCATGGTGTTAAAGAATACAGGAACACAGGTCGAGGGAAAGTAATTATACTTTAAGGGAGGAAATTTCAGAGAAGGAAAACAGATGAGATGGGACATTTAAGATGGATCCAGAAGGTTACTTATCAAACTGGGTAGTGAGTGATGTTTAAAAGCATAACCCAGAGTCGCATGCACTTGTGCTTTAATTCTGGCTAAGTCATTTATTGTGACATTGAGGCAAGTTTTAGTGATGACAAAACTTATTTCTCAGTGTTGATATAAGAATTAAATAGAATGATGTGTGGAAAGTGTTCATCAAGGTGCTATGTACATGGCAAGCAACATCAACCATTATTCTGTTTATTAATGTTCTTGTATGACTTCTCCTGGCCCTCTGCACGATATATCGCTGCAGGATCCTTTTATCTACACCCTGCCACGACCTAGTAAAACACCTGGGAGAGTAGAGTTCATGAACCTTTACTGAAGGAAGGAAGGCAAGAGAAGTTGACCAAGCAGACAAGGGAAGGGGTGAGAATCCCAGGTAGAGGAAACAGCAAGAACAAAGTTGTAGAGGCACAAAAGTCCAAGTGCCTTCTCCTAACAAGTAGGTTCTTGAGCCAGGGAGTTGCTGGGCTGGGCAGGGGCTTGTTACAGATTGGGGAGCTGCTGGAACTTTCCCCTCTAGATGGTTCTTCAATACCTTTCTCCTCAAGTGCCTTGGGGGGGTTGAGTAAAATGCAACAGCTGCCATCAGAAGGTGAGCATTCTTTTAAGGTCTCATGCTTTCTCTTTAAAATCCCTGTGACTTTCATATTTAGCTCCATAACATTACAATACTTGTTTTAACAGTTTAAAAAATGTTTAAAACTGTTACTTACCACTGAGGGACACTGAGGTCCACAACAAAGCCCCATAGTTTTCCTACAGTTTCTTATACTTCACCCAAATCATCATGGAGTGCCCCACCACACAGCCTCCGAACCACCCCAGGTTGAGGAGCAGGCAAAAAACCTTTTGAAGGTGGGCTTCCCTGGTGGCGCAGTGGTTGAGAGTCCGCATGCCGATGCAGGGGACACGGGTTCGTTCCCCAGTCCGGGAAGATCCCACATGCCGTGGAGCAGCTGGGCCCATGAGCCATGGCCGCTGAGCCTGCGCCTCCGGAGCCTGTGCTCCGCAACAAGAGAGGCCACAACACTTTTTTTTTAACAATGTAAAAGATACAGTGACAGGAAGGAGATTCTGGAGACAGAACACTTAAGTAGCTATGGTTCTGGCCAGAAATGTTGAGAGACTGGAAAAAGATTGAGACTGAAAACTAGAAAGAAGGGGATATGTAGGCTCGCTCTATCTTCTTTTTAGGCCCCCTTTAGCTCTTAGTAGCAAACCTTCCAGTTGTCAACATGTCAAACCAAACAAGGTGGAGATCAAATACTGAGACATTCCTCCTGCAAACGTAGCCTCTGGAAATTTTTTTAAGCACTTGAAAGCAGAGCGAGCCTATAACTATTTTCTCATTTAGTGTTTGTGAAGTTTCCTGATTGTAGCTATCTCTGGAATCCCCATATTCACAACATATAGTACCACTTGCCTCCTAGTCTCTAGAAATAATTTTGTAGTGACTCAGAAACTTTACTATTACCTTTGTTAGGACTACGTGGAAATCCTCCTTGTCAAGATATTCTCAACGTATTTGCTGTAGGCAGCCAGCAGTATTTCCATTATCTCATGTTCTAATATGTTTTATTCCCTTGATGGACTTGTATGGTAATCCTTTTTTCAAAAGATATCAGGGCTTTGTTCATCAATCATTCAATAAGGATTTTTAAACACTCCTCTGAGCACAAACAATAGAGCAGACATCAAGAAAAAAAAGGCATAAATGAAAGAAACAATTCATCTCTGTTCATCGTTATACTCTCTCACCATTTGGATCTTATCTCTATTGTACTTTGGCTAATTATGAATTAACCAGTTAGTTGTTTGCCTCCCCAGCTAGATTGAGCTTATTGAGCAGGGACCATGTTGCTATCCATTCATCTGTTCATTCATTCGTGCATCTGTGTATTTTTTTATTCACTCAACAAGCATTTATTGAGAGCTAGTATGTACAGTGTTAGTTTCCGGGAATTCATAATTAAAAGGCAAATTCTCTGCCTTCAAGAAGTGATGGAGACAGACAAGTTCGGTACATAGGCATTGTAATGCAATGTGAAGTATTACACTATAGGTAAACTCAGAGAGCAGAGAGTGCTGGGAGAGGAAACATTGCCTATATTGGGAGGTTGGGGTGGTGATTGGGAAATATAAACTCTTAGATGAGTTTTGAAACTTGAGAATTTTCTGAGATTGTGTGTTAGAATCTGGAGTGGGGCACATTTGGGAAACTGTGAGTACCAATGGATGAATGAAGCATGAGGTGTTTGTATTACTAGAGCCTAACGTAAGACACAGCACCTAAGAATCTTAAAAGATTCAGAAATGCACCACCAAAGGTGTTGGAGAGAATTAAGCAAGAGTAAATCTGTGGGTAAAAAATTCCCAAGGCAAATGCTTGCCTTCCAAACTCTTCCCTCAAGCAAGATTCTCATTCTTGCTGTTGCCTTAGGTCCAAAGATTCCTTTTAGTGGCTGGTCTGAGAGGCCAAACTTCTGCATGCATCAGCTCTTTATGTCATATTCCACCTGACCTTCTCTACTCATTGAAGGAAGTAGAAAATAACTCTCAGAGGATGTGGGTTTTTTCTTCCTTAACTACAATCCACCTGGTACAGGCAAATGTGTAGTAGGGTCCACTTTGGGGAAGAGGGGCCTTGGTTGGATAATTACTACCAAATTCCAGTGGAGTGATGGAGAGAAAACAATGAATTGGAAGAAATGTGTGGGTGAAGAGCAAAGATCTGCTTTCACCATGCGATTGCATTTCTCAGTAAAGGATCAAATTCTTGGCTATATCTGCCCCCTTTTAAGTAAAAGTAAACCAAACTTTTACACTCTCATATCATTTCATTATTTCTGAGGCTAGTTCTAGTTCAGATGTTATGCTGAGCTTTAGGATAAAATGCATCATTTTGTTGTCACATTCAGCTCTTACAAATTTTGTACTAGATCACTCTCCCTAGATAGGCATAAGAATGTCAGAAGGTTTAAGAAGATGGCATTGTGGGTTTCAAATCTTTATTGGCCAGTCACATAAGGCTCTATCAGTCAGTGCTGTAACAGAATGCAAGTAATAGAAGCCTGAGTGAAACCACTTTAAGCAAAAAATGAAAGGAGGAGGGTCAGCTTATAGGGTCACATAACCAAAAAGTGCAGGGGCTGTTCTGCTTTGGGCCACAGCTACATTCATTGTTTGAACAGCTGATGACATTCTCTCCTCTCAGCCTTGCTTTCTTCTGTATTGACTTCATGCTATATCTGATGGAAGCAAGGTCCTTAGACTCTTCTGTCTTACCTAATACTCACAGTTGGTGATCTGATGGGAAAGGCTTTCTCTCCACCAGTGTCCACATCAATTCCCGAGGTAGTGGACTCTGATTGGCCAACCTGAGTCCTGTGCTCAGCCTTGTGGTGGAAGAAATATAGCCCTTGACTGCGGACCACACCAGAAAAAAGCAGCTGGGAAGGAAGGTCTCTAAGGAAAGAAAACAAAACAACAGTGCCCCATTGTGTAGATGAAGATAAGAATTCAGACTAACAGCATCACACACACACACACACACACACACACACACACACACTAAATGCACATTATATGCTGGGTAGGCTCTAGAGACACAGAAGTATAAAACCTAGTACCAGTACTCAAGGGGTTATAAACTACTTGGAGAAAAATATTACAGCAACATATAATAATAGCATTTGCAAATGCTAATATAATAAGTACTACAAGATCATATTATGAAACTAAAGGTAGTTTGAGTTTCCTTTATATACAGTACTGGCCCAATTATGAGCAAATAGTTCCGCAACTTATTATTTTACTACTTAAAAGGAATGTCTAGTGAACTTAATAGAAACCCATATTGTGGTCATCAGAAAGACATATGATGAAGAAAAGAATTACTACTAGTCCACAACTATAGTTTTCTTATAGCTTTACTAAGGAGAACACTCAAAATAATTAGTTTCAGGAGTAATCACTAAGAGACTTAGGTCACAAGAGAGAAATTTCTGAATGTTTAAAAGGCCATATAATTTTGAAATCTACATAGAACCTTAAACCTAAAATAAATTCCCATTATCTGGGATTTATTTAAGTATATTATTGGCGTGAAAATAGAATTATGATAGATTTAATAATAGGTGACACTGATTGAGCATTTACTATGTGCCAGGCTCTATGCTAAGTGGTTTAACAGATTATCAATTTTAATCCACATAACACTCCTATGAGTTGGTACTATTATTATCATCTCTAGCTCATAGAAGAGGAATCAAGCTTAGGAAGAAGGAAGCAACTTACCTAGGTCACACAATAGATGGTGAAAGTGGGCTTCAGACCGAGATCATCTGACTCAAAGAGTGAAGATCTTAATCTCTAAAGTGCATCCTCTTTAATTCTGTTTTGTTTTCTTATCTGTCCCCTAATTCTACTCAGAAGTTAGCATGGCATTGGGAAATACCTGTAACATTTGGCTGTATGGCAAAATATCCTAATCTAAATGTTTACTAGTAACTGATTAGAGAAGTGAGTCTACAGAAATAAGGAAGAGAATGTGGTATATTTTCTCTAAAACTCCTCAAACTCTGCAAAAAGCAGCTGAATAAAACCATCATTAAGGATGCATTATTTCTTGTTTAAGTTCATATCCCATTTTTCTTTTTTTTTGTTTAACATCTTTATTGGAGTATAATTTCTTTACAATGATGTGTTAGTTTCTGCTTTATAACAAAGTGAATCAGCTATACATATACATTTATCCTCATATCTCCTCCCTCTTGCGTCTCCCTCCCACCCTCCTTATCCCACATCTCTAGGTGATCACAAAGCACCCAGCTTATCTCACTGTGCTATGCAGCTGTGCTTCCCACTAGCTATCTATTTTACATTTGGTAGTATATATAAGTCCATGCCACTCTCTCACTTCGTCCCAGCTTACCTTTCCCCCTCCCCATGTCCATTCTCTATGTCTGCATCTTTATTCCTGTCCTGCCCCTAGGTTCTTCAGAAACTTTTTATTTTTTAGATTCCATATATGTGTTAGGATACGGTATGTGTTTTTCTATTTCTGACTCACTTCACTCTGTATGACAGACTCTAGGTCCATCCACCTCACTCCAAATAACTCAATATCGTTTCTTTTTATGGCTAATATTCCATTGTATATATGTGCTACGTCTTCTTTATCCATTTATCTGTTGATGGTCACTTAGGTTGCTTCCATGTCCTGGCTACTGTAAATAGAGCTCAGTGAACATTGTGGTACATGACTCTTTCTGAATTATGGTTTTCTCAGGGTATATGCCCAGTAGTGAGATTGCTGGGTCATATGGTAGTTCTATTTTTAGTTTTTTAAGGAACCTTCATACTGTTCTCCATAGGGGCTATATCAATTTACATTCCCACCAACAGTGCAAGAGGGTTCTCTTTTCTCCACACCTTCTCCAGCAACTGTTCTCCATAGTGGCTGAACCACTTCACATTCCCACCAGCAGTGCAAGAGTGTTCCCTTTTCTCCACACCTGAGGGTTGTCTTTTCATCTTGTTTATGGTTTCCTTTGCTGTGCAAAAGCTTTTGAGTTTCATTAGGTCCCATTTCTTTATTTTTGTTTTTATTTCCACTTGTCTATGAGGTGGGTCAAAAAAGATCTTGCTGCTGTGATTAATGTCATAGAGTGTTCTGCCTATGTTTTGCTCTCAGAGTTTTATAAGGTCTGGCCTTACATTTAGGTCTTTAATCCATTTTGGTTTATTTTTGTGTATGGTGTTAGGGAGTATTCTGATTTCATTCTTTTACATGTAGTTGTCCAGATTTCCCAGCACAGCTTATTGAAGAGGCTGTCTTTTCTCCATTGTATATTCTTCCTTCCTTTATCAAAAATAAGGTGACCATAGGTGTGTGGGTTTATCTCTGGGCTTTCTATACTGTTCCATTGATCTGTATTTCTGTTTTTGTGCCAGTACCATGCCGTCTTGATTACTGTAGCTTTGTAGTATAGTCAGCAGTCCTGGAGCCTGATTCCTCCAGCTCTGTTTTTCTTTCACCAGATTGCTTTGGCTATTCGGGGTCTTTTGTGTTTCCATACAAACTGTGAAATTTTCTGTTCTAGTTCTGTGAAAAATGCCATTGGTAGTTTGATAGGGCTTGTAATGACTCTGTAGATTGCTTTGGGTACAATAGTCATTTTCACAATGTGGATTCATCCTATCCAAGACATAGTATATATCTCCATCTCTTTGTACCATCTTTAATTTCTTTCATTAGTGTCTTATAGTTTTCTGCATACAGGTCTTTTGTCTCCTTAGGTAGGTTTATTCCTAGGTATTTATTCTTTTTGTTGCAATGGTAAATGGGAGCGTTTCCTTAATTTCTCTTTCAGATTTTTCATCATTAGTGTATAGGAATGCAAGAGATTTCTGTGCATTAATTTTGTATCCTGCTACTTTACCACATTCATTGATTAGCTCTAGTAGTTTTCTGGTAGCATCTTTAGGGTACTCTATGTATAGTATCATCTCATCTGCAGTGACAGCTTTACTTCTTCTTTTCCAATTTGGATTCCTTTTATTCCTTTTTCGTCTCTGATTGCTGTGGCTAAAACTTCCAAAACTATATTGATTAATAGTGGTGAGAGTGGAAAACCTTGTCTTGTTCCAGATCTTAGAGGAAATGGTTTCAGTTTTTCACCATTAGGAACGATGTTGACTGTGGGTTTGTCATATATGGCCTTTATTATGTTGAGGTAAATACCCTCTATGCCTACTTTCTGGAGGATTTTTATCATAAATGGGTGTTCAATTTTGTCAAAAGCTTTTTCTGCATCTATTAAAATGATCATATTGTTTTTATCCTTCATTTTGTTGATATGGTCTATCACATTGATTGATTTGAATATATTGAAGAATCCTTTCATTCCTGGGGTAAACTCCACTTGATCATGGTATATGCTCCTTTCAATGTGCTGTTGGATTCTGTTTGCTAATATTTTGTTGAGGATTTTTGCATCTATATTCATCAGTGATATTGGCCTGTAGTTTTCTTTCTTGTTGACATCTTTGTCTGGTTTTGGTATCAGGGTGATGGTGACCTCGCAGAATGAGTTTGGGAGTGTTCCTCCCTCTGCTATATTTTGGAAGAGTTTGAGAAGGATAGGTGTTAACTCTTCTCTAAATGTTTGATAGAATTCACCTGTGAAGCCATCCGGTCCTGGGCTTTTGTTTGTTGGAATATTTTTAATCACAGTCTCAATTTCAGTGCTTGTGATTGGTTTGTTCATATTTTCTATTTCTTCCTGGTTCAGTCTTGGAAAGTTGTGATTTTTCTAAGAATTTGTCCATTTCTTCCAGGTTGTCCATTTTATTGGGATAGAGTTGCTTGTAGTAATGTCTCATGATCCTTTGTATTTCTACAGTGTCAGTTGTTACTTCTCCTTTTTCATTTCTAATTCTATTGATTTGAGTCTTCTCCCTTTTTTTCTTGATGAGTCTAGTAATGGTTTATCAACTTTGTATATCTTCTCAAAGAACCAGCTTTTAGTTTTATTGATCTTTGCTGTTGTTTCCTTCATTTCTTTTTCATTTACTTCTGCTCTGATTTTTATGATTTCTTTCCTTCTGCTAACTTTGCAGTTTTTTTGTTCTTCTTTCTCTAATTGCTTTAGGTGTAAATTTAGGTTGTTTATTTGAGGTGTTTCTTGTTTCTTGAGGTAGGATTGTATTGCTATAAACTTCCCTCCTAGAACTGCTTTTGCTGCATCCCATAGGTTTTGGGTCATTGTGTTTTCATTGTCATTTGTTTCTAGGTGTTTTTTGATTCCCTCTTTGATTTCTTCAGTGATGTCTTGGTTATTTAGTAGTGCATTGTTTAGCCTCCATGTGTTTGTATTTTTTACAGTTTTTTTTTTCCTTTAATTGATATCTAGTCTTACAGCATTGTGGTCAGAAAAGATAGTAGATACAATTTCAATTTTCTTAAATTTACCAAAGCTTGATTTGTGACCCAAGATATGATCTGTCCTGGAAAATGTTCCATGAGCACTTGAGAAGAAAGTGTATTCTGTTGTTTTGGGATGGAATGTCCGATAAATATCAATTAAGTCGATCTTGTTTAATGTATCATTTAAAGCTTGTGTTTCCTTATTTATTTTCATTTTGGATGATCTGTCCATTGGTGAAAGTGGGGTGTTAAAGTCCCCTACTATGATTGTGTTACTGTCAATTTCCCCTTTTATGGCTGTTAGCATTTGCCTTATGTATTGAGGTGCTCCTATGTTGGGTGCATACATATTTATAATTGTTATATCTTCTTCTTGGATTGATCCCTTGATCATTATGTAGTATCCTTCTTTGTCTCCTGTAATAGTCTTTATTTTAAAGTCTATTATGTGTGATATGAGAATTGCTACTTCAGCTTTCTTTTGATTTCCATTTGCATGGAATATCTTATTCCATCCCCTCACTTTCAGTCTGTATGTGTCCCTAGGTCTGAAGTGGGTCTCTTGTAGACAGCATATATACGGGTCTTATTTTTGTATCCATTCAGCCAGTCTGTATCTTTTGATGGACCATTTAATCCATTTACATTTAAGGTAGTTATCGATATGTATGTTCCTATTACCATTTTTTTAATTGTTTTTGGTTTGTTATTGTAGGCCTTTTCCTTCTTTTGTGTTTCTTACCTAGAGAAGTTTATTTAGTATTTGTTGTAAAGCTGGTTTGGTGGTGCTGAATTCTCTTAGCTTTTGCTTGTCTATAAAGGTTTTAATTTCTCCGTCAAATATGAATGAGATCCTTGCTGGGTAGAGTAATCTTGATTGTAGGTTTTTCCCTTTCATCACTTTAAATATGTCCTGCCACACCCCTTTGGCTTGCAGAGTTTCTGCTGAAAGATTAGCTGTTAACCTTATGTGGATTCCCTTGTATATTATTTGTTGTTTTTCCCTTGCTGCTTTTAATATTTTTTCTTTGTATTTAATTTTTGATAGTTTGATTAATATGTGTCTTGGCGTGTTTCTCCTTGGATTTATCCTGTATGGGACTCTCTGAGCTTCCTGGACTTGATTGACTATTTCCTTTCTCATGTTAGGGAAGTTTTCAACTATAATCTCTTCAAATATGTTCTCAGTCACTTTCTTTTTCTCTTCTTCTTCTGGAACCCCTATAATTTGAATGTTGGTGTGTTTAATGTTGTCCCTGAGCTCTCTGAGACTGTCCTCAATTCTTTTCATTCTTTTTTCTTTATTTTCCTCTGTGGTAGTTATTTCCTCTATTTTATCTTCCATGTCACTTATCCATTCTTCTGCCTCAGTTATTCTATTGGTTTTTTTGTAGATAATTTAAAATTTCATTTATTGTGTTGTTCATCATTGTTTGTTTGCTCTTTAGTTCTTCTAGGTCCTTGTTAAACGTTTCTTACATTTTCTCCATTCTATTTCCAAGATTTTGGATGCTCTTTACTATCATTACTCTGAATTCTTTTTCATGTAGACTGCCTATTTCTTCTTCATTTGTTTGGTCTGGTGGGTTTTTACCTTGATCCTTCTGTCTTCTCATTTTGCTTAACTTACTGTGTTTGGGGTCTCCTTTTCGCAGGCTGCAGGTTCACAGTTCCCGTTGTTTCTGGTGTCTCCCCCGAGTGTCTAAGGTTGTTTCAGTTGGTTGTATAGGCTTCCTGGTGGAGGGGACTGGTGCCTGTGTTCTGGTGGATGAGGCTGGATCTTGTCTTTCTGATGGGCAGGACCATGCCCCATGGTGTGTTTTGGGGTGTCTGTGACCTTATTATGATTTTAGGCAGCCTCTCTGCTAACGTGTGGGGTTGTGTTCCTGTCTTGCTAGTTGTTTGGTAGTAGGTGGCCAGCACTGTAGCTTGCTGGTCGTTGAGTGGGGGTGGGTCTTAGCGTTGAGATGGAAATGTCAGGCAGAGCTTTCACCGTTTGATATTATGTGGAGCTGGGAGGTGTCTGGTGGACCAGTGTCCTGAACTTGGCTCTCCTACGTCAGAGGCACAGGCCTGACACCCAGCCAGAGCACAAATACCCTGTCAGCCACATGGCCAGGTACGTGGGCAGTTTTTTGCCTTTTGAGGAGTCTGAGGTCTTCTGCAGCATTCAGTAGGTGTTCTGTAGGAGTTGTTCCACATGTAGATGTATTTCTGATGTGTTTGTGGGGAGGAAGGTGATCTCTTCGTCTTATTTCTCCACCATCTTGAAGGTCTCCCCATATCCCATTTTTCTTAAGCTAGTTTTTGATTATGATGAAATTTTTTTTTATTGGTGGCATGCCACTTGGATGCAGGAAAAGCAAAATTACACTGATATTGCTGACATAAAGAGCTCAAAGTATTAGCTTTTCACTTTTCACTGAATTTTGTCCATTGTAAATATGCTCATTATCTCTTCATGATTCAGTGTTCTCAATTTATACTTACTTTTGACAGAAATCCAAAACAATATTTGTAATTCAGTACTTCTTTAGAAATAGAGATTGATTTGTAATGGAGAGATAGCATTGATTTCGTATTATTTGCTAATGTTTAAAATTATAAATGTGTAATTTGTGTATATCAATTATACTTCAGTAAAGCTAAAGAAAATATATATCATCTCAGGTAAATAGTACAAACTTTCTTTAGTTTCCCTCAAACTAGATAAACTTATTCCTAAATTTTCTTCTCTGACAGTATTAAAAAATATCTTCTAGATGCAACTACAAATTAAAAATACTTTTCAATAATAATGTCATTTTAATTATGACTCCAATTCAGACTCTGACACCAGCTGGGTGTTCTACACAATTTAACTCAATTCTGACACTATCTACCCAGAGATAGCATCAGAGGCCACAAATTAAAGGCTCAGTCCCTCAAGACTGTCCCCCACTTCAGATGTCAATTGCAATACAAGTATCACCTGTGCTTCTGACCAACTGGCTTTAAACTGAAGGCTCCCATGACCCCCTCCTTCAGTTAGATTAACTTGCTAGAGACTCACAGAATTCAGGAAACCTGTTTACTCACTAGATTACCAATGTATTACAAAAGATATTAAAGGATACAAATCAACAGCCAGATGAAGAGATACATAGGGTGAGATCCTGAACGAAGGAGCTTGTGTCCCTGTGGTGCTCGGGCCCAGCATGATGGCACAAGGAAGAGTTCTGTTTCACCAGCCTAGAAGCTCTCAGAACCCCCTCCTTTTAGGGTTTTTATTGAGGCTTCATTATATAGGCATGATTAATTAATTCATTGGCTATTGTCTATGTATTCAACCTCCAGCTCTTCTCTCCTCCCTGGAGGTCAGGAGTGGGACTGACAGTTCCAACCGTTTAATCAAGAGGTTGATTCCACTGTTGACCAACCCCCATCCTTAGCTGACTTAGAAGCTTTCCAAAAGTCATCTCACTGACATAACAAATGACACCTTATCTCTCTCAGCATGTAGGAAATTCCAAAGATTTAAGAGTTCTGTGCCAGGAATGGGGACTAAGACCAAATATATATTTCTTATGATAAATCGCAATATCACAGTCATGAATTAAAAATAACACTTAGGGCTTCCCTGGTGGCGCAGTGGTTGAGAGTCCGCCTGACGATGCAGGGGACACGGGTTCATGCCCTGGTCTGGGAAGATCCCACATGCCGCGGAGCCGCTGGGCCCATGAGCCATGGCCGCTGAGCCTGCACATCTGGAGCCTGTGCTCCGCAATGGGAGAGGCCACAACAGTGAGAGGCCCGCGTACCACAAAAAAAATAAAAATAAAAGTAACACTTAATTGAAAAGTCTATTTTTTCAACAGTTATTTTTATAAAGCCTCATTGATTCTTCACTCTTGAAATTACAAAAAACAACATTCACAATACTTCTACAGTATGATTTAAATGTTTTCCTAAACCTCATTGTTTGCCTAAACTAAGTATCCTGCAAACCTCAATAAAACTGTACAGATCATCTTGAACTGCCAGAAACAGTAACAAACACAAAATTCCAAATTAAATTTGAAATGCAATGCAGGAGTCCCAAATTGCCTCTGAACACTTCCAATTTAATGTGACATTAATTTTGCATCTATTATCTTACTGTTATTTATAGAATACCATCAAACTTGGTTCAGCAAAACAGAAATCACCATCCAATATTTTCCTCCTATTCTGGATTTGGTCTGTGTCTATACATGCAAATTGAAATGAAAAACAATATATGTGAGTACTGCAAGTAGGAGTAAAGCACATTCATCAGGATAATTATTGATTCAATCTTTGTGAGTGCTTACTAAATGTAAGTCAAAGTCTTATGTACAATGGTGATACAAAAATGTATAAGTCAACGTCCTTGCCTTTGGTGGCCTTTGATTGAATGCAAAGCTTTGATCTTTGAGATCCTGGATTATGTCTTCTAGTTCTCTCTGGGCAAATAAATATATAATCTAGGGAATGATGAGGGAAAGATAAAAACTATAGACACGTAAGTAGCAATTGACTACTGCAAACATGTTGTGTGCTATATACATATTAAACGTAAAATAAGGATGTTATTTTGAAAGCACGTGTGTAATTTTAAAAAGTAAAAGATTAATTTTCTACTTTCACTAATTACTATATGCACATCAAACTTCATCACTTGCTGACATATTTGAAATTAAAATAAAGTTTCTTGGGCTTCCCTGGTGGCGCAGTGGTCGAGAGTCCGCCTGCCGATGCAGGGGACATGGGTTTGTGCCCCGGTCCGGGAGGATCCCACATGTCGCGGAGCAGCTGGGCCCGTGAGCCATGGCCGCTGAGCCTGCGCGTCCTGAGCCTGTGCTCCACAATGGGAGAGGCCACAACAGTGAGAGGCCTGCCAAAAAAAAATAATAATAATAAAATAAATAAAGTTCCTTTCCAGTTTTAAAAATCTTAATTAGCTCAAAAGTTATACTTCTCTATATTCTAAATGATGAAGGAATAACGTCCCTGGTAGCCGCTAAGAGCCATAGCTTGTAAAGCAATCATTTATGTACAGATTGCTTTTAAAAAGCACCTGTTTGGTTTTGTACATTCATCAGACATTTTTAAATGAAAGGAGGAAAAATACCCCTTTCCTTTAAAAGTTCTGTCAGCCAAAGAAACCAGATTGAAAATAGATGCTTGAAATAAAGAAGTAAAATACCAGTGGTCAGAATAGACAGGTAAAAATAATTTAGCTTCGCATACATAGCAATAGCCTGGTTGCTATGGCAACCAAGACAAAGATTGCAGCTATCTGTTGCCAAGGTGGTTCAGTTTTTATCCCCCCAGTCAGTATAAGCCTTGGGTTAATGTCAAACTCTGGAGCAGAAAGGAAGCACTGGACAGAGAGTTCCTTTGTTCTTTTGCCCTCATGGCCTAGGGGTTGGGACAAACATAATTCAAGGTGGGTTGCCTACTGAGAGTGGGCAGAAGCAGTAATTTTTCATGTTTCATAGGATGAGAATTAATTATTTGTATCAGGTATGGAAATTCAGAGCAGACATGGCATTTTCACATACCCAAGCAACCCAAGGTCTTGTAATGTTAAGTAGCTGTGGACTGTTCCTTGAGTTAGGAAGTGAATTCAACCATGGAATCTAATTTGAAGGAAATCCCAAATAAGAAAGTAAAATAAAATAAAACATCTCATTGGTTATCTTGGTGGTGAAATTGTGAGTAATATATTTTTCTCTTTAGCTCTACTTCTCTGTATTGTGCTTATCTCATTTATAATGGAAAATATGTAGTTAGATATAAACCCACTGAAACTCAATTGCTCCGAAAGCGTTCATTAAAAAGCAGTTAATCTTCACAGAATCTTAAAATTTAAAGGACACTTAAATATCATCTTGCCCAGGTTTTTGGTTTATTTTTTTAAACTCTTTGATCAATGGGATCATCTGGAACTAAATCTCTCTCTCTCTCTCTCTGTGTCCTCCCACCCCCTGGAAATTCAGTAATTTTCAATGGAACCTGAGGATTGTGAATTTTTAACAATTCTCATTCTATTTGCAGCCTCTACTCCCACATTATTAAGATCAGGCAAATTTGGGAAACATGGGTGTAGCCCAATCTTTCCATTCTGCCTGTAAAGTTAAAGCTGAAAAAAGAACCCAGTAGAGACCTAGCGTTTGTATTTCCTCATTGTTATTGTACATTATCACTCTTTCTGTAGATTTCTCAATGAGGTAACTGGTTCAGTTACATATTCTTATGATGTTTTAATTACATTGTATTTGTTTTTGAAATAAAAACATGTTCAAGCTTACTTACACAACTCATATTGGAGAAACAGGCTTACTGCCATATTGATTTCTCGTGTAACCCCTCTAAGAAACAATGTCCATTTAAGAATTTGCCTAGGCCAGAGTGCTTCAAGTGTCTTCCTCAAAACATGGGCCTCACAATTGTTTCCTAGAAGAAGCTTTTCTTAGTCAAGTAATACCTGCTCCCCCAAGAAATTAACATGGCAAATTAACACAAAATTTCTGTGAAGTCCTAAATTAAAGAAATCTGAAAAAAAATTTTACCCAACACTTCTCAAACATTTTTGATGACAGAATTCATTTTTAATTTGCCTTTTTCTTTATATAACATCTATTGATATCGTGAATTCATATTTGGGGAAAGATTTTTTTTTTTTTTTTTTTTTTTTTTTTTTTTTTTTGGACGACACTGCCGTGGCCTCTCCCGTTGAGGAGCACAGGCTCCAGACGTGCAGGCTCAACGGCCATGGCTCACGGACCCAGCCGCTCCGCGGCATGTGGGATCTTCCCAGACCGGGGCACGAACCCACATCCCCTGCATCGGCAGGCGGACTCTCAACCACTGCACCACCAGGGAAGCCCGAGGAAAGATTTTTTAGGAAATACTAGCCTAGACAAAAATGTTTTTTCACAGATAACTGTGAGCACTATATGTTCAACTCAAACATGGATGTGTTAGAAATTTTTAAATTTTTAAAAGAAAGAGGGTTAGGACAAGCATGAGGTAATACTGGTGGGAAGGAGGTAGTACATAATAGGAAGTACATTTTTCTTCCTTGTTTTAGTGAAGTCCACTCAGGTTTTTTTCCTAACAATGTACCAAATATAGAACTCAGTACAGAAGAGCTGGAAAAAATACCGTATATATTTCCTTCTCTGTTCTAAATACCATGTTTATTTCCTTTTCTGTTTTAAATATTCGTTATAAGTATACCTGTATTTTGAAGCCTACTCTTTTAGATTCAATTAGGTAGAAATGGAAAAATGTGGGATGCAGGGTCATACATAAAAAGTGTCTAATTCTTTCTTCTGAGAGTAGCATAGCTAAAGCTGGCCATAGGCTGAGAATGGAAAAACCTCTCGTTCTGCCCCTTGTTCCAGTGTCCTGAGGTTGGTGGCACTAAGGATATCACTGTAATGGTGGGAACAGAGACAAGGTGGTCTGTGGTGTGAGAACCAGGGCACATAATCATGCTACTTTCCGTACTTCCTTGGCTCCTTTATTTCCTATTGGTGTCTCAGTTCTCCTTTTCAGATGTGGCAGAAAATATTAAAAAAGGATCTGCAGGCAGATCTAGTTTCTGGTGCCTGTTGATCCTTCTTTCATTTGAAGTGAAGAGTCAAGCTGAGAAATCCCTATACCATTGTGAGGAACACAGGCTTAATTTTCAGGTCACGGCAACAACATTAGGTGAGGCTGAGCAACACAAGCCAAAAGGGAAAAAGAATGTATTGATAGTAGAGAGGAATATTCTGGTGCTGTTTCTTGGTTGAATGGCAGCTGTCAGTTGAGCTGTACAGTCCTGTTTCAGGTGATAAGCTGTCATTTGTAAATTATGCCCATAGCTGTATTCATTATTCATGGGTTGGTGTTGGCAAAGAATGATTTCAGGCGCCCAAGTGTTCCTACCTGCAGGCACCTGAATTACTTCCAAAATTGACTACTCTATTACCTGTCAGGCCCTTTCATTCTTTTTCTACCACTGTCTGATCCTACCAGCCTACTTTTTGTTTCCAGTGAAGAAAGACTTCTTTCCTTTTCCTAGGCTTTCTGCCTTAGGAATGAATGAAAAAATTCTGATGAACAGAGAACTTTAATGCTAGTAAATGAACAGCTGCAAGCATGAGATTTCAGTATAAGGTTAACTTTAAAACAAAAGTATTTTCCAAAGAACAAGTATTACTGTCCACTCTACGCAATCTATTACTTAAAGTGAGTAAAAACTAAGGTATGAACTGCTGGATATTTAAAAAGAGAGAGTTCATTACCATAATTTTGCATTTTAGAATTGTTTTATATATATTTTTTATAATAAATTAGAATAACCCCTCAGCTTAGTCTTCTGATTAGCCATTTTAAGATTTTGAATGTGTTTCTTACACAGATTACCCCAAATTTGTCTGCATTTTGAATCCAAACTACTCCTTTAGAATTACTAAGGTAGAGAGGAGAAAACGATCAGGGTGCAGGGAGGTTGAGGGAGTCTCGCTTTGAAGGCAGTTTTGTTCCCTCCTGAATCGTGAAACTCCCTTTTTTTTAAGTTCAGGGAAAACAACAGAGACACAGGTTCTTTAGTTCCTATTTCTTTTCCATGCAGTGATCTTCTCTGGTGTATCAAACTGCCAAGAAAAGAATTATCGCACGTTGGATAAATTAGGGTTAATACTAACAGTGTGGTCTTCTGGTTTCTTTGCCATGTTTCTGACTCTGCAAAATAAAGAAAAAATAGAATGTAATAGAGAGAAATACTGTAGTACTGTCTTGAAGGAAACCTCCTTTGTAAAATAAAACTTGTCAATGAGATTGTTCCAATAGTCTATTATCTGCCTCGGGTATAGGACAGAAAATTAACTTTGTGGGGAAGCGAACAACTTTTTTAACACAGTCACTGAAATTTAAACTGATATTACTCTTTCATTCTGAGAATATTCTCAGAAAAAAAGAATCTAATGCTATTTTTGTGCCAACAGGTTCAAATGTAAAATTTATATTAATTGTTGAGAAGAGACACAATGTACAAGAACATAAAAAAGCAACAAAGAAAGCAGTGAACTTCTGTTTCTTAAGAAATTGTTTTTATCATTGAAAGAAAGAATTCCTAAATGTTATCAAGAACAGTAATTCATATTGCAGAACCTCTTTCATTGTATGTAAAACTGAAGCTCATATCAAAAGACCATAGCAAAACACAGAAATATATGCCTTATGGATGGAGGAAATAACCTGAAACTTGATTTAGGCAGCATGGCCCATTGTCCACAGTATTTGAAGAGGTTACAGTGTAAAGTTTTGAAATTATTGGTTGTAATGGAAGACTTTTGTTAAAATATTTTTGACGTAGTTAACACACACACATCTCTGGTTCCCACCCATATGGAATATTAAATTATCTATTTTAAAATCTATAAAATCCAAGAATGAAATTTGAAAACATATTAAGATCAGAAATATACTTTGTTATTTGTTCTGAATTCTATTTTTATTTCCACAGCTGATGGAGAGTTAATTCCTTATTAATAGGAATTAATCCTCCTCCCCAACTCTTGAGAATAAACTCAGAGCACAATTATTAGCACATGACAGTTTTAGGAATTTTAAGTTACAACATGTGAAAATTAACCTGCTAGTAGTTGCGATATAATTATATTCAACTGGCACTTGGTATTCAGTTTGTGTTCCAGAAAACATTAAGAACAGACTTTGAAGTTTGCAGGGAAATATTTATTTTAGTGTAGTTATCCAGTAGAGGAAGGAAAGATTCCTGATTAATCTATATAAAGCCCAGGAGAACCTGCTTCTGCAGCATTTTTAATTTCCCAAGGTTCTGTAGCTGCACAAAGTAACAGACCGATAACATCATTCTCTTCTCTTGCTTTGTTAATGCTTAACCTTAGTGACCTGCTGCACACCTTGATTCTGGTTCAACCTGTGAGCTTAATGTATTTATTTACAAGTACTGGAATTGTTTCAAACAGTTATTCCCAACACTGTCTTAGGAAACTTTAATGGGTAAATTCCTTTTTTGTACTAGAACCCACATGAACTAACTTTCTTATATACTTTGGAATCAACTTTTCTCATCTTCCTGGAAAGCAAACACACACACACACACACACACACACACACACACACACACACACACACACACACACACACTGTAGAAGACATTTGAATATTCCCTCTCTCGAAAGCCCTCTAACACTATGTGTGCTTTCCCACTTTCCTGCAAGCACATACTGTCTGCTCTGGGCAAATAGTCTCCTTTAAGTTCCACTCGCCCTGATTATGACAAGACCTGGAGGTTTGTTTGCAGTGATCCTTAGACTTACAATATTACCATCCTTTTCTCTGTATATCAAATCCTACCCATTTCTGAGATCCGTATCATCTCCAGGTAAATTTGTGAGGCTTCCCAGCTTGCATTGACCTCTCCCATCTTTAATCTAAGAATACTTGGTTTATTTTCACACAACCAAATGATTTATTTCCACGACGCTTTGTATTTCTTGGTAAATGGATAAATGATAGATTGATAGATATATAGATATTTGTGTATATGCGTGAGTTTATGAGTTTCTTTCATCTTCTTAACTATACCTTGAGAAATAGAATTTATCACATCTTTTAAAAATATACCCCAAAGAACCTAGCACACCGATCATTTGGTAATCAGACTAGACTAGATAAAATGTCATTTATATGATACATTCTTCGTATGCATAAGAGAAGATTCTAACTTCTGATAATGCTTTTTTGGTAAGAAGGAATAAGGACCTCATATGTCCATTCATTTAACATTATTGAGTTCCTTATAAGTTCCAGGCAGGTCAAATAAGACACATGAAAGTTAACTGCATTCCTCCTTTTATATACTCTGTCTTTTTTACCAATGAGGAAAGAGGCAGGAAATGATAGGGAGTCGGTGTGCTGGACAGCACACCTTGAGGTGGACCAGTCTGGGCTTAACTGTAAGAGGTTGAGACTCTGATACCATTAGTTTCTGAGTGGAGATAAGAGAATGTTACCTGAATTCAAATACCAGCCCCCGTCACCTAACAGTGCCAATGTTCTAAGCTACATTGTTTGATCCTTCTTTGTCTTGGATCCTTAATTAGCATCTAAGTAGGGATAATATCTTTCTTGTTGTAGGCACTCATTAATGTTTAGTGTCAGGTCCAAGGCAGTCTCCAGATACATGTGGAGTGCTTACTCTGATAGGACACTGTTAGAAAGTCTGGTTACAATGGTGACATGGCCCTGCCATCCCATCAAGTGGGCAAAAATAGAAAGATTAACAGAACCCATAACAAAGTGTGATAAAGGTTCTACTGTGGAGAAAGGGGTTATCTGTGAGCAGAGAAGGGACATCATACCTAGCCTGGAGGAGTTAGGGGAGGTAATGCCTACATTGCAACATGCAAGAGGAAGTTAAAGGATGGTAGCCAGCTAGAGACATGGGCAGTGAGGGCATAAGACACACACAAACATTAGTGCAGAGATTTTTTTTTAACATCTTTATTGGAATATAATGCTTTACAATGTTGTGTTAGTTTCTGCTGTATAACAAAGTGAATTAGCTATATGTATACCTATATCCCCATATCTCCTCCCTCTTGCATCTCCCTCCCACCCTCCCTATCCCACCCCTCTAGGTGGTCACAAAGCACCGAGCTGATCTCCCTGTGCTATGCAGCTGCTTCCCACTAGCTATCTGTTTTACATTTGGTAGTGTATATATGTCCATGCCACTCTCTCACTTCGTCCCAGCTTACCCTCCTACCCCACCCCCGCGTCCTCAAGTCCATTCTCTACATCTGCATCTTTATTCCAGTGCAGAGATTTTTAAACCTCGTAACTTCTGGCTCTATAAGGTAGACGCTTCTACCTGGTCTATATTCCACTCCATAATGCTCCTTCCATATCATGGATGACTATCTGATAGACTACCCACATGCTCTAAAGTAATGTACAAAATTATAAACAGAGTTTGTTTAAAAATAAATTCCCTCAGTTCTTCTCTTGTAATAAAAAAAATCCATGTTTTCTGGATGTTGCTAATTTGATTAGAGTATTTCATATAAATAGGGGCATGAGGGAATTCTCTGGCTTCCCAGTGGTTAGAACACGGAGCTTTCACTGCCGAGGGTGCAGGTTTGATCCCTGGTCAGGGAACTAGATCCCGCAAGTCGCACAGCGCAGCCAAATAAATAAATAAATAAATAGCTGCATGAAAAATGGAATTTTATTCTCACTGGGGTATATTTGCATCTTGAAGGAGAAACTCATTAACTCAAATGAATCCTTTATTGATGGAAACATGGGCGAAGGAGGTGAAGAGATGACAGGTGAAAGAAAAGATACTTTTAAAAAGCAGGTGTTCTGGTTCTATCTGTATCCTCCCAAATTTCCTACCACTCCACCTTCCTCAGGTACCACCCAATCCCTTTTGCCATAATTATCCCCCTTTCTTTACCCTCAGAAGGAGTTAGGGGTTCAAGTAAAACAGGCTTCTCCTGAAATATGGGCATCAGTGATTCAAAATAAATTATAAATGTGGTGGGCTTCCTGTGTTTACCATAGACTGGACCATTTGCAATATAGTAACTGGTCAGGAAAAGCAAGAAAAATGCATACATGACAGGTGGCTATTTAAAATAGTAGCATTTCTATAAACCTAGATTTTTTAAAAAAACAAAATTCTTACGTTAATGAATCAGAACTCCATTTTTCATAGCTTAATCTAAAGCCTGCCTTCAACTAGATATTTTCCTTCCTCTCCTTAAGTCTTGAAATAGCTTCATTAAACCCTCGAGAAATCATGGTCTCCTTGGCAAAATCATTCTTCACAGTATATCAGGTTACATTTGCAATACCTTCAAATAAAATCTAAAATGACATTGTCATGAGGTAGAAATTAAAAGAAATTCCATCCCTCTATCTTGAGGATCAGCCTGCACTTAGTTCCATTCTAAGAATGATGAAAAGTCAGGAATTAATAGAACTTAAAAAAGGCATTAGTAGGGATTATATCAAGACCTCTCCGAAAGTATCCGCAAGTAGTAAAAATATTTTATACAGCTCTGGAGTTCTGATTCCAGTCTATGCTTCAGTCATCATACAAGTAGGAACAATTTTCACAACACACACATACACACACACGATTCCTTATTTTGAGTTTAATTCTGCTGCCTCCGACCTTGGGAGACATCATTTATTGTGTACCTATGACACAAGACACTGTCTACTTGCTATTCACAAGCAGTGTTCCACAGAGACTTCCTCTGATAAGTCTAGGTAGGGAGACTACAATACACGACATAATCAGAAAATACATTACAGAGCTGTCTATAATTAAAGAGTAACATGTATGGGCCAGGCTATGTTTGAAATTAGCATTCAGATGAAGGTTTTATCAACGTGGTTGGGAGAAACTGCATGGAAAACAGAGGACTTGTTCTAGCCCATGAATGATGAGCAGCATTTGGAATAGTGGAGAGGGTGCTATAGATATGAGGACGAGCTGGGCCAAGGACCAGCGGTGGAACTGAGAAGACAGCATCCAGAACAATGCTCTGTTCTCATTATAGTTGTCATTATGACCTCCTACTTTTTTATTTTCCATACCAAATTATCTTAGGTCCTTCAGAGTTTCCTCAGATAGTGCCCCTGGAGTGCTTATTTGTCCTGTGACTGTACATATAAATTTTATCTAATCTATAAAAATTGAACAGGGATCAAAATATGTATTGTGACTTAATTTACGCTTAAACTGTGAAAGCTGATTGCTCACTCGACCGAATTTTGAGTTGTGCTTAGGGTACAGATCATTTGCTCTCATTAATAATAAATATGCTTCCTTGGAATTTGTTTTAAAAGATAAATAATGTATATTCAATTTACCAGTAAATATTAGATATAAGTTCAAGATATTGAATGACCTTTCATGTAATTGAAAAGAAGACTTTTAAATCCTCATCTTCCCCATTCCTGTTAGAGGAAGTTAACACTTTCCAGTAATTGAGTCATCTCCACTTACCTAAATTTAGGGTATACTACCTCTCTCCCCTCCCTGGTGATTTCTGTGAACAAATCTGAAGCTTTCAAAATAAAAATTCCCCACGTTTTATTTGTATCAGTTCTGCTTCCTTCTTAAAAGCACCAAGCTAGCCCAGGGAGCTACAATGATTAATGACCTGTTCTAGAGTTTACCTGCTCTAGAAAATGTGCTGAATTCCAGAGCATAAAAGAAACTCTGAAGTAGGTCAGGAGCTTAACCTGCCCATGGGCCTAACTTAGACCAAAGGTAAGCAGGTTTGAAATTAAATTAGCACCATAAATTGCAATGGCTTATGAGTCGGTGGCTTCACATTGGTCTGGAAGATGGGGAACTATAATGTTCAATACTGAAGGCTTAAAAACTGAATTCATTCAGACTTATGCAGTTTTGAATTTGAATTAATTCAGAAGACGACCTGGTTCGAAATAGTTTTGTGCATTCTCTAACGTGGGTTGAGGTGAGGTGGAGAGGAGAATTTGCACAATGGGTTAAGGAAATGTTTAGCCTATGAGAGTAGAGTCCAAAATATACATTCAAGGATTACTTCAGAAGAGTCACAGGATGAATGTGCTAATTACAAATAATTCTTATTAAACTTAAAATTTTTATGCCAAACAAGTAGATGAAATCTACAAGATGTTCCCCACCAAGGTAACACATGATGTTCTGTGCCCTTAAGCAGGTCACGGTTGCATGCAGGACAAACTATTAGCCCACTTGCATCTCTAAAAATCTGTAATTCTATAATCCACATGGGAAAAACCAGTGAAGCTCCCAAAGCTGTAAAGAACAACTAAGTGGGAAGAGGTGAGGTATTAATGGGAGATGGAGAGAGCTTCTTACAAGAGAAGCCTAGATTCCTTTGGTCCAGGAAGTGATTGGGAGCCTCAGGGCAGTTATTCCAGGTGTGTGATCCTGACCTGTCTGTAGGCTCACCCTATGTGCCACCATATATCTAACCCATTTCAGCTGAAATACCATTTCCTCAGGCTGCTCTCCTAAACCACCACCCCACCAGACTAAGTTAAGTTCATCCAGCTTTACACCCTCATGGCACCTTCTCATCACTTATCATACATATCACAATTGTAATCAAATCTTTGTGTAGTTATTTGTGTCATGCCTGCCTTCCCCCACTATTATGTAAGCTCAATGAAGACAGAACTGCATCTTTTTTGTTTTCCATGGCTTTCCCAGTATCTGATACATTGTAGGTGCTCAGTAAATGTTGGGTGGATGGATGGATAGATGGATGGATGGATGGATAGATGGCTATATAGGAAGAGTAGGCATATATTTGAGGGGGCAAGGTGGAGCCAGATTTCTACCAAGTTCCCTCTTAAATCTATTACGGTATTTGGCTTTTAAGAGCTGAACATTTCATCCAGTAATATAAAGAGGCTGAAAATAAGGAAGCATTAGAACAATATATCTTGTAGAGTTTATAGTACTTTTGCTTCATATATGTATGTGTCAGTATTATTCCTTGTGAAGACAAAAATGGAGGGCTGATTTTTTTTTTCTTTTTTGCGGTACGCAGGCCTCTCACTGTTGTGGCCTCTCCCGTTGCGGAGCACAGGCTCCGGACGCGCAGGCTCAGCGGCCATTGCCCACGGGCCCAGCCGCTCCACGGCATGTGGGATCTTCCCGGACCGGGGCACGAACCCGTGTCCCCTGCATCGGCAGGCGGACTCTCAACCACTGCGCCACCAGGGAAGCCCGCAGGCTGATTTTTTTTAGGGCTCGCCAACTGCACAAAAATAAAATAAGTAAAGCTTCTTCCATTTAAAATCTTTCCTTCCCTACCCTATCACTGAAGCCTGCAGGGAAGACCCTGTTGACTTTTTTTGTCAAGTCTGCTTGTCGGGGAAGATAGAACTGGAACTGGAGAAAGAGTCAAAAGAAAAGAACGTGGCTGGTGAGGCTGCCAGGCACCTTTGTACTCCACAAACCCTGGGTCTTGGCTTTGCCTCTTGCACCCCCTGCTCCTTTACTCTCCAAAGGCTCCTTAAGCTCTGAACGCTTGTGATGCTTGCAAGGCTTTAGTCTCCTGCTGAGTGAGTCCACGCTAGGAGGTGAGCACTCCCAACCCTGAAGAAGCATCATGGCAGGAAAATCTGCAGAATGTCAGGAATGAGCATAAACCCCTGAACTTTCAAGATACTGCCCTTAATTGTTACCAAGTCCCAGGCAGGCATTTTATGCCCCTCTTTCACTCTTCTTTTGCTTCTCCTTGCAGTTAGAAAATTTTCTTTAAATCTCAGTTTTAATAGATGCTAGTGAGCGACAAGGTTCATGTGGCTGGCCTGAGCCTTACATGTCCTATTCCCTAACACCCGAGGTAAATGAAACGTAAATGAGATTCAGCCGTGCATCTCCTGCTTCTGACCAATGCACATTTTTATTGCTGTAATAAAAGCTTATATGTGAGACTTAATCATATGCATAACCACTTTTAAAATCTGAGAGGCTATGTTTCTACTAGAGGTAACAACTGGATCTTATTTTATTTATTTATTTATTTTTGCGTTACGTGGGCCTCTCACTGTTGTGGCCTCTCCCGTTGCGGAGCACAGGCTCTGGACGCGCAGGCTCAGCGGCCATGGCTCACGGGCCCAGCCGCTCCGCGGCATGTGGGACCCTCCCGGACCAGGGCATGAACCCGCGTCCCCTGCATCGGCAGGCGGACCCCCAACCACTGCGCCACCAGGGAAGCCCCTGGATCTTATTTTTTGAAGCTTCAAATTTGCAAATATTCTCTGGAAAGGTATTCTTTCTTCAACTCATAAGGAAATGACACATAATGTTTTCTGCCATTATTATTTACTACAGAGAGCTTAGGCATTAACCTCTGTTCCATTGATTATCTCAAGATTAGTTGTGTTTAAAGATGTTTTTAAATGTATTGATAAAATGCACTGATGAAGCTATAATTTTAAAGATGCAGAGCAAGTGATATATAGCTTGGCAAAATGGAAATAATTTAAAATGAACTGGTAAGAAATCCTTCATTAATTTAAGATTTATAACTTTTATTTTAAATATATATTACATTAAAGATATAAAATCTGTTATAAAAATCACCTCATTTAACACCTGTCTTCATAACAAAGTAAATGCTAGTTTCAAGATAATGAGTTTTTCTGAATTACTGAATGTATTAAAGGTGCCCTGAGGTATTATCTGACAGTAATCCAGGTGAATAATAATATTTTGATACAGCCTTTGATATAATGAATATGTCTTGGAAGATTAGCACTAGAAGTTCGCTCTGTGTATAAAATTCCAGTGTAATTTTGACCAGAAAGTTTAAGGACATTATTTTAGCAGGTTACAATGAGAAAGCTGAGGATTGATAGGTTGAATTTCGTTAATGGGCGCCAGGCTCCTTTAATGAGATGCCAAGCTTCAGAGGCTTCATCCAGGTTCTAAGTGTTCAGGACAAGGCTTGCCAATTTGCTTTGCTGAAGGCAAAGAGTTCCCCCCACAAAAGGGTCTTCTCCAGTTGCAGTTTTCTGCGTTAATGTATTCTGGGCTGAATTATCTCACCCACTGATTGCTGCCTTAGGAATTTCAGTGTTCATACAAACTAACAAACGTCCACCAGACAAGCACCAGCAATGCCCAGCTGGCTCTTTGTCTCCCATGGGAAATTTTCTCCGTCAGAGCCTGGTAATTGTTTAGTGCAACTGCTGCAGTTTCAAGGGTGCCAGCTCATCTGAGCCAACTGTATGCACATAGCCCATGACTCATGGGACTGAGAAAGTACATGCTGCAGGTGGGCGGGGACCTTCAAGGACTCCACTTTGCCCTCTTTGTCAGCTGTTTGGGGGAGAATACATAATGAAAGGCAGTTATTTAAGGGTTATAAATATCCTATATACTCGTGAAATTCAGCTATAGGAGTATGTAATAATCTCACCTTTATCAAAAACATGTGCTGTATATCTCAACAGTCACTTGGCTGTACTGTATGTGTTACAATAACAGCTATACTGTAACACCTGTTACATAAATATGGCATAAAGAGCTGGCTTAATATCCAGGGTGAGGGGCAGTCTGGGGCGGAGGCTGGGAATGCAAGCTCCATTCTCTGGCCTCATGCCATGCTAGCTGGCAGAAGTGTTCGCTATCAGGTCTTCCAAAATGATACTGGAAATACCAAAAATATATTTTGTTAGAAAAGTAGACAAAACCAGTTTATTATAAGGCAGTTTGAACTCGTCAGACCTTTACTGTCAATTAGAGGCAGGAATATCCTCTTGAAAAAATCCTCGTACATAGTATTCTGTACACAAATGACATCATTAAACAGTGTCAACCTGCCACGTATATACCAAGTGTCTCGAGGACTCTGTGGAATATATGACGATTAGAATGAGAGTTCTCAATGTATTTATTAGTGATCTTTTGCCGAGAAACAAATTACAAAATCTTAGTGACTGAAAATAACGAGAATTTATTATCTCACCGTTTCTGTGGGTCAGGAATCAAGGAGACGCTTAGGTAGGTAGTTCTGCTTAGGGTCTTTCACAAGGCTGCAGTCAGGTGACAGTCATGGCTGTAGTCATCTCAAAGCTAGACTAGAGAGGACTCTGCTTCCAAGCTCACTCACAAGGCTGATAACTGGCCTCAGAAGATTCTCTTCTGAGGGCACCATGTGGCCTCCCCACAGGGCTACTTGACACGGTGGTAGCTGGCTTCCTCCAGAGAAGCGGCCCAAGAGAGGGTGGGAGAGCACACACAAGACTGAAGCCACAGTCTTTTTATGACCTAATATTGAGAGCGGCAGCCCATCCCATCTGCTGTATTCTATCCATTAGAAACAAGCAAATATGTCCACCCTACACTCGAGGGAAAGGGATTATATAAAGACCTTAATTCTCAGGAGACAGAAATCGATGGGGGTCATCATAGAGGCTGCCTACCACACTGAGGGAATTAATTCAGGGCCTCAGCATTTCTCTCTGGAATTATAGCTACTACCTCTAATTAGTCTTAGGGCCTGATTTTGATCTCTTCTAATCAAACTATCCTTGCTATGGCAAAGTGGTCTTTAAAAACTGCAAATCTTGGGCTTCCCTGGTGGAGCAGTGGTTGAGAGTCCGCCTGCTGATGCAGGGGACACGGGTTCGTGCCTCGGTCCGGGAGGGTGCCACGTGCCGCAGAGCGGTTGGGCCCGTGAGCCATGGCTGCTGGGCCTGTGCGTCCGGAGCCTGTGCTTCGCAGCGGGAGAGGCCACAGCAGTGAGAGGTCTGCGTACCGCAAAAAAAAAAAACAAAAACTGCAAATCTTGATATGCCAGCTAAAATCTGCTAATCGTCCTTAGGAATATGTCTAAGCTTCTTAATGGGACATATAAGACCCTTTATACACAGAGCATAAAGACAGTATTAAATGGTCTCTAAGTTCATTTAAAGCTAGGCTGCCTGGGTTCTAATCCTGGCTCCACAATTTATCAGTTTTATACCCTTGGGCAGGTTTATTAACATTATTTCAATTTCCTCATTGAAACTTGAAACAGTAATGATACTTATTTTATAGAATTATTGTGAGAATTAAATAAAATAATCCTTGTGCAACTCTTGGCACAAGTGTATTTCTTCCACTGACTTCCGGTTATTTAGGATTTTGAAGTCTACACCTTCATAATAACTGCGTTGCTTCACAAGCCAAACTCCTTAGATGGGCATTTAAAACTTCACACAGTCTGCTCCCCACAGATCTCTTTATCCACACCATCTCCACACCCCCAATCTTCCTTTGCCCATTCTCAAATACATACACACACAGACATACACACATGTACTAAACACACACACAGCATACATACACACATCTACCAACACACAGCTATATACCAGGAGACTCACTGCTTTGGATTTACTCTAGATGCTTGTTAAAATTCAGATTTCTGAGTCTCACCTAGACTCAGAGGGCAAAGGGGAGGAAATCAGCCTTTGGCAAGCTTTCTAGGTAGTTCTTATTCATAGAAAGCCTTAAAGACCACAGCCCTTGTCCCACTAAATGATCTTGGTGAGCATGTCTCCAAACTTTACTACTGTCGTGGCTTCTTCATGAAAAGCATGTCATTTCCAACTGGAAAAGAAAAAAAAAAGATTTCAGGATTTACTCAGCACCCTTGTCAAGCATCCCTAGATGGCCTCACAGCAAGTGATGGATCTTGCTTGGCTGACCCTTGCCACGTTTTATGAAAATTGTTAGTTTGCGCATTCATTCCCCGGGTTAGTTCAAGAGCAACTTGAGTGCAGGGACCACCTCTGACAGCACTTCTGGCACAAGGTCAAAAATTGTCATTGCTCAGTTCGTATTTCCTGCAATTTTAGCCATTACATTGAAGTCTATTTTTGCTCTCAAATGTGTTATCTTGTATGAGTCTATAAGACAACTTTTTCTATACAAAATAAGAATATCATAATAGTGTTTAGCTACTACATACCACTTTAACTTTTCAAATACACTATAAAAAAGAATAAATAGCTTGTCCAAGATATAGAAGTAGGATATTAAATTCTTCTGCCAAGATATTTTGTCAATAATCTTGCATAATTTGGGATAGCTAACTGCAAGCTAGGTAATGTACAAATTTCAGTTGTGTTGACTTAACAGTTTTATATTCCTTAGTACGAAGGCATAAGGTCAGAATGTGTTTGTATTTTTATTTATATTTTGGTGGCCCAATTATTTTAATGCTTTAGGATTGCTGCTGAAGTTTTCTTCTCTAACTGGAACTTGGAGTGTATTAAGTAGCCAGTAATCAGATTCCTCCAACTTAAGAAAAACAATTGCCAAGATTCATAACCAAATGCATTTTAAATGGGGTCACTGCTGAGTCCACCACTGCCAAGGTGGCTACTCTCAAGTTGGAGAGGACCAAGAGATGTAGCATCAAAACACCTGAGCAGCTGACAACGTCTGCTGCTGGCACGTAAATGTGCAAGGTCACCAGCTGATCGGACATGTTGGATTGCACTTAGAATTCAGTTGACATTGATTTCACAAACTTTGGTGAAAGAGTCACTTCCAGCTACTCTGTGACATGATAACTTCTGCTGACTAAACTCTCCCTGAAAGACAGACAATTTACATAGCCTTCCAAGCCCACAGTCAGTGTGGGATCCTTTAGGCTGCATGGTTTCTCTTTTAATATCTTGTGAATTCCCCAAACAAAGCCTTCCACTGTCATAGGAAAGAACTAAAATCCATCCTGAAGTCAAACAGAATTATTTGGAAATGACATGCTGGTTGTGGGGTAATCTACCTCTTTCCCTCAAGAGCAGATATAAGCAAAGATTGATAAAACAATGCATTTCTTCATTTGTGAGAGATTTTTCCCCTTACTCTATTATTATTCATTATTACTCTATTTGATATTTAATATATTAGAATTACCTGTCCTCATTCCACAACTTATTTATAATGTTAGTGCCCAGTTAAATTGTTCCAAAATTTACCAGCAATTAGATAATTTTGAGTATTTTTGCTGAGCGGCAATTACGTAAAACCCATTACCAGTCCTCAAATTGAATGAGGAACCAAAACTAGTTACTAGGGAAGTAATACTAGTCAAGATGGCAGCCTGAGCTGCCACTTGCTTTATAAGAGAATTACTCATTCCTAATCTACAACATGTACAGTGAATTACAGAAATGTGTTTTTGACATCTAAGTTTCTTTCATGACACAACATTGCCAAGCAAGAGTTCCCTAGCACATTAAAAATGTAGTGTCTCTCTTGCTATTTTCAGACTCTAGGCAACATACCAACATCGATTAAGCACACACACACACACACACACACACACACACACACATTATATGTATACACTCATTCTCAACCCAGTTATAAGTTTAGCCCCTAACCACCCAGCTTATAGTGGCAAAGTAGATGCATTCAATTAAACAAAGAGAAATAAGACAGCACACTAACAATATGTAAGTTTGACTGTGCAATGCTGAGTAAATTCTGATTACTTCAGAGGTTGAGTTTAGCTCAAAGGAGCACTCTATAAAAAGAAATATTAAAGGTGGATTTGAAAAATAATTGAACGGTAAACAGTCTGTTATCTAGGAAATAGATGCCTTTTCTGGATCCATTGCTACTTAAAAGTGCATAGAGGAAAAGATAAAAATGGGATAAAGAGATGCATGACTATATGGCAGTATGCACATCTACGTGATACTAAATGGATTTGGGGTAAATGTATAACATTAATATACAGTTAACTATTGTCAGGTCCTGCTTATACCCTCAACAAGAATGCGGTGCACATCATTACCCAGCATACCTCACTGAATTGTCCCTACACAGAATAATATCTTTGTGACCAAAATTATTGATCTGAGGCAGCTTTCACTCTAGGACAGTGGGATTAAACATGAAATATATTTGGGCAGAAATCTTTGTACTCAGTGGCCTGCTGGTATTAAGTCCTGCTCTACCAAGGCAAATGCCTATCCTATAAGTATATAGGATACATCCTTATGCATTAAAAAAGCTACATTTATATTTTGGAAATCTTCCCTCTCCTAATAGAGCTTGAATTCAATATCGGCAACACAGTAACCACTCTTGACTAGCAGAGTAAATTACAGTACAAAAAATGCAGTTAACAGTCAGAAACTTAGAGTATGTTAGGGCTGGAAGAGATTTTAGAGATCACTTAACTGAACCCAAGTATTTTATAATTAACATAATTAATATGACAATTTTTCCAAACCCTGGTCTGCAGAGCAGTACTTTCTGATAACACCTTTTGTACTGTCCATAAGAAAATGAGAAAAATAAAGCGGTATCGTAGGGTTTTCATAAAACTAAATATACTTATTTAAAATTATTGTCTTTTATTCTAAGAGTTTGTCCTTCCTTATATTTTTTATGTTAACATATCTTATGAAATGATGATGATAGAAAAAGATATTTGCTTTCCATGACATTTGTAATTGATTAAATAAAACCCTGACAACCCTGTGATATACCCCATTTCTTTTTAATTTAACCAAACTGTGAAATCCACGACTTGGGGAACCACTGATTTAGATGCCAATATAAAATTTCTTCCATTGACTCTTTAATATATGAGACACACAAATTTATCGTAAAGCAAAATTAGTAAGAAGGGTTATTTATGAAATGAGCTATGTTAAAGGACATTGCTCCTGTTTACCATGTAAAATGTGGCAAAAGGTCTCAAATGCAATAATATGTCTTTGGCTATTCATATGTGTCTCGACAAAAGAGAAACTAACAGTTTTTAGCTGTATTTGAAAAAGCTGGCATATTTTATCTATCAGTAAGACTTAAAAACTGCAAGAACAAAGAAATCAAGGAGATTGAAGCATGAACATAACCATATTATTACACAGTTATTAAGATACAGGTTATGGAGAAAGTGATACTTGTCATCAGAAGGCACAAACTGGCTTGATTTTCATTTTTTCTGTGTCACTTGCATAATCCTTTTTGTTTCAGATAGGCATTTGCAGATTCATACCTCACCCCAGGAGACATGGATAGGAGTCAAATATCTTAGTGGGTTTTTTTCAAACAATGTCAAGGTACAAAAAAATGTCTAATGAGATATTAAGAATAATATCAGGCAAAATGGAATTCAGGACCATTTAGAATCAAGATAAATTACCTCCTAGGAAGTTACTCCTGCGAGGTGATGCACAAAAGCAGGAAGCTAATGGATCTCTGCTACAAAATTATGCTTCCACATCAAGTCTTCTAAATAATCAAGAATGCCATATTTATTTCTTTTTACTTATTTCAGATAAATCATATACCCATTGCTTTAAAGTTATGTACTTAAAAGATCAAATGTGATTTTCTTGAATGAACTACCAAAGATTCCTCTGTATGACTTTGAAAGAGCAACTTTGATTGATAGTCGGCTCTCAAAAACAGTTATCTCATTGCCACTTCTAGCCAGCTTAGGTATAACTCTTTCTTAGCTATGGTAGAATCAGTCTCAGATTTAATTCCAAGATTTGTGATGGCTTTCAGCAAAACATTTGGCTTATTTTCTCTCTTAGAAGGGCAGATAATACATCATGATTAAAATCTAATATCGTTTTCAAATTTTCTCTTGTTGTGCAGGTATATTCAGTAATTTTTAGAACATAGAATGCTTTTTTTTTTTTTTTTTACCTTTTTTGTTGTTGCTGTTTGTAGGGTTTTTTTTTGGTTTTTTGGTATTTTTGTTTGTTTGTTTTTGCCATTGTTTGAACACGGAGAAAACATTCAGAGTTTTAGTAATTGGGCTGACCATACCATATTTAGGGGCTATTTCTGAGTCCTAGTAAGACATTTTTCATAAGCCTTTTGAATTTAAAACAACAGGAAAATAATTTGTCACATAACCAACTTTCTTCTTATGTATTTTTGACCACTTGTGTTGCAGGTTAGTCATCCAGTGAAAAATATGTATTGAATAACTGTGTCAGCAGCAATGGATATGGGGTGGTTTGAAGTGCAAAAAAATAGCAAACGTGGTTAAGTCCATCAGGGAGTTTAGAATCTAGTAAACAATTTTATGAACTCATAATTCCTCTTTGCAGAAGTTTGACTTCTGTTAAACCTTTTCATTTTGGAAGGGAGGAAGGAAGGGAAGGAAGGAAGGAAGGTAGGGAGGGAGGGAGGGGAGGGAAGAAGGGAGAAAGAAGATAGGGGGATGGGAGAAAAGAAAAACAAAGAAAAATTGATGATTTAACACCTGATTCTGTAGAAGCATCTTGTTTTACTTCTTATAGTTGTATTGAGTTGATCTATAGATATTCTGGCATTTTCTATTTATTGCTCTTCTGGGTCCCTAATGAAACTTGTCAGACCTCCAAAAAGAACAAATCCAGGAGGCAAATGGTGGCCTTCCAAGAACTTGTTACTAAAGTAAACCACTTGAGTGGATTCCCGCAATTAGAGTCAAGTTTTACTAACTATCATCAGACATGGCCCAACCGAGTAAGGCTTGTCAACTGCAAATTTGGTAGGAAGGTCACAGTTGCTAAGGCTACTTAGGAACTGGATATTCTCAAACTTGACAGGAGGGCATTTCTCATTTGGGAAGTTAACAGGAATGAGAAACCATCTCTGAACCCAAGTTATTTAAAAGCAAAACATAGGCCTTAGAATTAGTAGACCGTTCATCTTGTAGATACAGTTGGACAACACGGGTTTCACAGATTTTTTTCAATAGTAAATACTGCAGTACTACATGATCTGCCATTGGTTGGGACCTTGGGTACAGAGGAACCATGGATACAGAGCATCAACTGTAAGTTATACATGGATTTTCAACTGGGAGCAGGGTTGGTGCCCCTAACCCCTGCATTGTTCAAGGGCCAAATGTACTCAGAAAATATCTGTCAGTAATGGAGAAAGAGCTCACCTGTGCTTCAGTCAAGATGCCATCTTTGAGTTCACTCTAATTTTGAGCACATTTCCTGCTAGTGCCACCTCCATTAATTTATGCTTCATTTTCTCTCTAAACATTTCCTATTCTTAATCTTTTGCCTCTCCTTCTCTATCATTTCCTCTCACTTGATGATTAGAATCCAAAAAAAGAACATGAACACATTTTCCCTAAAAAAAATACCACCATACTTCTTAAATTTTTTTAAAAATAATTTCAGGAAGTTCACAAAAACCCACCCATATATCCCGGAATAATACACTGTGTTAGATAATCATGTGATTACTCATATACATATATACACATTTACATTTCCCCATCATCCTGGAATTTTTTTCATTTTTTTGAAAAATAATTGACGTACATGACTGTGTAAGTTTAAGATGTACAGCGTGATGGTTTAATTTACACATACTGTGAAATGAGTATCACAAAAGGTTCAGTCAACATCCATCATCTCATATAGATACAATAAAAAGAAAAAAAAACTCCTGTGATGAGAACTTTATCCTGGAATTTTTATGGAGACTGTTTCTGATTTTTTTCCTTAAAATACATTAAGCCTTAACCCATAGATAATAGAGCAAACACAGTGAAACCACACTGATATAGTGTAACTGAGTAAACAACCAGTGTGAGATAAGAGAGATAGGAGAACTGCAGAATCTCAGAGATCAGCTATACTGATTTTGTTGCATGTATAATTTCTACAGGATCCTTAGAAAGTACACTCAAGATTTAAAGCTGACAGGGACTCCACAAATACTTGCTGAATTCATTTAAAATAAGTACCCTTACTTACAGCAAAATAGAGAAATTCATATACTCTCTGAAGATACCCAAGAGTAATTTTCTCCAACCACCCATCAGATGTTCAGTTTCCTTTACGATAGGCACTCCAAGCAGGCCACTGAATGTTCCCGAGTTCCACGACATATGCTTTATGAGGAAATCTCCTATTGCTTGCGTAAACTGGGTCCTTTCAAAGTGTTTGAGGGCTTTCAAAAAATAGTTGATTCTCTAAATTACCACCCTATGCATGGCCCACAGGCCAATATAGCGTAACAGATGTTCAAAAACAAAGAAAAGATTTTATCTTACCAGCAAGCACACATAACCGAGAGGCCTAACCATCTGTCTTCTGCTGTCTCTATCTTTGCATAATTGACTTGCTCCAAAGGTCACATCAGAGAACTGGGTTCAGTCAGTAATTATAATTGACATTGAATGTTATTTATCGTTTAATTTTGAGCTGTTCAAGTTAAATATGCCTAAAATCATAATAGTAATACCCACTTATTGGATGTTTATAGTGAACCAAACAGGAGTTATATGTGGAACTTTATGTTTGTTGTCTTACTTAGTTTACAGATGCCTATGAGGTAGCGATTGCTGTCCTCATTTTGCTGTTAAGGAATCTGATACTCAGGGACATCTTTTGAAATGGCCAAGCTGGAATATGTAACAGGGCTGTCTTAGTCAGGAGTCTGGCTTATTCTGCAATATTTGACAGATTATGGGTTGCTAATTAAAATTGTCTTTATTATTATTTTTGGTGCCCATCATGACCATCTAACATTTCTATTTTGTTCTTCCTGTATCCTACACACGTGTGTTTGTCCAAACGAGTGGCATTTAAGCTCTTGGCAAGAAGGGGTTGTACATAATTCTCTTTATTCACTATTTTGGCAAAGGTGATTAGGATTTTATTAAAGGCATTTTGACAACTATGAAAATATACATACCCTTGCAAAATAATTTCTTCTTCTGAAAACATATGTATAGTTAAAAAAAAAAAAAGAACCACAGGCTTTGTCTCCAAGACAAAATGAATTGAATACTGATATGCTGCTGTAAATAAGAACACAAGCCTATGGAACCAGACAACTTTGGGAAGTTAGCCTCTAGCTTCAGTTTTTGAATCTGTAGAGTGGAATAAGCAATAGCATTGTCTTAATTTCCTGGGTTATCTTACACAGATAAGATATCTTATCTTATCTTACCACAAACTAGGTGGCTTAAAACAACCTATGTTTATTCTCTTACAGTTCTGGAAGCTGAAAGTCTCAAATCCAGGTGTTAGCAGAGCCACTTCTCTCTTTGAAGGTTCAGGGGAAAAATCTATTCCATGCCTTTCTCTCATCTCCTTTGTTGCTGGAAATCTTGGTGTTCCTTGGCTTGTAGATGCATCTCTCCAATCTCTGTCTCCGTCATCACATGGCATTCTTCCTGTGTGTCTGTCTCTGCATCTCTTCTCCTCTTCTACTAAGGACACCAGTCACATTGGATTAGAGCCCCCCTCAATCCAGTATGACCTCATCTTACCTTGATGACATCTGCAAAGACCCTACTTCCAAATAAGGTCTCATTCACAGGTACTGGGGGTTAGAAGTAGAGCATATCTTTTGGGGGGGACACAATTGAACTCATAGCAAGCACCTCTGATGTAAAATTGTAATATTTAAATGTGAGAGTGCCTGTCAAGCCTTCAGTAAATAATAGGCACTCAATAAAGTTAAGGGATGTTATGACTGGTAATACTATAGTTGGCTCTGAGACCTCAGATAAATTATTCAGCCTCTCTTGAGTCAGTTTCCTTTTCTATAAAAAGTGGAGATAATAATGTTTATTTCAAAGAGCTGTTGAGAGAATTGAATGTCATAATTCAGTACTGGCCCTGGTAACTCAGGGTTAACTCTCCTCTTTCTCCAAGAGATAGCATTGATGAGGTGAGCAGGAACTCTCTCAGGAGTCCAGTGTCATCAAATACACCACATTTCAAGGAAAAAAGAGCAAGGGTCAAAATAGGTTGACAGAAGACATTGAGCAGGGCAGCTCCGCTCCTTTCCCAGGTAGCGGTGGTGGCAGCTGCGGTCACGAGTTCGGTCTTCCCCTGCCTAAGGAAGAAGGTGTTGGAGAAAGCACTTAGTATCAATCATTCCCCATTGTCCTCCTTTCCATGATAGTGATTCTGGGGACACCTGGGCAGAAAGAGTCTGACTGAGTGAAGTGAGCATGAACATAACTATTCCTTTGTGGATTTTTACCCCTTATTCACCCCACCCTTGAAAAAGTCACCAGAATAACGAGTGTGCTGGTTCATACGATTTAGCTGGATTTAGATGTGGCTCTCTTGGTCTTTTACAAGTTGTTAACACCGGTGATGTGACTCTATTAAACTAAACCTCAAGGGAGAGCAGAGGGAAGAGATGGGAAACACCATGGACTTGATGTTTCTCTCCTGCCTGTTTGAGGACTTTGTCTTATTAAATAAACAAGTATTAGTTAGGGTAATGCTAGCACTGGAACTAATAAACCCCCATAACATTGAGGCTTATCCCAATATTATATTTCATGCTCAAGCAATACCAGAAACTGTATTTCTGTGCAGTGAATAATTTCCTCCTCTTGGTAATTCAGTGACCAAGGTTTCCTACCTCTGGGGGCTCCCCTATCCCATAGGACTTACAGACCTGAAGCCTTGGAAGCATCTGACTTATGCCATGGAAGGAAAAAGAGAGAATAGGGAATCGCACACCTGCTTCTTGAAGGCTTTGGCCAAGAAGAACTATTCATGACACATGACCATAGCTAGATGCAGATGAGGCTAAGTAATGTGTTCTTGGCTGGACAGACAGACACATTCTAGCAACAACTCTACTCCATGGAAGGGAGAACAACAAATTTTGGTGACAGCAGCTATTTCTATCATAATCCTTTCTCTCGTGAATCTTCTTTCTTGCCACTTTCATTGTCTCTTTTTCTTAAGCTACAAATATGCCCGTTCAACTATTTTGAGTGCTTGCTATGTATATTCAGGTAAGGTGCTAAGTCCTGGGAATATTCCCTTGCCTTTTTTCTCCATCCCACATTTTAGTTATTTCCAGTGGATTCCCTCTTTCTTTACAGCCTTGTGGCAAATGAGTCTAGTTTCCAGAACTTGAGCCACTGCCTCTGCAGGATGAAATATCAGGCTCCTACCCCCTCAGGAGCCCAATCCCAGACCTTCCATCTATCAGGCAACTCCTTGAATTGGTATCTGGCATATTTATCTCAAACTGTCCTATCTAAACCCTGTAATTCTCTCTGATCTTTAAGGCTGTTCCTCATTCCTCCGTGCGTTTGAACTGCTATGCCAAGTGCTCCTTTTCCTGATTTCCATTTTTCCTTAAATTATGTCCATTTAAAAAACAAAGATAAAGAAAATGGAGAGAAGAGTGCATGTGTATAGTTTCCATGAGAAAGGAAAGAGGAGAGAAGAGGCAGGCAAGAAAGCAAACATTAGGCCCGAAAGTATCTGGTATCAGCAACAAGGTGATACCCCAAGCTTCTCAGATCAGCCTGGCATAGGGGTGGGGCTGATTCAAAATTATTTGAATACAGAGCCGGAACCGAGGGCCACTGTCCAGCTGGCCATCGGTGTGGAAGTTAAGAAGAGTTTATGGTTCTGGAAGAAACTGTCATTTTTAATATGCATATATTTGAAGTAATACAAGAGTATTATAAATGTTTAAGATATTATTTAACCTATTTCATATTCTGAGAGTCACACGTATTTTGAGAAGCAGATATTTTTCTTTTATTTTTTTTTAACTTTATTTATTGTATTTATTTATTTTTGGCTGTGTTAGGTCTTCATTGCTGCACTCGGGCTTTCTCTAGTTGCACCGAGCGGGGGCTACTCTTAGTTGCAGTGAGCAGCGTCTTACAGTGGTGGCTTCTCTTGTCGCGGAGCACGGGCTCTAGGCGCACGGGCTTTAGCAGTTGCAGCACGCAGGCTCAGTAGTTGTGGCTTGCGGGCTCTAGAGCACAGGCTCAGTAGTGTGGCACACAGGCTTAGTTGCTCCACGGCATGTGGGATCTTCCCGGACCAGGGATCAAACCTGTGTCCCCTGCATTGGCAAGCGGATTCTTAACCACTGCGCCACCAGGGAAGCCCGAGAAGCAGCTATTTTTCATATTAACGTACACAGGACATACAAAAACAAAACACTAAACCTGACATTTAGCTAGATGACTCTTATTTTCACAAATTCATACAATCTTCACGGCTCAATCCAACACTCACACACAAATACACACGTGTGTGCACACATACCCACATACACACAAATGACTAAATGTCTACTTTAAGCCTTAGAAAGTTATTTGAATAAAGAATGCTGCAGTGATTCTACTACCTAATTTTAGTATTTTATTTATTTAAAAAAATTTCCTGTGGTACAGATCTGATTTATTTGTGTGAATATTTTTCATCTTTTAATTTAAATATCTGGGTAACCATCAGTGGAGCTGCCTATTTCAATGAAAATTACTCAGGTTTTACTTTATTTCTCAAATCAGATGCTTAAAAGCCAGGGGAGTTTCAGTCTTTTCTGATGCTATATAATCTATCTGATTCATTTTGTTACTGACTACTCTTTTGATAGATAAAAATACAGCTAGCCTATTAGTTAACTGCAAGTCCCAAGAAAAGGATAAATAACACATGAGCAGTCTCTACCAACACCTCAGCATGGCGTTTAACAGCTGCCGAAAGTACTGTATAATCTTTTGGAAGGCTTAATCGTTCCCTATTGCACTTTTCAAAAGAGAAGAGTAGTTATTAATCCTGGTGTTCACACAAAATTTTCACAGTGGACCTTCATTGAATAAATAATGCTGTTTCCTATAAAGATTTTGGTTTTATGTAACACTTAACTGTTCGAGGCTAAACAAATAGTAATGTGCTAGCAAAGAGAAAAACCGTATTTGGTAAAGAAAACCACATTTTAGGCTGTATTAAACTGTACATTTAAGTGGTGGTTTTGAGGAAAGAAAATAGAAATGTCTTTCTGGAGACCATGAAGTTCCCCTTTTTTATACAGTGAGGTTTCTTCCCCGCTTTTCTTTCTCTCTTAAAAGAAAATCCTTATTAATCATGTTTTATCTTTCTAAAGTGTGTTATTACTCAAATGCGTGGGAGAAGCTGGCTTTCAGCAAAATGTAACAGACTGTATAGCACACTTTTTCTTTTCAATCATTGGCCCCTTAGAATCCTATTTACATCTTTTGGAACAATTAGTTACCTATCTAATATTTTGTTTCCAACAGAATGACTCCCAGGCACTGTCATAATTAATTTTAACTTTTGGGGGACTTAACGATTCATTCATTTATCCAATTCCAAAGTAAGTATGAGGTGGCATTATAAAAGATATATGCATTTAGAACATTAAAATGGAAATAAGATGATTAAAACAATATAAAGGGAAAGAGAAATAATGGTACTGAACTTCTAAACTCATGCAGTTTTTTGTAAGATTAAAAAAAGTAACTGTAAGTAATGAAATAACTGTCACTTTTGAAACAAAAAAGATATGAAACCTTTTGATTTCTCAAGAGAGATCCATTTTTTTCTAGAAATGAATTCTAAATATGTATATATAATGCAAATATTTGCAAAAAAGACACTAAACAACATAAACATTGCATTTAGTTTTATGAGGAAAGAATGCAAAAACATGCTTCTTATATCAATCCAGAATGAAAGCTTAATGCTTGAATCTGAAATGCTAATGAAGTAAAAATATTTTAATAAGAGGCCTAACCTGATGGATCTGGAAAAGTGGCTTATTTTAATCTAACTTGATGAGCAATATGGCTAAAGATCCTCAGAGGAACAGACATCTACAGACTTAGCACATCCAATTATCTTCTTATAATGTGATTTGTCCCAGCCACCAATGTGACACAAATTTAAGGAGAAACAGTTCAAGTCTGGGCAAATTGGGATTGTGTGCAGTCTGCGTGGACTGAATGGAGATAAACATAATATGAATTAGATATGCAGAGAGTAAAGTAAACATTCTGTTGTAGAAAAAGGAATTCTAACTTGCCTAATAAGGAACCAACTCAGTTCTGATAGGAGTAAGCCCCCGTGGTGATATGTGTAGACCCATCCTCAATATCTTAGACCTTTCTGACTGAGATTCTATAATTCTTTTTTTAAAAGTTTTTATTTTGAAGAATTTAGACATATTGTAAAAATAGAGAGAATAGTATATACCCATCACCCAGTTTCAATAAAAATCAACATACATCTAACACTGCATATAACCAGACTTTCTCTCACCTTTCCCTTCCCTCACTCTGGATTTTATTGGAGCCCACCTCAAATATTATAGCATTTCGTCCACAAATATTTATGTATCTCTAAAAGGTTAAGACAATTTTTAAAACATAAGCACAACATCATTGTCACATCTAAAAACAATACTCGTCAACAATTTCTGCGATAGCTTGTCTCCAAGATGGCCACAGTTAATTCCTTCTTTCCACATGCATGCCATTCCCCTATCAAAATGTAAAGACTAATTCACTACTTTTTTGAATCTATGCTAGGCTATGACTGTTTTGGCCAGTAGTATATGACAGGAGTAATGCTATACTACTTCTACTCCTTGACTTTAAGAGGATTAGATATTTCTACTTCTCTCTTGGGAGTACTAAACATCCACATAAGACATCTTACTACCCTATTAGCTAAAAAAAAAAAACCATACGGAGAAGCTCCAAGGAAAGGAAAGACCATATGGAGAAACCATATATATGTAAATATGATTATTATATTATTTATATTATATTACATTATATTATATTATATTTATTATATTATATTATATTACATTATATATAGAGAGAGACCCATTTGTTCCAGCATCTTGAGTGAACCATGCCTTCGAACTGTTCACACCAAGGTACTGGACATGTGAGAGAATCCTTCCTGGATACTCCACACAAGCTCAGCCACCAACTGATTATGACTGAGAAACCCCAGTTGACGCTGTGTGGAACAGAAGAATGGCCCAGCCAAGCCCTGCCTAAACTTTTCATCCATATAATCACGAATAATAAAATAACTATTGTTTTAAGCCACTATGTGTTAGCTAATTTATTGTAAGGAGAAGATAACTGAAACAATACCTTAATATTATCAACATCCAAGCAGTGTTCAACTTTCTCCAGTTGGTTCATATATGTTTTGGTTATATTTGGTTCGTTAGATTCAAGATTTAAACAAGTAACTCAAGAACACTAAAAAATAATGAAATTACTTTATGTAAATATTTCCCATTTTATCAGCTACTTCTATAGAAAGTATCTGATGTGATATGGTAGCTCTTTATGGATAGGTTATTTGAGCAAAGATATTACTGTCCCCATCACACAGATGATAGAAAAAGATCCGAAGAGATTAAATGATTTACCAGAAAAATTGTATCCAGAATTTAAACCCAGCTTTTCAAATTTAAAATCTGGGGCTCTTTCCCTTATTCCAAACCTGGTTGAGCCTTCAAAGATTGTAATTACCATGATTGGCTCTAATAAGACTCATTATTGGAACCATAAAGAAACAAATGCTTCTCCACTCCTCATTCTTATACCCGGAGATGAATTTATTTCTGAAATGTGTCCTTCCTCTCTGTCTCTGCCACCTGGTTCCTAGTACAGGATTTCCTGATCTCTCCTCATTTACCTATGTTCCTTAGTACCGAAGTCTTAAGTGATCTCTAAGCCTCTCTACTCCTCTTTGCTTTCTCCTCCATTCCACTGCCAGATGCATTTATTTGCAACTAAACTTGGCCACCTCAACCTCCTTGCCTAGTAAACTAACAATTCTCAAACCAACAACCACAGAAAGGAATATTCTCAAATGTCCATGAGTGCTCCTGGAAAATCTTAAGAATTCGTCTCTCTTGGCAAAACCTAAAACAGTACAATAATCTTCTGAATCAATAAGATAATCACTTCATAACAGAGTACTGCCATCTACCTGATTTCAGTGCCTATGATGGCATGTGGATTTACGAGAGTTCATGATACCAAAACATGCTGTATAAATAAGTTTTTGAAGTCATTTGGCTAATAAAATTTGTGACAGAATTGAGTGATCATATAACACAGGTATAGCCATGAAGAAGCTTAAGAACCTATATCATAAGGTTTGTTACCATACCAGTTACTAAAAATGCATCGTCAAAACACACTCCATTGTTGTATGTACCAAATTTCAGTGGTTCAGTATTGATAGGTATGTTGGAAGTTAACAAATGAACTACATTTCTGATCCCAGTTCCAGAGACAATTTGATTTATTACTTAATATAGAATTCAATAATGCCTCAAAGTTAAAGTCAACTCCAAGTAAATAAAAATCTTTTAGAGTATCAAGTAGCACCATTTAAATGGGATTTCAAAGCCTAGTAGGAGCATAATTTGAATTAAAGATTAGATTAGATTATCCTAATACAGCAATAAAATCTTTGAAGTTTGTAATTCTATTTTGACTACATACTTTTTGCAAAAAAAGCATTGAGGTTAGAAGAGAGAAAATTATTTTACCTATTAGATCAAACCACACATCATAGCCAAAGTTCAACCATTTTTGACCTACAGATATGTCAAATATTGAATTAGTGATGGTAGTATGAATTCACTGGTTTTGTAAATATTTTTGTAAATCATTTGTTTTCGTTATTTGTCCTTGTATTAGTTCACTAGGGCTACCGTAACAAAATACCACAAAATGGGTGGCTTAAAACAATGAAAGCTTATTCTCTCACAATTCTGGAGCCCAGGAGTCCAAAGTCACGGTATTGGCAAGGTTGGTTCCTTCTGGAGTTACCGGGAGAGAATTTGTTTCATGCTTCTCTTCTAGGTTCTGGGGGCTGCCAGCAATCCTTGGTGTTCCTTGGCTTGCATCTGTATCTACCTTCATTCTCTCTGTTTGTCTTTGTAGCATTCTCCCTGTGTGTCTTCGTGTCTCTGTATCCAAATTTCCCTTTTTTTATAAGGACTCCAGTTATTGCATCAGGGCCCACCCCAAGCCACTAGAACCTCATTTTTATTTGATTACATCTACAAAGGTGCCATTTCCAAATAAAGTCACATTCACAGGGATTAGGACCTCAACGTATCTTTGGGGTCCACAATTCAGCCCACAAGAGTCATAGTAAGAGGTGTAAGCTTGAAAAGTTTCAACCTAGTTTTATTTTTGTACATACCACTATAAATAAGAATAATATAATCATCATTGGGGTTCTGCCCTAAGTGTCTTTCCCTTCAAAAGGAGTCTGTATTTTATTCAAACGTGAGCAACGCTAACCTAAGGAGAAAGCCTGAGATCTCTATCATGTCACATTAGGTCTTTTGCTGCCATCCTTCACCACCACTCCCTTGCATTTAATCCATCAGCAACATAAGGCAGCTTATAATTCCTGAACACACAATGCATTGTTTTATGCATCCCCACCTTTGTTCATTCTGTTTCCTCTGCCTGTAATGGTCTTCCCATTCCAACTTCATCACCCCTACCACTTCCTACTCGAAGTCTCAGTTCAAGTGCCATCTTCGCCTAAAAGTCCCCTATGATGACACCCCGCAGCGCTACCACCAACCCCAGGAGCTGAGTGAACCTCAGCAAGGCTCTCATTTTCTTCCTCGTCTCTCTACCAGTAGACAATAAACTGTGATTTCAGGGACAGTGTCTTCCCAGTTTTTCAGTCTCCACTCTTAGCACAACAGTCTTCTAACTGTTAAATGAATGTTTGCATATGTGGGATGGAAAGAGTTCCACCCACAGTTTTTAGTTCTCAAGGATAACTCCAAGGTGCTGGATGTATTCTAACTTATACTTCTGCTAAAACAAGTATTCAAATAGTCCCGTCTGGGAGATAGGTATCAGAAGTATGAAACTTAATCAGGAAGCAAGCTCAGACAATATCCCCATATTTAGAAATAATTTTTTTTGTTCTCTTTGGATGATTATATACTCTTTTTTTTTTTTAATGAGAGAAATTTGTGACTTCAGGGATTTGGGAAGATCTCAAAAATGTAGTCATGTTGCCAGAGTAAACTGAGTGCACAGAGAATAGGAGAAGGAACTGAAAGATAGAATGTGTCCATATTTTAGATGACTTTGAGAGCCAAAATAAGGTTTCGGATTTTACTTTCTACATACTGAGTAGTCCCCGGTTTTTGAGAAAGGAACATTACATAATGATGTCTTATAAGATGATCCATTCCTTCCAAACCAAAATATCATACATTGGTTTCTATATTAAGCATAACAGGATAGAGTTCTATCAGTCTGCACTTATCAATTGATAGATTATCCAAACATTATTCTTATTTGGATATTGGAAGTTAGATATAGATATAGATACAGATATAGATACAGATATAGATACCGATCTTGGATTCTAAGGATTTTTAGTATTTCATAAACAGTGAAGTCACTTATTTTCCAGAGTTCTCTTTGACTAATAATTCCTGTCATTTCTCACAACTTAAAATAATATTCCTTTTCCACCATATAATTGTAGTTCAAATTTACTCTGGGCTTTACACTCAATTCTTTATTATTTTTTTCAAAGCTAATTAAATCAGTTTAGCTGTTATCTAAAAACAGCTTTTTCTATTTTAACTGAACTAAGGTTATATTTAAAAGTCATGTTTCACTTCATTTGGGGTTATTTAACTTCTCAAGTTCTTTTTAAGATAAGAACAGTAACTCGTATGTGAAAAAACGTATGGTATATGACAATGAAAATGAGACTTAAAATTGAAATTTGCCGTGATAATTTATTATTATAAACAAGTTAAAATCTACATGGAAATTTTCTACTGGGTAGTGTCACAATTCAAGTTTAGCTCTTATTTTTTCAGATAAACTAAGACTCTAAAAGGTGAATTATTTTAGTCTACCCAATGCTTTATTAAGTAGAATGAATCTTAGAGTTTAAGTACCCTTGATGGCTAATCTTGCAGCCTCTCCAGATCAATATTCTGAATATCTCCTTGCACCATTCTTTCCACATGGTTCTTTAAATGTGATGAAGGAGTTCAAGTGAAAGTATATTTGTCCCAGAATATAAAATAATCCAACCTTTTAGGAAAAAGTCTCCTTTGTGTTTATTTTAATCCCATGTCCCTTTTATTCTAATGTTAAAAACAGATTTGCAGGTGGGAAATTTTAATTAAAGATTTGAATGAGTTGAGTTTAATTTTTCAAAGTTTAATTATAAATTAAATATATGTAAATTAAATATGACCATGAATCCAAGTAGACTGTTTCTAATCATTACAGCCAATCACTTCTTAAGTTTGAAAACAATTATTCATGTATTAAACTGATTTTATGATTTTCTAAAAACTGCTATGTATTTTTATTTCTGAGTAGTAGTATGTTCCAAAGGAACCAGTAACCCATTCCTTAGTATCTCAGTGACAAGATTCACTATTTTTTAGTGAAAATTATATTTATCAAGAAACACCAATGAGGTTTTCTGGGGTCAAATATACTGGATGGTAGGGGCTTATATGGGTTCCTTTAAATGTACATACTTCACAATTCCATGATTTTTTTCTAGAAGATTTTGCTGTATAATTACCTTAATATTTTTATAGATTTGGAGATTAAATGATCACATTTTTATGTAGTGTATGATTCTCTTCTCTGTATTCAGGTTCTCTCTTTAGGAGCAGACGTCCTACCAGAATATAAACTGCAGGCACCACGCATCAACAAGTTTACAATATTGCACTACAGTCCTTTCAAGGCCGTCTGGGATTGGCTTATTCTGCTGCTGGTCATATACACGGCTATATTCACTCCCTACTCTGCAGCCTTTCTCCTCAATGACAGAGAAGAACAGAAAAGACGAGAATGTGGCTATTCCTGTAGCCCTTTGAATGTGGTAGACTTGATTGTGGATATTATGTTTATCATAGATATTCTAATAAACTTCAGAACAACGTATGTAAATCAAAATGAAGAAGTGGTAAGTGATCCAGCCAAAATAGCAATACACTACTTCAAAGGCTGGTTCCTGATTGACATGGTTGCAGCGATTCCTTTTGACTTGCTGATTTTTGGATCTGGTTCTGATGAGGTAAGAGCTGCTTAAGAATCTTATTTTCTGAAAGATTGAAGTTATAAAAATGAAGCTATTTTAACTGCAAAAACAGCGGTTGCTTTACAAACTTTCTATATCACACAGATAAAATTCATTTTCAATTGGAAATGCTATAAAATGAAATGGAACATGTTTGCCATTGCAAATAATTCACAATGCTTTCTATTTTTGCTAAGAAATAGTAAAGACTATCTTTTAAACAACAAATTAAACTTTGAGACAAGCGTTTCATAGCACATAGCACATTCCCAGAATGTATAATTTCTACATATTAACTTTATGGGTATAAAACTGTCAAAGATGAAGATGCCTCTTTCTTTCTTAACTCATAATTGTGATTTGCAAGAGCAGGAACTTGTTTTATGTTCAAATTATGTGTAAGAGGCATCTTCTGAAATGTTTTATTCAAAACTCTCTCTTAAATAATACCTAGGTTGGGGGCTTCCCTGGTGGCGCAGCGGTTGAGAGTCCGCCTGCCGATGCAGGGGACACGGGTTCGTGCCCCGGTCCGGGAAGATCCCACATGCCGCGGAGCGGCTGGGCCCGTGAGCCATGGCCTCTGAGCCTGCGTGTCCGCAGCCTGTGCTCCGCAACAGGAGAGGCCTGCGTACCGCAAAAAAATAATAATAAATAATCATAATAATCATAATAATACCTAGGTTGGAAAATATTTCTTGTGTCCCCACTATCTTATAAAGTTGGAAATTTCTTAAAAATATTATTTCACCCTATTATTTTTTATTTTAAATATTTATTTATTTGTCTGTGCCGGGTCTTAGTTGCAGCATGAGGGATCTTTGTTGCCACACACGGGATCTTAGTTGTGGCATGTGATCTCTAAGTCGCGGGGTGTGGGATCTAGTTCCCTAACCAGGGATTGAACCTGGGCCCCCTGCATTGGGAGCTCAGAGTCTTAGCCACTGGACCACCAGGAAAGTCCCCTAAAGTTGGAAATTTTAAGGAAGTGTGACAAGTGGATGTGCATATTCTGGATAGAAAGTCCATATTTTTAATCAGATTCTTCTCAAAGTGTTCTTTGATCTAAAACAAGTTATGTTCTCCTAAAATCTTGTCCAATTTATTACACTAATTTTTTGTAAATAAATTTCCTGGATTCTATAACAAACTTTTACAGAAGGTGTGAAAGTAGATCTAAGGGATTAGATTGAGAAAGATAACCTGGGTGTGTTGAATTTTTTAAATTCAGGGTCAGGAATTCCCTGGTGGTCCAGTGGTTAGGACTCTGTGCTTTCACTGCCCTGGTCCTGGGTTCAATCCTTGGTCAGGAACTGAGATCCCACAAACCACACAGCATGGCCCAAAAAAAAGAACTAAAATTCAGCGTCCTTTTCTACCTAAGAATCAGTCAGTGCCTCACCATCGTTTTGGTTTTTTTTCAAGAGGAGATCAAATATCATAAATGCCCTCTGCAGATGGCTGCTCCCTAACCAATTAGCACTTGAGGACAAGAGAATTCTCCTCAGCCAAGGGAAACAATAGGTTTAGAAGTAAATTCTCTCCCACAGAGCATGTCCATCTAACTGTGGATGAATTAAGAGCAGGGTAATGAAACAATATATTCTTCCTGGATTCTACAAACCTTAGACAAAGTCTCAAACTTGACTTTCTGCATCTATAAGGATGATAATATTACTTTCCCTGCTTAAGTTTTTTTTCTTAATTTGAAACTCTAATGAGATAATATATGTAAAACTCTAGCAAAATACTCAAAAAAAATCAGCTGTTATTAAACTAGTTGAACTCTTAATGTTAGATATTCCTAACTTTGGTTTTTAATTAAAAGGCAAGAAAGTGAAATACTTCTTTACCAATATTTATCTTTATGATTTTCTTACAATGGGTGAATCCATGTAATTACACCAAATAAGTTCTTATTGATAAATAGAGTAAAACCTCACTTTCAAATTTTAAAATATATACACCAACAGCAAATTAAATTTCAGCTTAGTGAAATGAAAGAATGGGTAAACAATAAATAGGCAGACAAGATTGTTAGGGGAGGTTGATTTACCAATGATATTTAATCAATAGCAATCAAACAAGTGAGTATTAGAATATGCTGATTATTCTAAGATGCAGCACTTGATCAGTTTAATTTCAGTTACTATATCACCACTTGAAAATAAAAGTTTATTAAAGTATGTAATTCAAGTAATCGCTGTTTCAGACAGAACTTCAAGTGAGCTGAAACAAGAGAAAATTTATGTGGTTCACATTAATATAGGATGAAATAGTCTTGGGGGAAAATGGTGTCTGGATCATCTTTCTCATGTAGCATAAAGGAAAAGATGAAGTTTGCCTCAAGTAAAGCGATTTCAGTTCTTCACTCTGATTTGTATAATTTCCCGGATTCCTCCCTGTTTCCAAAGCTGCTCCTCTCCCTTTTGAAATGAGATATGATATGGGAAGGATCCTGGCTTTGGAGTCAGACACACCTGGGTTTGATTCGCCTTTGTGCCTCTTACTTGCTGTATTTAAGCAAGATATTTAATTCATTTAGGACTTTATTTCTTTTCTGTAAAATGGTGAGAGGTAGGTTCTTGTGATTTCTAAAAATAAAGCAGCATATATGAAGAGACTAGACCAGTAGCAGGTAGGTAGTACTTGCTTACCAAAGGTTACTTCTTTTCTCCTTCCCATCCCTTTGGATTAAAGTCCCTGTTTCTTAATGAAGTCTTCCTTTAAAAACGTACATGTTACCACATTAATCCATAAATATCTAAATTATTCAACAAGATTTACTGAGTAGACTTATTGAGATTTATTGATAGACTATCATATAGTAGTTATTAGATTAGCTAGTTGCAGCTAGGAATCCTGAAGAAAGAGACAGAAAGGAAATGTTTTGGGGACAGTTATTGTCTTGCAAAGCACAGGAATTTGGGGTATGTGGTAGGGAGAAGTAGGTCTGCATCAAGGATAGCAAGTGGAGGGGTGGGTCTGGAAGGAGCATAAAGAATCAGCAATGAAACTTCCTTGTGGATGGGCCTGGGGCTACTTTTACCAAACTACAGCAACTGTTTACTTAAAATTCTGAAATATGTTAACCCAAATAAAGGGGGAGGGGGGCAGGTTGGGGGCAAAAAGAGCTTTTTCTTCCTTTGACTCAGTATTAAAAGTGGACCAACCTGCCCAAAGTGACAGGTCTGAGAAGTTTGATGGATATCTTGGGTTTCTTGTGGATCAGCCCTTAGGGCTCCAAAAGACCATGACAAGTTATGGCTTAGGATTCACTCACTGACCCAAAAGATGTTTCTTCTCTTTGGCACACATTTCTTGCAAACTGTTCTCCATGGGACTCTTCTACCTCTACATCAGTGTTTCTCAACCAAGTGTATCACAGGCACCCTAGGATGAATCTATAGTTGGTTTTCTGCTACTGTCTGAAACTTATTTTGTTGAGTTTAACTTTATAGGATTTGCATTATGAAATCAGTAGGTATTTTGAATGTGTATTGTCAAAGGGTGTCTCCCTAGCCACCATCCCCACCCCACCCTATCCTACTTTAACGGTGTTCTGAAACTTGACAACTCACAGATCTCACAGGAAATGTTCAATTCCGCGAAGGGTCTGAGCGCCCAATTTGAGAGACGTCACATGACAAGTGAGGTCCTCACTTGGTGCCACAGGGATCAGAGGTACAACAGCAGATGCTGGGATCACGTAGCAACACTCTGTTATGTAAGATGGTTGTCCAGGGATCCTTAGCAAGTGTGTATAAGTTTGTTTAGATTATAAACAAAAGTAAAACATAAAATTTTAAATGTTATCATAGAAAACTTGTATCCCCCTCCCCCAAGAATATGTCTGTGAAAGTAGCCAAATTTGGGAAACACCGTTCTAAATGATTTTCTCTCTCTCCTTTTCCCCTCTTCACTCTGTGAAAATTTCAGAACCCCTTATTGTGAAGGTTGTTCTAGAACTGCAAAATTAAGCTAATTTCCTTCTGTAGCCTCTAGTGTGAATGGTTAATTTCTTCTCTAATAAATAAAAGTACCCATGGATAGCAACAACAACAACAAAAAATCAACTATGAAGGGTAACAAGACCAGTGATGGATTGGAGTACTTCATACATTTTTCAAGAGTGACAATGAAGATACCCCTTTTACATACAAACCATAACTATAATCAGGATTTTCAGGATGTAATGATATTTCAGAATAAAATTTCCCCAAAAATATATAATATACCATATTACAAGAGTATAAAAACTATTCAGCATTCATTTTTGTTTCTGAGAAAAAAAGAAAAGAAATGCTTCCAGAGAAAAGAGATCTTACATTCAAATGGACTAATTTGGAAAGTTTCATCATATGAATATGAAAAAAAAAACCTCTTTGGATTTTGGCCCCCAAATTAAGTGACAAATTCTAAAATCATTAAGCTAGAGGTCACTCTGATGAGGGGTAATCTAGTCCAAGGTTTTTCAAACTGGGGTTTCATGGAGGTGCCCGAGAGTCTCAGAGGCCCTCAAAGGTTGACAGAAGACAGGCTGATAAGACTCAGAACCATCCATCTCCACTATACAAAGAGTAGCTTGATTTTATCTGCTTTACTGATTAGAGTTTCAAGTAAATTTTCAATAGTTTTAACAAGAATTGACCTAATTCATTTTGCCATTTCTAGAAAAGGTTATGGTAACTCCCTTCTCAAGTAGGTTCATTCATTCGATTAGCATTTATTGGAAAAGTCCTAAGTGCCAATGCACTAGACTCTGAGTTTATAGAAAAGAGTGAGACGAGGACCCTACTATCCTAGACTGGGAGAGCAACGGATGAGCAGGTAGAGTACTATCTGATAACAGCTTTAATAGTACTATATTCAAGGGGACATGTGAGCATGGAAGGGGAAGTTTCTGATTACCAGTGGAAGTCTTCCAGGTAGAAAGGGTAGAAAGGTCATGCCCATTAGAGGCATGGAGCTATAAAGTGTTGGTTTCCAGCCCTATCAGAGCTAACATAACAAATATTTTATAATGCCCCTTTCTACTATTGTTAAATAAAAGTCATAGATAATATAGCTTTCTTACATACATAATTTCACAAATATAATATATAATGCTCACCCTTAATATAAAGGAAAAAAGAAATGCTCATAATAAAATACCTAGTAGAATATGTAAATGCTTCAGGCATGTCTGCATAAAAAGATATAATGAGGTTATCAGATGCTTGTACCTACTGATAATGAGGAAGTCCATATTTAAACAATAAATTCAATATTAAATGGGATGTTGTTAGGTTTTTTATATTTGCATTTTAATAAAGGGTTGCATAGATATGTGTGTGCTTATAAATGTATTGATATATATGTATATACATGCATTTATACAGATAGATATGTTTATATGCATATATTAATATTTAGATATCTAGAAACACTGTGACTGTGATAACTACAAATGTTTACTGATATAGCTGTGCTGTATACCATATAGTATACAAATACCACAAGACCCGTTGTCATTGAAAATGAATAGTGGCAGTAACTGGGCTTGTCTGTGTCATTTATACTAATATCTTCCTGATGCTAATGCCATCTGGACAGACCAAGGAAAAGATGCTCTACTTCTTAATTTTTGCATCATCAAGCATCTTGCCATCCATAGCTAATTACCTCAGTATCATTGATGTGAAGGAACAATATTATTGGTTCAGTCTCCAGAAAGTCAACTTTTCATTATCTGCCTCAAATTTTTCCATAGTTTGCTTCTCTGTGGCAAATTTTACTTTCAGAGATACTAGTAGTTAGAATCTAGAGCTCCCTGTTTAGTTACATGCTTCATTAAACTCTTCCTCCCCTGAAAATTAGTAGTATTCTTTTGATTAATTACTTGCTTTGTTGACCTCTCTCCTTTCACACTTCACTGCTATTTTTCATGAATTCTGAATGCAGGCAAGGCCTTTGACAGAAAGTTCATAGAAAAGAGGAGTTTCAGCTCACATTGATATGTTTGCTTCATTAGTCTGATAGGTGAATCATGGAGTGGATACAAGGAAAAACGTAGCAGGCCTCTGTATAGAAACTCTGATCATCTTGTCAGGATTCTTTCCGAACCTGATCTCTACAATAGTTGTCATTAGTTTGTTGGAAATGAATTTCTAAAACATTAGACATACTCATGTTCAAAGTTAAGTGACAAAGAACATTTTGAAGACCTGCATGCATATATGTGACTACACATAAAGTCTCTTATTAGATAGTTCTTGGGAAATAAGGCAGAAGTTTCCATTGGCTTGTATTTGAGGCTACTGGTCATGTCTCCAAAAATCTGTGCCATGACAAGTAAAGACACACAGGATCCACAATGGAATAATTTTTGAACTAAGGAAATATAAGTGTATTCCATCAAAAAATTTTGCATTAAGTTCATCATTTATCCATTATTTACATATCAGTGATCCACTGATAAAATTTGCTAAAGATGGCATAAGATACAATTTTTGGTTAAATGTTTCCAGAACAAGTCAAATTCCAATTTTAAAAATATAACATTCATAATTGTTTATTTACTGTAACATTTGCCTAATACTATTTAGAATCATTTGATAACCAGTTTTCCATGTTACTATAACTAAAGAGAAAGAGGTCAAATTGCAGCAAAATAGAATGTTAATTACAAAACAAAATAAAAATAAGTGTCTTGACAGTAAAAGCTATTAAATAATGGAGGTTGTAAAATCTTTTTATTTATTATTTTTAAAATATTTATTTATTTGGCTGCATAAGGTCTTAGGTCTTTGTAGCGGCATGCAGGATCTTTTTGTAGTGGCGCGCGGGCTCTAGAGCTCGCGGGCTCAGCAGTTGTGGAGCGCGGGCTTAGTTGCCCTGTGGCACGTGGGATCTTAGCTCCCCTGCCAGGGATCGAACCCACGTCCCTGCATTGGAAGGTGGATTCTTAACCACTGGACCACCAGGGAAGTCCCTAAAATCTTCTTTTTTAAAGCCCATTTTTGGAGGAATTTGTGAGGTTTGGTACGGATTAAGAAAGGCTAAGCTACGTGTCCCCCCCGCAAGGTTTTTTACACACTCAAAATATAGCTCTTTGATTGTAGTAGTGAATGTGTTTTAGAAATATTGAAATAGTGTGACTCAAGCTGAACAAAACAAATAGAAACTAGTTTCAATACTATTGAGTTTTATTGGGCAATTTATTGAATGATGAATACAAGTACCAGAACTTAGAGGGAATAGAAATGAAATCTAAAATAAAACATGAGTGTGGAGTTATGCAATGTATTACTCACCAAGTGTTCCCTTTTCCCCATTTGTACCCAAATATTACTTGACAAAGACGACAGAATGATGGATTAAGTAGAAAGTTTCAATGACAATTCATCCTAACAACCTGTAGGTAAAACCAAAGATCACGTACTTATATTTCCTCACTTATAAAAGAATAATTCTATCCACTAACTATAGGCAAAGATTTTAGAGAGTAAACCTCTGAAATAAAACATTTTAAATGTAAGATATTTGAAAATGCTTACTAAAAAGAAAGAATTATTTTTCAAAATTATTTTGAAAAATTCTTGAGCATGCGATTTTCTCTTATTGATGATGCTTTCTCAGTTTAACTATTAACAAACTTATTCTTAAGTAGAGAGTTGTTTACTACTGATAAGAAATCACCTATTCTAATTTCAGCTCTTCAAAAAAGAATTCCGCTTACATTAAGAGAGAATGCCTGAACTATTATGAATTGTCTAGTAAAAAAAAAAAAAAATCACATAGTTTTCTTGAGTCTGGGTCTAGTATCTAACATACTGACAAAATTGTAGTTGTTTAGAGTATATATTTTTAATATAAAGTTCAGTTAAGAAAGTCATACTTAATAAAGGAAACTTTTACCTCAATATAAAAAAATATACCTAGGGCTTTAATGAACTATGGATGTGGGTACAATTTTTAAAAATTGAAACTCGATGATATTCATCAGCTACTCAGAAATTTGAATAATTAAATTTTCAGAGGAAGAATCATTTTACATTTTTTGAAAATTCTGACAAAATGAAAGTCAAGTAGGCCTTCTTTACTGTGGCATTCAGGAAAAAAGAGTTTGAAATGTCATTCAATCACAGTGAAGGAGTTGAATTTTGAGCTGGCATGGGCACTGATGAGGTGGAGAGTTGACCTATTAGAGTTTATTATTATCTCCTTTGCTATATATTCATGGGCAGGACTGGAAAACAGTTGACCTTGTTTCAATCTACTGCAAAATAGTTAACCGTTTTCTAGATCTTATTTCTTATCATGATGTCTTTATATTTCATAATAATGATTACACTTACCTCCAGTGAGCTTTTATGCCTTTTCAATCTCTACCAAAAGTAACAATAAAGGCAATATTTGTCTACCAGTGAAAAGTTCAATAAATACCACCTAAGAGAAACTTCTTTACCTCTACAATTTAAAAGTTGTCATTAGTTTAAGGATAGTTTTATTTCTATTTTCAAAAAATGAAAAAAAAAACAGATTTTCATGTCTGGATATTACATGAAATTAGATATACTGTGAGATAACCATGCATTCTGAAGATATTCTAATCAGCCAACAACTACAATTATAAGGTAGTTGTTGGTCCCATTTCTGACTTGCAGATAATACAAAGATAGTAGCTCATTGAACTAAACTATGGAGACTAACAGCCTCCAACAAATCTGAAAGAGGAGATGGATCATTTTTTAGTCTACTTTTTCTGAGATTTTGGTGCAGTCACTTCTCTCTGTTGTGTAATCTGGGGCAAAATGCCTTAAATCTTTAAAGAGACATTTACAGAAGAAGAAAGAGTTATTGCAAGCCTAAGTGTCATCTACAAGGTGTGCTGTACACAACTGTAGCTAAGGAAGAATGCCCAGGCATGTTAGCAGCATCTTGATAACAACAGAAAAAAGCCCAAGTCATTTGTTACATTGTCAAACTAGCATATGTAGTTATGCTTGGGTACACGTTACAGAATCACAAGAGAATGGCTTTGACTGTTGAGGTCAATATTCATTCATCCTTATGATGCAGCTGAAAGTAATCTCTCTCCCCGACCCTTATACTCTCCCTCTCCCTTTTATTTTCCATCTCCCCCTCCTTCTGCAGTTATTTTGTGTCAGCTGGCTTGAGACTTCAACATGTACCTTATTTCTTAAAACTTTTTTGGTCCAGAAAAGAGGTCATTTGTGTGTTGTTATATATTATATTTATTTATCTTAACTTACTGTCATCTAGGTTTCGCCTCATTCTGACATAACTCTAGAAGAAACACCAGAGGTTTCTTTGGGGGGAAGGCAAAAAGAAGGGAAGTGGCATATACAGCAGATTTGATTCCTTTTCTTTTCATAACATCACTTTACTCTACCATCTTTGCAGCCAGAAGAGTCATTAGTACTTTTTATCACAATATGTTATTAAAACAGCTCATTTGTTTTGAAGCATTTCTCTTCGTTAACCAAATACCTATAGAAATGTCATCATATGTGATTTATTTTGAGGTTCAGAAATATTGTTCCAATGAAAGGCAGTTTTGATAATAAATAAAATAATAATAACCCTCAAATATTTCTGATTTCTCAACACAAGTAAATAGATAACCAAGCTAGGAGGAAAAATAAACATGCAAACTTAAGCTGTGAAATGTAGAAATGGAGTTACGCTGAACCAGAGTGATTTCTGTTACCAGAGTCTGAGTAGTCAATGAATCTAGATGACGTTCTTGTCTTTAAAAATCCCTGCAATTTCCATAGGGAGCTGAATGACCAGTGTCCAAAAGCCTCCATTTGAAATTCCAGCTATCAAAGTAACACGTTTGGAAAATATATAGCTCTGTCAACCCATTTTACAATATAAAGTTCCTGCTTAGTGATGGAAGCGAAAGTGTGTGGGATATTCAAATAAAAACACAGTTAAAATTTACTGGGTATTACTTACAACCCTAGAAGGAGTTATTATTATGACCATTTACAGATGAAAAAATTGACACTTAGAGATTAAGTAAATAACTTGTCCAAGGTGACACACTGGTATGGAAGCAGAATTTCAGACCTAAGTTTGTTCTGAAGCTCTAACTCATAACTGCTAAGCTGAAACACTGACAATACAAACAGTGGAAAGTTGACATCTCTCCCAGGAAAACACCTCATACTCACTTAAACTCACCATTCATTCTTTGAAGAGATATAATTTTAAATTTGTGATGAAGAAAATACTGTTTCCCTTATTGCACCCTGAAGAATAATAACTCAGCTTTGGAAACAGAAGACTCACCTCTCCACCCATCCCTAAATGAGCAAAGACCAGAATCCAATTGTGGTAAGAACATCTCAACTACACAAGCTCCTCTCATCTCTAGAGGATTCGAATACTAACTGAAAAGAAGTCAGGGGAGGCTGAGAAATCTTCCCTTCCCTTGTGACCACTCTGGCACAAGAAAAAAAACTATAACACTTATTATAGAATGTTAATGAAAATACTTTCTTGATATTTGGAGCTCTTTTTCCACCAAGTCAATATGAAGATATAGGGTGATAGTTACACCACATGCTATTTCTTTAATTAAAATATGTGTTCTTAACACAGATGGATGTACTTTGAGAAATAAACAACAACAATAAACACAAAATGACTCAATAATTGATTGGTAAACACCATGTAACTATGGAATAATTATATGCCCTGTGAATTATATAGTACTTACAGTTGACATTATTTAGGAAACCCAAGAAATGAACTTGTAATTTGTACTTATCAGATTTCAAATCCAAACAACCAGTCAAGTATCCTGTTATTATATAGAAGTGTCCTATCATTAGATACCTGGTCAGTAATAATCATGCAGTTAGTTACACATATCATACCCCAAAGCAAAGCACATAATATCATCGGGATATCAAGAAACAATTTATCAATTCAACACATTTAGGAAGAAAAAATGAATTTAAATATAGTACTTCATGCATGCGTGCAGTCATCCAATAAGTTTCCCAGTTGCCTTCTTGACTAGTTCCTTCGCATTATTCAAACACTTCTAAACTCTAATGTCAGCCCCCCAGCAAGATTCTCTTTGGTCTTCCTTTCTAAAGTGGTCCCCATCCCAACCCAAGCCCCTGAACATCCTCTATCATATCACTCTGTTTTACTATCATCATCACACTCTTCTCTCTCTGAAATGATCTTATTATATGTTTATTTTAAAAATATGTATCTCTCCCCAACAGACAGTAGCCCTTGTTTCACTTCATAAGACACTTTGTCTAGTAAATAAATGTCTTTTTCTATTATAAAAGTAACCATGACTGTTTGTTCAATACTATAATCCCAGTGTGTGGCCCTTGGTAGGCCCACCAGTAACACTCTGGAATGTTTGTTGGTGAATGAATGATTTACTGAGTATTCATTATGTGCCAGGCATGTGGTTAGAGCATGAAACCAAGCAGATAGAGCCTCTGTCCCATAAGTCTTACATGCCAAGATACTGAATTAATGTACTACAAACTTTCAAGGTACTTTCCAAAGCAGGTGTAAAATTAAGAAAAAAAAAACAACAACTAACCTTAATACTTCATTCAAATACATAGTCGTCTTCAGTGCTACCATATTGTTGTAACCTGTTTCTACTTACTTTGCTTCACAGGAACATACACTGAATTGTTTACCAACTGTTTCTGACCATGCACATTTATTTCCACAGACAACAACGTTAATTGGTCTTTTGAAGACAGCTCGACTCCTTCGTCTTGTGAGAGTGGCCCGAAAACTTGATCGATATTCAGAATATGGGGCTGCTGTTCTAATGCTCTTAATGTGTATATTTGCCCTGATTGCTCACTGGCTGGCTTGCATTTGGTATGCGATTGGGAACGTAGAAAGGCCCTACCTGACTGACAAAATCGGATGGTTGGATTCCTTAGGACAACAAATTGGGAAACGTTACAATGACAGTGACTCAAGTTCTGGGCCGTCCATTAAAGACAAATATGTCACAGCACTTTATTTTACCTTCAGCAGTTTAACGAGCGTAGGATTTGGGAATGTGTCGCCTAACACCAATTCGGAGAAAATCTTTTCAATTTGTGTCATGTTGATTGGCTGTAAGTAGATTTCTCTTTTGTTATCTATTAGGATAAAATAATATCAGAAAATTGATATCTCTAGAACATTCAGAATAAGGCAAAGAAAAAAATTATAGAAAGTTGTAGAAATACTAGGATTAAATATACGGGTATTATATTCTATCAGATCTGATTCTCTCTGTGAAGGGGAGACACCAAAGGTCTTTCATGACCTCAGGAGCATAAAACTGGAATGACATGGATCTTGGGATTCAGGAACTGAGACTTGCAGTTCACGTTTACTGATGTAAAAACATGTCTGTAATTTACTACTAATGGTTATTTTCTGTTTCAAACTGAGGCCAGATTAGAATGGGAAAGACTAGCTTATATTTACGTATCTATAGATATAGATATATAAATATCACCCTACTAATATAATGTAAGCTAACCTTTCATACATATGCACATACATACAGATATATATATATTTTCCCCCCTGTCATTGACTAAAAATTCCTTTCCCTGTGACATTATGTCAGGGACCTAAGTGACTGCCCTTTACCCTACAATGGGTAATGACATGAGCATCATTTATAAGGTATAGTCTTTGGAATAAGAAAAAAATTCTGTGTAAAACTAAAGATACTTTAATATAAATATTTTTTTAAAAAATCACACTGTGGAACCACTAAAGATAACCTTGCTGATAGCAGACAGCAGTTGACAAAAGCATGGTGGATTTTTAAAGCTTGAAAAAGAGCATCATCCTTACATTGCATACAAATTAGAAAGTAGATCCAGAGAGTTAATTTTTAAATGTTAACATGTTGTCTAATAAAATGTGCTTAGATAAGCTTTATTTATGAAACTTAAGTAGATTCACCCAGTTTATTGTTCACTGTATTTAAAATTTACTTTTCATATATGTGTCTTGGTGTTTTTATTTTAGTAAGATTGTATAGGCAGATAACATTCTATTTAAATAACTTAAGATATTCTGCAAATTCAGACCAAGTCTTGCCACAAACACAAAAGTAGAATTGCACTCAGAAGGAAATGGAAGTGAGGCCCACTTGAAAAAATAGAAAAATTCATTCCAGAGAGACTGAATCTTTCAGAACAAACACAGTCCCACTCTGTGATTGAAACTGCTTGTTAATACTTTATAGTGGTTATCAATTTCAGTGGCATTGGTAACAAAAAAAAGAAAAATGTCTGTTTTTAATTATTTATACACCCGTATAGAAAAAAAAAAAATATATATATATATGTATGTATACTCTTTTTAAAGAAAACAGAACTTGCATCTTGAAACTTAGAATTTGCAAGGAAGAATTTTTTAAGTGCATTGAAGTTTAACGTGTTCACCACTTAGGAATCCTTACCGCTTGTGAGGATTAAGTGAAATACATAGTACTGTTTATCAATGTGAATTATTTTAAACTAAAGAGAACTCAGTTCTTTACTTGCTCTATACCCAATCTCTAATCCTTAAATCAGGAAATTATTGGCAGTTTTTATTCTTCCTTTATTCCTGTCTTTTTCCTTCCTTCTTTTCTTCCTTCCTTCCTCCCTCCCTCCCTCCCTCCCTCCCTTCCTTCCTTCCTTCTTTCCTTCCTTTCTGTGTTCCTGACTTCTTTTTTTAAAAGTGGCACTAGCCTATTTCTATTGATTCTTTAGGAAGAGTATTTGTTTCCTGCAGATGAATTCTATCTTTTAAGAAAAGAGAAAACACTCTTGTTAATTGAGTAGACTAAGATACATCCATATTCCACATAATATCTTTTATATGAATGGACTTGCTTGTACAAAACCTAATCAAAATGGGATTATGTAAAGCTTAGTGTCACATAGGAAAAAGTTTATAGATATTCCTAGAGAATTCTATCATGAGCTATTATGCCATAAAAGGTAAGATAAGACTAGAAACTTAGCAATAATAGCATGCCTTGAAATTTTCTTAGCCATTTGATGTATATGTGTATATCTACACATGATATTTCCATTTAGATCCAACTGTATTAGAAAATGATTTGGTTTTCTGTATTTGGCTATATTTTTATACTAAGTACATACGCCTCAGTTACATGAGTGACTTGATTTAAACCTAAAAATAAAATATCCAAAATATAATGTAAAATTTTGTATATATACTACTGCACGTTAAAGTTGATATAGTCTAGTTATCAAGTTGAACTCTCATTATCCCTAAGCTTCTTTAAAACTAATCTTCATTCTAAAATAAAAGTTTGAAGCAAAGTTGTAGAAAGCAAAGCAATGTACAATCCCTCTTACAACACTATAATTCAAGGAAACTAAAAATTAAACATTAAAGCTATCATCTAATTAAATTCAAATAACACAAATACCTATAGATACATTTTTAAAAGCATCTATTTGCAAAGACAGTCACCAGTTGTGCTGCTGAATGTGTACAGAGAACAGTAACCAGAGAATTCTTTTTAAAAATATACACATATACAAAATTCAAGACGAAAACTAAAGAAAAATGTAAGCGGCCATTAAATAAATAGGAATACAAGCTATGCTCACATATTTATATCTATGTGTTCTAATATATAAGTTTATATCTTTATTCAAATATTATAAATATAATATATACATTTAAATTTAAAAACACATAAATCAGTATCCAAAGGCAAATGTATTTCATCTCTGACCTGCTTGACAAACATCTTTTTATAACATGTAAAAAAAAGTTATTGCATATCTGCTTTTAACCATGATGGAGTAACTGAAACCTTACCATACCCCTATAATTTTTTTTTTAAATAACAGAAAACTGAACAAAATATACAGGCATTTGGATTTCATCAAAATTAGTAACTTCAACTTTTCAAAGGACACTTTGAAAGGGAACAGGAAAATGATAGACTGGAAGAAAATATTCTCAATAGTTAGATCTAAAAAAGGACCTTTATTCAGCATATATCAAGAATTCTTACAACTCCGTAATAAGACAATTTAAAACTGAGCAAGATTTTAAACAGACATTTCACAAAACAAGATATATTAATGGCCAATAAATACATGAAAAGATGTTATTAGTCATCAGGGAAATGCAATTAAAACTCTGTGATGGTTAAAATAAGATAATACCAAATGTTGGAAAGGTTGAGGAACAACTGATATTCTCAAATATCGCTGGTGGGAATGTAAAATCACACCATCTTTGGGAAATAGTTTGGCAGTTCCTTATAAAGTTAAACATACCACACAGATCAGCAGTCCTATTCCTAGATGTTTCAAAGGGAAACGAAAATATATGCCCACACAAAGACTTGTACACAAATGTTCATAGCAGTTTTATTCATAATAGCCAAAAACTAGAAACAGTGAGATTTCCTCAACAGAAGAGATAAATGGACTGTGGTAGAGCCATGTGATGCAAATCTAGTCATCAATTAAAAAAAGAACAAACTACTGATACATACGAAACAATGAATTTCAAAAACAATATGCTGAGCAAAAAGAAGTCAGACACAAATGAATATGTACATTATGATTCTATTTACATGAAATTCTAAGAAATGCTAACTAATCTGTGATGACATAAAGGAGCTCAGTGGTTGTCTAGAGTCAACCTAGAAACCAGTGGGCAGACAGCCAAGGGACACAGAGGAATCTTTTGGGGATGTTGAAAATGTTCTATATCTTGATTGTGCTAACAGAGGTGTATACATTTGTCAACCAACTGAGCTACACATTTAAAACAGATTCATTTTGTTATATCTAAATTACTCATCACTAAAATTTATTTCTTTAAGTTAAAATTTTTTTAAGTTTGTGTACTAGGTAGAAAAGCAAGTGTATTTGTTCTATCAGCGTGTTTCAGCTATTACCCAGTGACCCTAAGTTCATTAGTTTGGTGGGCATCTCAGATTTTGAGTGTGGTGTGCTGACGTTTTAAATTATACCTGTTTTATTTTTATAATACTGCAACGTAAAACAAACCATTCTGGTGAAGGAAGAATTTTATATTAAGGAAAGCTAAACAAAATACTGAGTTGAAAGAAATGCCTGTATAGTCTGCCAACTTGCTTTTGAGTCATATTTTATGCCGGTCGATGGGCATTAACTAATTAACGTATACAGAATATAATCATTTTGTGCTTCTCTCTGGCTTACAGACTTTAGCTCCGTTTGCTTCCTAAAAAATAGAAAAAAAAGTATGCCTTTATTATAATTTAAAAATCCATTAGCATAGAATTCCCTTAGAAAAATATACACTATTCATGTATTCAACTATGTACTTATAATCTAGATTTTTGCCATCCTGTCAATGAGTGGAAATACGTGTTTATGATCCAAACTAATGTTTGGTTCATTTTTATGGCAGTATGGAGTTAAAAACCACAGTATTTATTAAAAACAAAATAAAAATGTTTTCCCTGACTCTTCTTTGCATAATTATGTGGTTTAAGTAAGATAACTAGCACTGATTATGTGCCTTCTAATTAAATCAAGTGAAAATCTGTACTAGCTAAACTATTTCCTGAGAACATGGTAGGTACTTTGGACACCTAACAACAGGCATAAATATTTCCAACACTAAAATTAGGCAGAGTAGGACGTATTTCTCACATGAATCTCCTTGAATCACAGAAATCCATTTCAGACAAGTATTGCTAACTCCCTTCTTAATCAACTATGCATTTACTCAAATTAGGCCCAGGTTTTGTTTTTCCGCCCCCCCGTGGAAGATGCTACCTAAACAGCTTTTCTACCTTAATGAGAATTACTGTCTTTCACAAATCCCAGTTCAGCCTCCCTATAGATCTCCCCAATTTTTATCCCTTTAAATAGATTAAAAATAAAGGGCTGCCTCTTTGTCTGGGACATTCTCTTACCTGGGACTTCTATGGTAAACAAGGACCATGCTAACCAAGAGACAAAAATAAGATGGAAAAAAAAACAAATGACCAAGAAGATAAGTCATTTTAAAACACAGACTGAATCTGGCCAACATCTACTTTAAAAATGATGAAGTGTTTTATATAGGTAGTGATTTGTAAGACGTGTTGGGGAAAAAAAATATGTTGGTTGGATATTGTTGAAATAAACACTTCAAGGAGTTGTTGGGTTTTTTTCCCCACCTACTTGGTACCTTGCAGTTCCAGTGCCTTAAATGTGTGTTACCTCCTCTCTAAGTGTCTGACACATGTCCAAAGGTCAAGACATAGGGCTTGTATCATCATGTGACTTTCTGTACAGTATATAGTATTTTTCTTACGATTATTAGAAACTAAATACAAATTTAAAAAGAAAGACAAGATGCTTAAAAAGCTTATGTTAAATCATAAATATTTAGCCCTGGAAGCTTTAAAAAGGGCATTCTAAGTATTGAATGTTAGTTTTTTTCTTCCCATAGATGAAAGAACAAAGAGGTATTCTATTTTTCTCTAAAAAAAAAAACTATATTCTCACAGTCTAAGCCAAAGATATCTGTTTCTCATATAGAAATACTGGAAAAATGAATTTTAATAGATTAAAAATTACATATAAATAAACATTCTAAGGAAACTGAGTTCCTTAAAACAATTTATTATTCCTTAGGAAATCCAAAATCTTCTGAATAATCTTAAAATTTATAGTAGGTTTATAATATTGCAAGGTTAGCTTTGAGGCTAAGGTAGAGTTGTCACAATTTAAAAATTATCATTTTTACTCCACTTCCAGAAAACAGATCTGTGTGGTAACCCCATGACATACCTTCTTATTACATTACAAATGAAATGTTTATTTTAAACACATTTTATCTCTAGTCAACAGTCTATGTTGGTTACAGGTTGATATTGTAAGCAGTCTGAGTTTCTACTTGAATATATAGAGAATCCATGGGGAATTTGTATATTTTTCCTCTCCAAATTTACCATCAAAATTATAAATTTTACAATAGTTTTGACTTGACTTCTTTGTTTCCCTAGGGCCAGTGGTAAACCCTCACAAACGGATTGAGATAATAAAAATCTACATATTTGAGATTCTGACAAGATATAATATCCCCAAGTGCAGTCGTTCCCCCATAACTTTGTTTTTTATCCAATCCAGCACTAATGTATGCAAGCATTTTTGGGAACGTATCAGCAATTATCCAAAGACTATACTCCGGAACTGCCAGGTACCACATGCAGATGCTGCGAGTAAAAGAGTTCATTCGCTTTCACCAAATCCCCAACCCTCTGAGGCAACGGCTTGAAGAATATTTCCAGCATGCATGGACTTACACCAACGGCATTGACATGAACATGGTACGTATTTCTGTTTTCCAAAACTGGAGCCCCTCAGGCGTTATAGCTACAGCCAAAATGGATAAGCCAGTCTCACCAGCTTTGAACCCCTTGCTTTTGTTTCCCTCTCTCGGATGTTTATTTTCTCCCCTGGAGATAGTCTTTCATTCTCAATTCATGGCATTGCATGGTGCTATATCTAGTTACACTGTGTGGCAAAGGCATTATAACATGATGCAAACTGATATAACTGTGTGTATTAGAGCTCCCACTTCTGGTTAGGGAGAGCATTGCTAAGTTGGGACTTGGGCTTTCACCACTTGGCTTAGCTGCCAAGCACCCCAAAAAATAGGTGGACCCATGTGCATTAAGACATTACAAGTAAACAATAATAACTATAATGCCCCCAAACAGAAATATTTTTTAAAAATAGGACATTTTGAGGATTTGTGGGAGAGGTTAAGGAGCTTAAGTATACCATAAACATTTTATAATAGGAAGTTTCATGTTTCTGTTAAGGACAATTTTTCTATATTTTAATCAATTAACTATGTGCCCTTTTACTGTACCTGGTTTAATGCATCTTTCCTTTCAAGGGGGAAATATGGATTCCTTCATAACTCAAGCAAATTCAACATCAACAATCACTTTTCATAACCCTTCCCTCCTTTATCAGTGCTCAAAAATCAATACAACTAATAAGATTAACTGATCCAAAGAGCTTCTTTTATTATTAGGAGAATTGCATACATCTTTTTGACCTAGCTATTTGGCTATAGAGATTGACTACTAAAGATAAATTATATGATAAATACAAGCTATATAGCATATCATAGACCTATTTAAAAAAAATTAGAATTATAGTACCTTCCCATCTAGCTACTTCTCCGTTGGGCAAGGATCCTGTTTCTAAAACTTCTTCGGAAAATGGAATCTTTAAAATTTAACGACATCAACAGCATGATACAATTTTTGCATAAGTGAGCCTATGCGATATTTAGATTGACTTTTTAAAATTTGATCGGCAATATCCTAACAAAAAAAGAAAAGGTTCAAAATTAGCAGTTAAGGTACAGAAAGCATTGCAAATATTGCCCAGTTTGAAAGATATATTTTTATATGATGTTTATCATAGCTGTGCATGATTTATTTGATGGAGAAGTAAGGGCACACCATCATAAAATTTTTAATTTGAAGAGCTAATCAATCAGCACATTTCATACAAAGCCATAACTGAATCCCATGAGTTATTTCTGATTATCCCAAAGTTACTTGTGAAAATTCATTTGATAAATTGATCTCACCAAGGTAACACTTTAATCTCATAAGAAATTACCTACAAATTGGTAACTTTTATGTACTTCCATCCATATTATTGTTTAATGAAGATATCAGCATTCAGAAACTATTGGGGATTCTCTAATGCTGGGTTGGCTGAAGCAGTGTCAAGAATTTTTAATCAAAACACATGTCGCTCAATTTTGTTGTTCCATACTGCCAGATTATTTCAATAACCGTAGTAAAACAATTATTTATTTTACTTCCCCTCTCCATATAACTCTAGTTTCGTGGCCATTTTTTTGTGTGATAAAGTCTATTTTGTGAAAACTATTTACCTTTCATTGTTTGACTCTATTACCTATGAATATGGTTTATATACCACTTGCCTATTTACAATGTACTTATGAAAGATTTATCTCTTTCCTGTCTGCTTCACACCTTAATACATGGAATCACAACACCCACCGGTAAGAACAGGAGGTATTTATATCCAATTTAATTCTCGTGTAAATTGTGGAGATCACCCTTGTTATCTGTCAGGTTTAGAGCTTGTTAAATGATTTCCAATGTTAGTTCTGATTTTTTTTGCATGATGTAGCAGAGGAAATACAAGGCAAGAAACTGCGAAAGATAACTTGGAAGAGGCCAAGTACAGAATAGAAATCCTTAACTTTAACAACGACTTGACCTCTAATAACGTTTATATAAAGTTTCCCCCTCCCCACAAAAAGTCACTTATCTGCCCCTTCCTTCACTCTGGTAAAGGTTATGGGTATACGGTTTGCATTAGATAACTGTCATAAAGAAAATGTCATTCTCTTTCATCATCCTCTATTTTCATGATGTAGGTGCTTTTCTTTCCTCTCATCTGCATGCCTGTCTCACATGATCCTGGAGTGTGTGAGCTCTAAACCATGTGCCACTAAGTCTTGCATGTGGTTTTGAGAGCTTGACTTTGCACGAACTTCTTGTTTGTACACAGTGTCTACATTTCTCATCTTGTGACTGCAATGTGAGTAAAAAATCAAAGTGCAACATAACTCTGAAAACTCAGCAAATGGAAGATGCTTGCTAATTAAGAACAATGTGCAAAAGAAAGTTGATTAGAATAAAGCAACTGTACTCTTAGACTATTGAGAGGTTAAAAAAAAATCTAAGTGGATTTTTTACCTCTAACAGCACATCGTTAAATCCCTGTCTTGTTAGTTTATTGTCAACTAAATTGTAATTTAATAACAATTTAAAGTGATTTAACTTTATGCATTGTGATACATAAAAGTACATCAAACTGTTGTATTTTACATCAGCATTCCATGTTATATCATTTAAGTATAACCTTAAACATAATTTCTCATGAAACATTTCAGGTCATTTTTGCTGTTTAACCATGTCCAAATGAAGTATAAGATGTTCAGTCACACTCTATTAATTGACCTAAAATTATTTTTCATAACCCAAAGTATTTGATTCCTTGATAGATCACAAAACATAAGAAAGAATTGTAGCCATATTCCTTACTCCATAAGAAATAATATGTAGCCATATTTCTTATTCCCTGCATCTTTTGCTTTTTGTGAAACAGCTATTACCAGAATGTTCCAGAACCAAAAGCATTCTGGGAACACTTATGGGCTTCCTTTCAGTTGAACCAAATGGTTCAGGTTGCAAAAGGAAAGTGGTCAGGATAATGAAGCTAGTGAAAGGAAGGTGTTGTTTTGCATATTATGTCAGGCTTAGGAGTAGTAAAAATTAGCTCAAAAATGTCCCTAGGTCAAGTCCGGAAAATCCTTTCCCTTCTGCAATACTTTCTCAGCTTAGGACTGAAAGCATCTCAACGAATTTCCCCAAGTTAAAGCTTTCTTATAACCCAAGCTGAAACTTTCAGACATTATCCAACAGTGATTTTAGTTACAACATTGCCAAACACAGAAAATCACCTTCCATGTCATTGTAGAATTGAGCCATGCACACAGAGGAGCATGGCTTGAATGAATAAAGGCACCAATAACCATGGTCTATCCATCATTCTGGATGGAGAGAAATAAATCACTTATGACAGAAACCACTCCATAATTTTAAGTTATATTTGCATGGAAGAAAAGCCTTTATGAACATTCAATAAAAAATGTTATTCCTTACCTAAAAATGCCCCCCTAGTAATGCCTGAATAATAGAAAAAAATACAGAATAAAAATTCAGAAGACCCAAGTACCAGTTCTCAATACGCCACTTTTCTTGGACAAGTCACTTAACCTCTCAGCAATTTCATTCAACATGTCATTTTCAAATAGTTTTAAAGCGCCAAAACTGCATTTGCTAAATGTGTAAAACAATTATCATGGGAGTTTTTCTGCTTGAGGATGTAGAGTCTAATCTGCCTGCTGCCTACTCTCTTGTTCCCTCTGAGTCTCCTTCATGGAACATTTTATTCTGCTTCGAATATTATTCAAAAACCACAGAACTAAGTGAGTGATAGAACTGTGGAAGGCAGAGAACCCAAGGGGATCATTTCAGGTAAAGACAAGGACAGGAATAGAGGCACATATTTGTGACATCCAGGGAAGAATTAAGGCAGGTAATCCAGAAACAATTTTGTTTCATTTATTTTAGGAAGAAAGGGGGACAATTGAGTATTTTTTTAGTCTGGGACATTAATGGAGAAGAATTTGGGAAACAGTTGTAGAAAGGAGTTGGAATAAGAACCTAGGAAGAGAAATAAATTCTTCAGCAAGGCAGATTGGTGAGGTTTCCTTAAAGATAAGCAGGGGAGAAAAGAAAAATGGTGACGGCATTGGTTTTGAGGAATAAAGGGGAAGACCCAATGGTACTTGTACTACATGGTCCAGTCTCCTTGATCAAGCAGAGACTAAATGAATTCCTCAGAAAGGAGAAGGTGTAGGATAGGAGAAGAGTTGAACAAGGGAGAATTTTTAGAGATTTCAATCAAGAGTCAACCTAGTCGGCTAAAATTGCTTAGAATCCCAGTAGGACTCTGAGTGACAAAACATACCCTTATCATGGACCCACCCAGCAAAGCCAATCAAAACGGAAAGGAAAGTAATGAAGAATGACATATTGTTTAATAGAAATTCCTACTTCATGAGGCTGATGTTATTTCTAAGGAGCATTTTAATAAAAATCTGATTTCATTTCCTTCCATGACTCTTTTCCTGCTCCTCTGTTATCTGCTAACTCTGACTACTGACCATAACTACTACTACTAACTGCTTACTACTACTACTACTAACTACTATCTATTTAACTAGTAACTACTAATATTAACCTGCATCTACAATCTAACTCTACTCCATCAAAAATTTTGTTGCATCCATTCTCTATACTGATTTAAATAACTTCATCTGTGCCAGACCTTCACATTCAAATACACTCCACTCATGTCCTGTTTTGATACACCATAGTGAAATGTAATTTCAAGCTCTTTCAGTATGTCCAATTAAGCAACTCAGATAAAATAATCCTTGTGACATTAAACCCCATAGGAAAGCAAAATTTATAAAATAGCATGGCTTGTCTCTACCATAATATTTTTATCCCCCTTTACCTTTTTCTAATGACCCTTATATACTGAAGTTGATAAATACAATGAAAAACCTTTGACTAGTTCATCATAGAGCTAAAATAAAATGACTACAAATATGATGCCCTTCATGTCTGACCACCCCTCCAATGGGGACCCTGTTTTCAAGAAGTCTTCAGAAAATAAAATCACTCATGTTTAAAGATATAAACAGCATAATACAATTTTTGCATAGGTGAGCCTACAATTTAGATTGATATTTTTTATTTGACCAGTAATAGTTTTAACAAAAAAGCATCGGTTCAAAATTAGCAGTCAAGGTACAGAAAGCTTTACAAATATTGCCTAATTTGAAAGACATACGCTTCTTCTCTACACCTAGGTCCAAATGGCCTAACAAGTAAATCCACCCATTTAAAAAGGGAGCATGGAGATTGGCAAAAACCTGCATTTAAAAGATAATGACCCCGAGGACTGGTGACATCTTTTAGTTTTCTGTAACGAAATACTTAGTTACTACTTAGGAGTGTAATTAAAGTAATGCTGTTTACAATGCACCTTAAAAGATGTTTTCATCTCCATGCTGATTAGTTGATAGGAATTGCCTGGCTCTGCAAAAACGGGATAGGTAGTAAAATTTTGCACTCACAAGAAATCTACTATTAACACACATACTTACCAACTGTAGCCAGTACCTGAACCACAGGTGCTTAAGAAAGGGCAAGTCACGTGTCCTTCCTATTTTTCCCCAAGGCTATTTATCCTAAAGTCTCAAAAATGCCACAGAACACAGCAAATACCATCTGGAGCCCCCTGACATGAACAATATCAAGCTTAAGCATCTGGTATTTTCAGGTTACATATTGTATATGCTCAATCATGTTTCACAAATGATGATGGTCACTTCAGCCTGGTCTCCAACCATCAACAAGAAAGACTTATTTACATCTGACACCGTGCTGTTTTAATGCAAAGCAAGTTCATCAACAGTGGGATCTGATCTTTAGCCATTCCTGAGTCAAGAAAAATAATGACAGCATGGTCTGGGGCTTTACACATGAAAAAGAGTCATTGCAGAGATACCATGCTGAGGCGGTGAACACACTTCTATGCTTCAGCGTCTCCATTTGTTAATAATGTTCCTCTCACAGTAGTAGGATGGTGGAAATGATATCTCAAGTTGTTTATCAACTTTTTAAAGTTTATGGTACTATTCAAACAGGACTCGAGTGCAATTTCTTATGCTCAAGGGTGTGATGTGTTGCCAAATACTTTCTTTGGAGTAGTAGAAGCACAGGAGTAATTCAAGCTCAATTCAGTTTAGGATCAATTAATACTCAACACAGGTTTAGCCAATAATAAAAGCTAGAGCCATCAAAGTTCACTTTAAAAATATTCTTTGGAAATATGAATTTAGGTCCATTAAATTAAAATATTAGAGGAACTCAGCACTTATCAAACCTAATAAAATCAAACCATTCACAATTTCTCCCAAAATAAAAGTCCAATATTTACTTTAGTTAAAGAATTTTCTGAGACATTACCAATAGCCTGAGGATTTATATTGAAAATGGATATGTAAAGTTTCACCCAATATACCAGATATTCTAAATCATTTTTTAAAGGTGAAAATAAGCACAAGTAGTTCATCTAATCCAATTGATTATATAGCCTTAAGGCATCAGACTCAGGAAAAGTACATGTATTTTTAGTGTTTTTCTTGGTTTAGACATATTGCTATCCATGGAGTTGAATGTGGATGGAAAAAAATAAATAATCATTCCTCTTCCGTGCCAGATATTCCTAAAGAACCTATTTTAGTTTGCATCTTGGGCTCCTATTAGTCAAATGGGCTACCCCCAGCAGAACTCTACACTCATCTTAGGGACCATCTGATAAGAATCTTCCTCACTTGGGGTCCAGCACCTCATATAGTGCATTTTAATGCTCTGGAGCCATGCTAAATCATTTACATATGTGCTGTAGCTAATTTTTCCCACTCTACTGATCATCTCCTTAGATCAGAGTGCTCTACAATACACACGAAACTGAAACAAGTCAGTAGTTAGAAACACCTACCATAGTGGGAGGGAAAACCAAAGACTCAGTCCACACAGGTGTAATTATTGTACTTGAATCATAGAGGTCCGTGTCCAGCCATTATCTAGTTTTGACTGTGAGTCACAATATGTGGACGCTGGGAAAATCGGGCCTTAGTAGTGTTTTCTAAGATGGGTGCTTTGGCCCAGATTCTAACTCTGATTTTACCTGTGTTATCTATGAGCTGTGCTTAATATTTAACAGTAAGTAACACCAGCAATGAGGTCAGAGCATTATAATAAAGAATAGTTAATCAAGATTTTTTTTCTATGAATTACTTATTCATAACATGTTTGCATAGTTTTTGGTTACTTTTTTCTTCTCATTTTTTAAAAAAATTAATTAATTTACTTGTTTATTTTTGGCTGCATTGGGTCTTTGTTGCTGCGCGCGGGCTTTCTCTAGTTGTGGCGAGCACGGGCTTCTCATTGTGGAGGCTTCTCTTGTTGCGGAGCACAGGCTCTAGGCGCACGGGCTTCAGTAGTTGTGGCACGCAGGCTCAGTAGTTGTGGCTTGTGGGCTCTAGAGCGCAAGCTCAGTAGTTGTGGCGCACGGGCTTAGTTGCTCCTCGGCATGTGGGATCTTCCCGGACCAGGAATCGAACCCGTGTCCCCCAGGTTCTCAACCACTGAGCCACCAGGGAAGCCCTTCTTCTCATTTTTTAAGAACTCTTTATAATTTATAGACAAAGAGTTCATTGACACTTTATCTGTCATCTATATTGCAATTTGTTCCTAATCTCTTTTCAATATGCTGGTTTTGTTTAGGGTATCTTTTTTTTTTATATAAAATTTTATTTATTTATTTATTTTTGGCTGTGTTGGGTCTTCGTTTCTATGCGAGGGCTTTCGCTAGTTGCGGCGAGCAGGGCCCACTCTTCATCGCGGTGCGTGGGCCTCTCACTGTCGCAACCTCTCGTTGTGGAGCACAGGCTCCAGACGCGCAGGCTCAGTAGTTGTGGCTCACGGGCCCAGTTGCCCCGCGGCATGTGGGATCTTCCCGGACCAGGGCTCGAACCCGTGTCCCCTGCATTGGCAGGCGGATTCTTGACCACTGCGCCACCAGGGAAGCCTAGGGTATCTTTTGAATTGTAAAGTTTTTTTTTTGTTTTTTTAATATCATCCAATTAGTCAACTTTTCTTGTACAGTTCAGAGATCCTGTCCTGTTTTACAAAGGTCTCACTAAACCTATGGATTGTACAAGTAGTTTCCTAGGTTTTAAGTTTTGTTATATGATTTGGAAGAAAACTCTGAATCTGCTTGAAATGTAGTTCTGTAAATTTTCTTCACGTGGATAGAAGATAGTACTTTTTCTGTTGATTTTAAATACCACCTGATTTACACATTAAATTATTAGGTATAATTGGAATACATATCTTTACTCCCAAATTGGCTTTATTTGTCCATTCCTATGGCAATATAATAAAGATTTATACTTAGTGACTTTATACCATACTTCAATTTCTGACAAGATAGGTCAACTCTTACTAATCTTGTTTTTCTTATTTTGGGGGGCATTTGAGAGTATTTATTCTTCCATATAAAATATATGACTATTTTAACTCATTTACAACAAACTCCATTTTGGGCTTTTGAGACAACCCAAAGATCAGGTTGTCAAATCTGGCACACAAAAATCAGAACTTGTAACCAATATTGAAGTTTACTAATAATTTCAAGAATATATGTAATCAAAGGGCATAAGCAAAGCATAGAGATCCTTCTTTGCATATTAGTATGTGTTTTGTCTCAGATTTAACATGGGAGGTCCCTAAACTGTGTATGCAATGACATGACACTTAAGCAGAGTGAAACATTTTTGGTCATTAAACATTCACATTTTATAGTCTGGAAGTTACATAGCTTACATGACATTTTCCAGAAAGTCATGTCCTATAGGTCTATTGATGACATTAAAACAAATCTGCTTTTGAAAGAACATTAGCCTAACAGTTATTAACAAAGTAAAATAACAATAATAGTAAAATTAATATGAGCTATAATTTAAAGACTCCAAGATCTTAAGAAGAAGATACCAAGTGCTTTGCAAGCCTTCAGATCAGTTTATTCCAGTACAAGCTGCCTTTGAAATTTATTTCTTATGAGTGAGGAATGAACACAGGGATTCACTTTAATGGGAAATTGTTGGTGGGTGAGTGGATGGATGTGACTGAATACTTCCCAACTTCTGTATCATCTGTGAAGAAACAGTAGAGAAAAGTCTAGTTCTGGGTAGAAGATAGATAAAAGGCCGCTCATTCTTTAAAGTTGGGCAGCAGGATCTTTATCACACCTACTTCTACCTGAACAGGTTATTAACACCATTCACAGCCAGGTCATGCTGCATCTCCCTGTCGATAGTATATGTTAAAACCAGACATTTCTTTTGCAAAACTTCTATGCAACATTACTTTTAGTTAATCTAACATGCACTGAATTTTGTCACAGCTTGTTCACTATCCTAATCAAACACAAGATTTAAATAATGTAAAATAAAATGATCTAAGATGAAGGTAAAAAAAACACCAAAATCTGATGAAAGTTTTCTTTATCATAAGCAATTTAAACTAGACACATCCTGCCAAAAACACTCCATAGATAGGAGCTGCCCCACACCCTTAGTGTGCTTGCCAGGAGCAGGTCACTAATCTTTGTCATTAGCTGGTCACTTTTCTTTCCCGGTATTCCTCAGCAAGGATAGCGAATGAACTGTATTCCTGTTGCTAACGCTTTCCTTTCTATGAATTTTATATTAATTTTTACATAATTTTGAGATTTCAATATTAAATTCTCATCTTTGCCCCACGTTAAAATCATCTGAAATATGTTAAACAAATTTTAGTGCTTCAGACCCACCCTACAACAATTAAACCAGAATTGCTTATAGCTAAGGCAGAGCAGCAGTATTTTTATATGTCTATTCTAACATGTAGCCAGGATTGAGAGCCACTGATTTAGATCCTAAAAAATTACATCTCCTTCAACAAGATTTTATAATGTTCTTAGAAATTCTTACCTTTGTTATTAAATTTATTCTTAAATTTATATAGCTTAGTCAAACAAATGAAATATATTACACATTTCCATTTTTACCTGCTTATAAATAATATATAAACTATTTATCTTCCTTATAGCCACCTTAACAAATTATTTGCCTCATTCTTTTTTTGTTTGTTCGATTAACTCTTGGATGTTCTAGGTATGCAATTATATCAGCAACAAAAAGAGATAAATTCATTCTCTTTTTTTAAAAATCCTATTTATTTTCCTTATTAGTTCATTAGATTCTCCAAAATAATTTCGAATAGTAATAGCTTACTTTATGAAAATAACTTCACCATTAACACTAATACTTTAAAAATCTCCTTGCATTCCTCAAATAAATCCTACTTGGTCATAGATTTTTTTGATACTTTGTTGAGTTTATTAGCTAGTAAATTATTTAGAATTTTGCAGCTATTTTATAGTGATATTGATCTATAGTTGTAAGCTCTTTTTTATTATTTAAATCCACTTTATTGTTATTTACTTTTCCCTTTTTTTTTAACATCTTTATTGGAGTATAATTTCTTTACAATGGTGTGTTAGTTTCTGCTTTATAACAAAGTGAATCAGCTATACGTATACATATATCCCCATATCACCTCCTTCTTGTGTCTGCCTCCCACACTCCCTATCCGACCCCTCTAGGTGGTCACAAAGCACCGAGCTGATCACCCTGTGCTATGCGGCTGCTTCCCGCTAGCTATCTATTTTACATTTGGTAGCGTGTATATGTCCATGCCACTCTCTCACTTCGTCCGAGCCTACCCTTCCCCATCCTTGTGTCCTCAAGTCCATTCTCTACATCTGTGTCCTTATTCCTGGCCTGCCCCTAGGTTCTTCAGAACCTTTTTCTTTTTTTAATTCCATATATATGTGTTAGCATACGGTATTTGTTTTTCTCTTTCTGACTTACTTCACTCTGTATGACAGACTTTAAGTCCATCCACCTCACTCCAAATAACTCAATTTTGTTTCTTTTTATGGCTGAGTAATATTCCATTGTATATATGTGCCACATCTTCTTTATCCATTCATCTGTCGATGGACACTTAGGTTGCTTCCATGTTCCGGCTATTGTAAATAGAGCTGCAATGAACATTGTGGTACTTGACTCTTTTTGAATTATGGTTTTCTCAGGGTATATGCCCAGTAGTAGGATTGCTGGGTCGTATTAGATGTACTTCTGATGTATTTGTGGGGAGGAAGGTGATCTCCACGTCTTACTCTTCTGCCATCTTGAAGGTCTCCCTATACGCTCTTTAAATGTTAGAAAGAAATCATCTGTTAAGCCATGTGGTCCTGGTGGTTTTAATGGTAGTTCTCTAATCACTAACTCTACTACAGTAATTATTTATTACATTTCTTTCTTAGTCAATATTGGTGATTCATATTTTGGGAAAAATTCATCCATTTCATCTAGGCTTTCAAAGTTGTTATAATATTGTTTGTAGGATTCTCTTTTAATTCATTTATTCAGTCTTTTCTGTATAAGTAGGTACATCTGCCTTATCATTGCTAAATTTGTATATTTTTGTTCTTTCCTGTAGCAGGCCTTTGAAAGATTCATTTATTTCACTGGATCTTTTTCAAGGAATTAGCCTTTGGATTAATTTATTCTTGCTACTATTCTTTTCATTTTCAGAATTTGCCTTCATTACCCTCTTTTTTATTTCTTCGTATTGTCCTATTATTCTTAACAGTTGTTTTAAGGTTTTTTATTGTTTGAGTCTTTCCTTCTATAATATCTAAGACATTAAGGCTATATATTTTCCTTTCAATGCAAGTTTTTCTGTGGTTCAATGGGTTTTGACATGAAATGTTCTCCTTCTGTTGCTTTGTAAATTATTTCTTTTTGGATCCAAAGGTTATCATAGAGTGTAGTTCTTAATTTTCACGTACTTCTGGTTTTTTTAGTCACATTTTAATATTTTTTTTTCTTGTTTTTTGGATTACAGTCAGAGTTAAGGGACTATATAAACTTTTCTACTATTATAAATATTTAAGCACTCACATGTAGTGCAAAAATTATCTATGGTTGCATTTGTTTAAAATGACTCACCTTTATAAAGGTTTTCCAAAACATTTAGCTTTATTTTCATGAGGATGGGGCAACCCTGCTCTCTTTCTTTACACGTACTTATTTCATTCTTTTATGTGTAGTACGATTGAATTACATAATTTCATGAACAAGTACAGCTGACATAAATAGGTTTCAGAACATACACTGCTGGTTTGTAACTCAACTGGTAGAAGTAGAAATGTGTAGGGACACAACAATATGTAACATTCAGAGCGTTGGGTAACGAGAATCAACATAGTTTACAGAAGCAGAATCTAATAGGTGGAGGAAGAGAACTTCTACTATTTTGAGAGCTTCTGCTATTTTGCAAAAGTTATATAATTGCTGATACAACCATCAGTTTCCTTAGAAAGCAATTGAATTGCTGTCTAGCCTTAATCTTTCTGAGGAGCAAATTCCCTAACTGGTACAAAAAGAAAATGACATTTATGCTACATTTTTATTCTTTCTTACTTACTGATAAACCAATAAATAAAATGAGTGGGAAACATTTTGTATTTCACCATACTAGTAGCAACTTTTGAAATCCAATCTGATGAACAGCTATGGCAAGTCACAATAGTTGAAAGAATCCTGGAGTAAGTTTGGAGTCTTAATTCTTCCACAAATAAAATCCCTTAATGCACTTATACTTCAGCTTTCACATGAAAAATGGGGAAATCACCATTCTATATTCCTTATATAAAGTTGATAAATCAAAAGAAAATTTGATTTTAAAATATTATACATGAGAAATTTTTCTGAAATATAAAACTAGATCCAAGTTCAAAATGGTATATCAAGTGTGAAGTGGTACTTAAATCACTCTTTTCATCACCTGGCAGATTGCACCTCCCTTTTCCTTACTTTGTAAGCAAGCTCAGATCATCTACAATCAATGCACTTGTAAAAAAGTATTTGCAATAAAAGTCCATTCATCCACTGTGGTTAAATTCTGTCCATCCCCTCCTTCATTCCCTCTCTCAAATAATTGGACAGTTGAAGGGAAGGTCCTGAAATTGCTTCTCAGGTTGCTGATCCCTCCTGTTACCTTTAGAAACCCTAGTGAGTTCCAAGGTTTTCCCCTGAGGCCGTATTTCAGAAATCCTAATGCGGCCTTTTAAATCAGGTTTTTGCTGATTTAGCAGAAGGACTCCAGAGTTGGAGTAGCAAGAATATGTATGCAAAAGTAATAAATCCCCTCTGCCTACACATCATCACCCACACTCCATCTCATCCTAGACCCCGACTGTGTCCTTCTGAAAGCAAAGGAACATCTCATAGTTATGCTGTTAACTGGGGATGGGAACTGCAGGAGAGGGGAGGGGAAGATGCAGGAGGGAGGACTCTGTTTCATTTTTCAAGGAACCTTTACTTGCACCAGAACTTGTTCAGGATTTATGACATTGTTTTCCGTGTCTATGTGCAGTAAGATTTTGTTCTGCTCATATGTTTTTTTCCTAAATGATGTAACCATATGATATATGTTGAAAAGTTCCATGTAGAAAATTAGTTAATTTTCCCAAGGCTTACAAAATCCCTTAGTCATGGATTCTACAATACCCTGCTTTGCCAGCAATCTGGCCAGGTACGATGGCCCTATGCAATAAAATAATAAGCCGCATGAAAGTAAAATAAGAAAGTAGATGAAAAAGCAATTTGAGCTTCAGACTAGAGCTACATATGTTTATATGTTTAAAACTACTAAAAGAATCTACCTACCTTGATTAGTGGTTAAATGTGTAATTGCCGAGGAAATATGAAAAATATCTGCTTCTTATCACTTAATGATAAACCATAATCATAGCAATAATATAATCTGGGGTGACCTCAAAATTATGGGATCCATTAAAGAAGAATATTAACTTCTAGAAACAACAAAAGGCAAGGTTCGGTGTATTTTTTTTTTTTTTTTTTTTTTTTTTTTTTTTTTTTTGTTTGAAAACCATAATCATAGCAATAATATAATCTGGGATGACCTCAAAATTATGGAATCCATTAAAGAAGAATATTAACTTCTAGAAACAACAAAAAGCAAGGTTCGGTGTATTTTAAGTGCTAAAGATTTATCAAGCCTAGAGTGCTCACATAGCAAGCAATAATTCTATTAGAATCAAAAATGCTCTAAAATATTAAGGTTGTACTCTAGGGCAGAAATTTAAGATTTGATATATTTCTTGCACAATCTACTTAATAATCATGCTTGAGGTTTAGTGTTTCATAAGGAACGTTAATTTGTGTTTTGATTAATCTTAATTTGTCAAGATTTACATGTATTTAATGACCCAATGAATTTCCCCAGAAAATTTCCTAATGTCAGTTATCACAGTTACCAAAGTTGTTTCCATGATTAATTTGCTATTTAGGGGAACCATTTGCCACACTCAGATTGTCTTTCTTAATGTGCCCTTTTTAGCGTCTCTTTAAGAATGTCCTTCTCCGCAGCTGTGCTAAGTGAAACAAACCAGAAACCATTCATTACACCATGGTCAACTTTCCAATACTATCTAGATAAGGGGCATCTATTAGAGAATATATTTTGATTTTTTTCAAAAGCAAATACAAAACTTCAAAACACTATGGAAGGGGGTGTTTTTTTGTAAAATCTCAATTGTTGATGCTCTTCCAACATAACCTAGAAAGTGTACATACCACCAAAAGAGAGTGTTTTGCGATCCAGGCTAAGAAACAGCAAACACTGAATCTGGTATCTTAAATTTGAGGAAGGTATAATAGGGTTTGATAGATGTTTTCTATGGCATAGTTATTTCCATCTTTGCTCTCTCTTTGTATAATTTCTTCAGTTTTACTTTGATTTAATACTTCTGTCTTGTTTTGTGGTTGTTGGGTGGTTCTTGTTTGAATGTCCCTAAACTTTGGGCTCTCTAATGCTAAGTTATGGGATTGATTTCTTTTAATAATCACAGAAAGCACTTCATACTCAAAAGAACAAATGTCTCATTTGTCTTACATAATTTGAGAGTTCCACAGAGTTTTGTCTACCTAAATTCAAGTAAAGAGAAGTTAATCTTACATTTATAAAATATTCAAGTGACTTTATATCATAATTAAGATATGGAATTTTTATCAGCCTTGAAAAAAATGTTCTGGAACTTTCAGGAACTTTAGAAAAGTGAAATTACAGCTTTTTACTCACCTTAAATTAACTCTTCCCTTGAGGGTTCCTTTGAACAACAATTAGTATTGTAAATGTGCATTATAGATGTCCAAATGTGGCCTGAAAATGTGGGAAATTCTGATTAACCCTGTAATTTTTTTTAATCTGAGCATTTAGAGGCTTGAGGACCAGGGATATTTTCAGAACATGTTTTATTCATTGTTATGCTCTCATGCCTAGCATACTGCTCAGTATATAGTAGATACTTAATAAATATTTGCTAAAAGAGTGAGGACTGCTTTTCCAAGGTGCAGGCCATGAAACTGATTCTGGGTGATGCTCCTTAGTCTTTGAAAACAGGCTAACTCCATAAAACAATGGCTCCAGGTGCACAGTGAAAGGTGCTAAGTACCCTCACAGAAGCTACAGAGCTTGACAAACAAGAAGGTTGTATAGAGCGTAGCAACATTACTATAATAATCGTTAAACCAGCTTGTGTCCTGGTTTGTACTTGTGTACTTGGCATAGATAGTCTTTTAGCCAGATCTGCTAGGCCTGGTAAAATGCCACTATCTGAGTGCTGAACGAGGAAGTTCCAAGTTAGGTAATTTAGCAAAGGAACCAAACCTGACAAAAAAAGGATTATCCATTGGAAGCAAGAAAGGCAAAATAGCTGGGCCCGATGGAAAGGGGTGCCTTGGATAAATATCCACAAACTTACCCTTTCTTCCCACTCTTTTCAATCTTCTTCTACCTCTGTTCCAATACAGCTCCCTCTCTTATAACTTCCACTTTAAAATCCCTATAAAATCTGGCATAAGCCAGATTCCGATGCTGCTAACTTATTTTAGACATCCAAACCTCTGGGCTAGGAAGAGATTCAATTATTAAATCTTAACTTCTATTGAGTTTTACCTGAATGATCTATGTAACTGACTTAAGAAAATTAAGAAAGTCAGTTAAGGGCTAACACAGGAGAATTACTTAATCTAGACAAGTCCTTCATGCTAAGATCTGTGTATCTTCCCCCCATGCAAACAAAGTCCTCTCCATGGAACTCTATGGTACCTCCTACTAGAGGTCATTCTCTCCAGTGATTGCCACTCCTAATAGGTTGAGTGTTAGGGGCTGACAACATATAGTAAAGACACTTGAGAATGATGTTGAAAAACTTTCTCAAGTGCTCTTAAGGTTTTGTGGATGATTCTAAGAATATTGGAATTCCAAGAACATATTTGTACGTTGATTTAGTAACTGACCACTCTCAAAAAAGATTTAAGACAATTCACAGTGAAAACCTAAGTGAAAGTAAGCCAAAATATTTAACACAAGTCAGAAACAGGAAACAAAAGTTAGAGAGATGAAAGGAAAAGGAATTCTTAAACTCTCTTGAGGCAATGGAACACAAAATTTAGTGGTGAATTTCCTACTCACCAAAGAGACCAACGAAAAGAGCACATTGGGCATGTATCTCTCAATTTCTAGCAAAGAGAATGCAACAGTTCTTTAGGAACAATAAATATGTGTGAGGGAAAAAAAAAGCAGAAAAAGCTAGAAGTAAACTTTCCACTGAACATCTACAATGCACAGGATGATTTACATTCATTATGACATTTAATTGTGGGCACAACCCTGTGAGGTAGATATTATTTTTACAATAAAGGAAACTGAATCTCAAGAAAATTTAATTGACTTGACAAAAGTCACAGCTAGTAAGGGATGGAACTAGGACTTGAGCTCATGCCTATCTGATTCCATAGCTCATATCGCACCCAGAGAAGTGAATATCCCCTACTCCTATCTCATCATCTCACCTGCATCTTCCAATTCAAAGCATGCATACACACACACACACACACACACACACACACACACACACACACGTGCACAATTTTTCCTTCTATAACCAGGCTATATTCAGAAAGTATAATTGAGAAACTTCAGGAAAATGACAGAAATAACAGCTGTAAGCTCAGTATTCTCATTCCAACTACTATAACGGTAGCAATATCTCCATTTATGTGAAACATAAAATGCCTTTATAGATAAACCCTAAGAGAAAAATAGGCATATCTGTTACTTGGGCTAATGTTCTTTATGTTTTTATCTGTATGGGGACATCTGAGAGTTACACTGAGACCACAATAGTGGGCTTCAGGCAGGAAAAGTAAATCATATGCAGAGAAGCCAGTGAACTGGGGTTTGTTCCTAACATAGCACCTCCAAATAAAGTGGCCCCATTTCAGAAGACAGTGTCCAAACCTAGCTTAACTCTAGTCTAGCATCACGTGCCAAAGAATTGAATGTGATTAGTTTAGACAGGTAGAAGGACCAGCAAACTAGAGGGCTGCTTCCATGAGAGGAGCTGGGTTGCTTGTGATCCCAGCAAAGCGTGGGAAAAGAGTCTCCAACTCCAAAGGCAGAAATGGGCAAAGACAAGTTATTCTGGAGAGGTCTCCAGTCTAAGCAGGCAATCCGACCGGTGTCCAGTCACGGAGGTGAAGCCTGAAGGTTACGGTTAAGGGGAGAGGTTTCAGACGAGTGCCTAGGAACTCAGACAGAGGAGAGCTCCTTTTTTGGGAGTCTGAGCCAGGTACTACAGGAATTTTAAGATAAAAGTCTGAGTTTCTATGGCTGTTCGGAGCTGGATGAGCAGGGTCCTACAATCAACACACTATTTATCGGTAACTTATGACAAATTCCAATATTGCAAAGGCTCTTATTCTCTGGCAAAGAAACACAGATGGATCAAGTGACTTGCACAAGCAGCAGCCTGTGGCAAATTCATGACCAGAATTTATATTCTGTGGCTTTTCTTCTAAAACACCCTTGACCCATTTCTGTGGGGGACTCTACAATGAAGGAAATAAGACTGGAAACAGTGGCTGTCATGTTTCAGGTCTCTCATTGATCCTTTCGTATCTCATCACAATCAGTCTGACCAATTGCATCACACAGTGGTCCTGCAGACGCAGGATCCCTGTAGTTACTTTAATATTTAACATAGTAAAAATTGTGAGTGAACTCAAATATGATCTAATTTGAAGTTTCTCTACGGGCCACATGCATTTGATTATCTACACGAATAATTTATTATTACTTTTAGCTATAGTCGACAGCAATAAGAAGGTTGACCCAAAAAGGTAGGAAATCCTAAAATTACATTTTTAGGCACTATATAATGCCTTCTCCCTCTACTCCAAAGCATATTTAAATGGATCCATTTTTACTGACAGAGGAGAGTCAACCTGACAATTAAAATTTCTATATGCCACCCAAAATAGCTAAGACACATACAGAAGAGTTGAGTATCCTTGACCCATTGTATACTGGACATTTTTTTTAATAACATAAAATTTTATTCAATTTAAATTGAGTAGCACTCATCACAAGCTATTGTTTAATCTTTTTTTTACAAGTTTTAATTTAGTCACTGAATAGGTTGTCAAAACAGTAGAGCTGTTAGGAGGTTTACGTATGCATCGTAACTTCTGGCACAATTTCCGTTTCTGAAAACTGAACTACAGTTTTAAAGTACGTTTGCTCTTCTCCTTCCCTTTCTCTATTTTCAGTGCTTATCAAAATATTTAGTACTAATAATGTACATATGAAACCTAAATATTCCAAGTATTGTTAGCTAAGGGCTAACAATATGGTATATGACACTTTCTGGTATATGACACAAATACCGTGGCTATTTCAGGATCGTTATTTTTCCTAATTATAACGAAGATGTGTACCAGAGATAGTAGTCCAAATTGACTTGAGATTCCTTCTAAAGGTTGTCTTTCTAGTTGTACCACCTTTCATTAGTTATGTCTTATTAATTGTCACGTTGCATTATATCTGTGCACGGTATGGTGCTACATAACATAATGCAGGAAATGAGAAGCAGTGTGAAACGTTGTAGGCATTACATTTTAATGAGACAGCATTTGTGTTGCGTCTGAATGCCTGCAGTTAATTCCGAGAACAAGTATTTGAGTTAAAATTCTGACATGTTCAGCAAAGCAAGTATTCATTAAGGCAGGCGAGGTAGAAGCATTGTAAGAACTCCTGTGTGACATTTACTACACCCGCGGTTCTGTGAACGCGAAATATACTTTATTTCAGGTGGAGGTAACCCTGTGCGCTGGTAGTATGAAACTCTTTCTTTTTTTTTCTTCAGGTCCTAAAGGGTTTCCCAGAATGTTTACAAGCTGACATTTGTCTACATCTCAACCAGACTTTGCTGCAAAACTGCAAAGCCTTTCGAGGGGCAAGTAAAGGTTGCCTTAGAGCTTTGGCAATGAAGTTCAAGACCACCCATGCACCTCCAGGAGATACCCTGGTTCACTGTGGGGACGTCCTCACTGCACTTTATTTCTTATCCAGAGGCTCCATTGAAATCCTCAAAGATGACATTGTGGTAGCTATTCTGGGTGAGTGTTTTAGAATTGGATAGTCACAAATTCAGTTATTAGCTACTGCAATGCATAGTTTAAAATGACAGAAAAGAGGGCTTTCCTATTTATTTATGAGTACTAAGACTGATGAGTAATTTTAAAGCTCTATTTAAAATTCAATTCAAATCAAATTAACCTTGCAGAAAATATGTTTTCTTGACTGTCTCACTTTTTCTCTGGTGTGTAAATGCTTCCATCTTGGCACCTACTTAAGCTTTTGAGGCCAGATATATGAAAATAGTCAGAATTTTCCTTTTCATGTTAGAGGATCTTGGATTTATGCTGAGATCTTATCACCTTAAATAAAATATATACGTAGTAAGCATACTTGCTAGCATGTGCCAATGCCCTGTCATGAAGTGGGTTTATATGTTGATGAATTTCATCTACTTGCTGTGCACTTTACCTGCTGTGTCCCATCAAACAGAATTATATGAGTCCTTACCTGGGTAATATAGGGCTATAAACTTAACACCTAGGGATAAAAGTGGTGAGGAGATGAAAATTAGTAATAAGTTAAACTGGTTTGGGTGCAAAAGAAAGTCCATCTGTCCAATCTGCCTCTTCAAAAATAAATTTAGTCATTGCGAACTTGTAAGATTTCTTTAGAATATTAGAACAATGGTGAAGAACAAGGGAGCAGAGAGAAACTAGATCAGTTGTTGTCCTCTCCTATCCCCTAGCCAGTATGTTTAAGCCTCCGTCTCCCCATGAGAATACCCACCCCCAATGATTGTGAACATGTGCACTTCCTTTTTCCTGCAGATTAAATCTGGTCCTATTTAAATAACAAGCACGTAAGTCAGTGATTTCCTTTCGCTTGACTCTTGATGTTAACATCCAAAAGGACAAGGATATTGTCTGTTTTCTTCACTGCTACGCAGAGCCAAAATGGGCATAGCACAGGGCCCAATACATGAATGAAGATGTTTGAGAGATTCCTATTTATTTTGATAATTTTATTATGAGAGCCTTTTGAAAATTTTTTCAAAATTGACCAGATGCACAATTTGGTTTACGATCCAATAAGCAGGCTAAAAACATATTCTAAATCACTTAGCAGCTAAACAATAAAGTGAGATTTTCACCAGATTTGGCTTTGACAGTTTGCTTTAGTATGGTGCCAGGGAAGGAGCACACATCATTGCGTTCCTGATCTTCAAATCAGCCATTCCTAACTTCTACAGGAAGGTAACAAGCCTTCTTGCTTTATAAAATAATAATTTTAGGGCTTCCCTGGTGGCGCAGTGGTTGAGAGTCCACCTGCCGATGCAGGGGACACGGATTCGTGCCCCGGTCCGGGAAGATCCCACATGCCGCGGAGCGGCTGGGCCCGTGAGCCATGGCCGTTGAGCCTGTGCGTCCGGAGCCTTTGCTCTGCAACGGGAGAGGCCACAACAGTGAGAGTCCCATGTACAGCAATAAAAATAAAAATAAAAATAAATATAAAATAATAATTTTAGAGTGTAGTTAAGCTGTACACGGGGACTGGCTTACCCTTTGCTCATTTACAGTCACATAGCTAATTAAAATACGAAGCTCATGCTGAATTTAGTTCAGAGCTTTTCTCTGATAACATCTATGCTGAAGTATCAAAACTATAAAGAATTTCAAGAGATTCTCCTTTTCTGTCTCCATTTCCATGTAAATCTGCACTTAAAATCCTCAGAAATAGTGATTATTTATTCTATTTTTGAAAAGCTAAGTATTTATTTAAACTACAGTTAATGTATTCTCTCCAATGTTAATTTTTCTTATAAAGATACGGCATCTGATTTCTCCCCATTATATTCACACTTAGAATAAGAACATTACAGCATTTTTCTTTTACATGAACTTTATTGTTTAAAAGTCTTGGTAGTTTCCATAGTCAGGTATATATGAACTTGTCTACCAAAAACTACAGTAACAGATCCAGGGAGTTTTTTCTAAATCTGAAAAGAAGCTTCAGGATATATGTAAGAAGGTACATTTTACGCTGCCATTGACTACCTTTAAAAGTTATGTAATCGATAATCCATCAGTAGTTATTACGCATGTATTCCATAGGTATGATTTTTAAGTGCCTTGACATTCAGAGACAGAAAAATCTAAGTGGCCATGACTTTCAGGGAAAATATTGGGAGAAGATGAAACATATCAAGGGTGCTAAGATTATGACTGGAGTCAGAATGCATGGGATTTAGTCATGGCCACTCTCTCCCTCCCTTTACTTCACCCAACTAAGAAGGTGACCTTGACCTAATCCGTTTACTCTCTTTAATCTTCTATCCATATTCATAAAATTTGGATAATAATTAGTAATTTTTTCATGAGGTTATTTTGGGGATCAAGTGAGATAATACACCTAAGCATTTGACACAGTGCCTGACACCTACTTAGTCCTCAGCATTTGTTGTTGCTGTCATTATCATCCTCATCACTGAAGGGCACCTAGGAAAGAGGTGACACGTGGCTAGGCAGAGGGTCTGCGGAGGGTGCCCATCAGAAGCCAGACAGTGAAATAACCCCAGGTTTGGCAAAAAAGCAGGAAGGACACACTTTTAGAAGAAAGGCCATAAGGCCATATAGTAAAAAAGCATGACTGTATTTTTTTTTTTTTGAGAAAATGTAGCTAGATTTATTAAACAATTGGGCAACTTTATTAAGGGCAAATCCAAAAGTGGTTACTAAAGGAAACAGGGTATGTTCAAATTGTACCCCTAGTCCTCTTAAGTGTTAAAAGAGTTCCACCAAAACCCCATGTTTGGCATCACCTCCTGAGACCATCCTGAGATAGAAAGTTTTAAAATTTGACTCTCCACAGCCTTTCGCATATTCCTAGGTTGACAAAATTAGACCACACCTACTATTGGCAAGACTCTTTTCTAGCAATGTGTGGCATAGCAGACTAGAGCCGTGTTTGCTGCATTCCAGATGCTTAGCCAAAGAATCAAAACAAGGAAGTAATGGGGATTATACCAGGACCAGTGCTCTAAGAGACAAAATTCTGGTCAGTGAACAAACATGACTGGGGCAGCCAGTACGAGGTACTGGAATTTTGCTGCCCAAGTGTCTGTTGGCTGTAGGGTCTTACATATGAAATTTTTGGTTCAGGGATTGGTCAGTGGTCCCCTTCTACTTTCAGAAGGAAAACATTAAGTTCAGATTCCTTTTTTTCCTTTTCTCCTTTTATCTTTTTTAGGAAAAAATGATATATTTGGAGAAATGGTTCATCTTTATGCCAAACCTGGAAAGTCTAATGCAGATGTAAGAGCTCTCACGTACTGTGACTTGCATAAGATCCAGAGAGAAGACTTGCTAGAGGTTTTGGATATGTATCCTGAGTTTTCTGATCACTTTCTCACAAACCTAGAGTTGACTTTCAACCTAAGGCATGAAAGTGCAAAGGTATATGTTGCCTGCTTACTTTTGTACTCTGACATTTTATTTTATTCTTGGATTGCCCAAATACCTCTGAAAGATCAAGTGGAATAGTGTAGAAAAACTTAAGCAATTGTGAATATTTGAAAGGAAAAGCTAACTTAATATTGGAATTTCTCAATTATAGAGATGGAATTCAGTCTAATTTCTTTCAAGTATATTGAATAATTTTAGGTAGTTCAATTACTTTTGACCTTTTAGGAACTCTTGGGTGATATATTTGATTTATAATAGCCTTGGTTTATATTGAGTGTGCCAATTATTTGTAATAAATGGGTGATTCTAGGCTATTGAAAATTGCCTAGAAGAGTTTATCTTATAAAGAGGTTAAAATATTCTCTCAGCTATTATTTACGCCATAAACTGTTTACCGATATCTTTTCAATAATTATGAAGAAGTTAAACTCTTAAAGTTTAGGCCCATATTTAACACAATTTCTAAATTGCAGAAGTATAAATTAATCAGGCTTATACCTGAGTCAAAATTAATGCTACAGAATGAAGAACATTTACTCTACTAGAAATAATATTTTAAGTAATATGATTTCACCTAGGATGAATTTTGAGAGTGTAACCCTTATATCCCTCACCCTCTTCCACTATGAAAATGTGTCCTTATGACCTACGAGTATTCTAAGAATATAGACTTTATCTTGCAGCCCACAATTTATTACTAGGTTATTCCTCCATCCCCTTCCCCCCAAACCTCATAACCCCAACTCCAATTCTACATACTTTTTTGTCAGAAACCAAATGTTTTGACACTTGCCAGTATATTTTAATGCTAACAAATAAAAGATCCTCAAGTCAAGAGTTAGGTAAAACGTGGTATATTTCATTCTCCCTGGAGTTACAGTCATTCCCAGGGTGCTGTGAGAGACAAAGATTTTAAGGTCACAAGAGTACCATTCGATAACCTGAAACGCCAGCTCAGTAGTTACTTCTTTTCAAAAAGCTGAAAAGTTGAAAAATAATTAGGTGGTAAGAGGTTCGTTACCAAGAGTATATTCTTTTTATAATGATTTTAATTCAGAATTCTGTCAAATTGCAGTTTGAGATCACCAACCTCATTCTTACTTTGCTTTTAAAAACAACAGGCATCTACCTCAGATAACTTATTTACATAAAACGTTTAGGCCGCAACCAAAAAAATATTTGGAAACTTCCAGTTTTGTTTACAAGAGAGGGAGGAAGGAGGAATGGGGAACAAAATAATCAAGGGTTCAGAGCATAGTGTTTATTGAATTCAACCTTATATTTATTCTTGTGAAATTTAACCTTGCCATCATTACCATGTAATTTAAACATCATAGCTAATTATAATTAATTTACACTTTTTTCTCTGTAGTAATGCAGATTCTGCTATTTTTTTAATTATTATTATTTTTATTTTAAACTTTACCAAGTTACATAAAATATATTCCACATGAAGGAATATGTTGTCTCTAAATGTTGACAACATCATCCCCAAACATTTCTGATAAATAACTTCTACAACTCTGATTTCCCCATTAGGTGGAGAAACTACTAGGATTATTCTAGCAGACTATTTTATAATTTAGAGAAAACCATTAAGCAAAGTATTGTAGCTATCTGCCTGCAATCTAATTATTAAGTCTTAAAGTGGTTGAAATAATATGAAATAGTAAAGAGTTTACTGATGATACATTGTGTTCAAATTGAATAATCTTCCATTTTATCTTCACGTTCCATTAACAAAGGCTGATCTCTTATTACAATCCCAGTCCATGAATGATTCTGAAGGAGACAACTGTAAACTACGCAGAAGGAGATTGTCATTTGATAGTGAAGGAGAGAAAGGTAATTCATTCTTTTCTAAAATTTAAATGCAGAACATGTGGTTATCAGTTCTTCTTACTTAAATGCTCATTATACTTCTGATTTCAAGGATAAACTTTATTCAGATTTTAAGGCAAATCCTTTGCTTTTTTCAGTAGCTAATGATATGGTTTCTGATTGATAGCTCTCAACAGTGTTTCTCAAGACCTGATCCTAGGCCCTCTTCTTTTCTTATTCTATGTCATACTCTTTCCCCGAGTAATCTCATTTATACCCATAGTTTAATTATATTTTCACATAGGAGATGTACATATTTATATCTTAATCCCAGATCATCTGAGCTTCAGTCTCATATATCCAGATGCCTATTAAGCCATCTACTTGAAATCGCAAGGGCAGCTCAAACTCAACATTTCTTAAATTGAAATCATGGTGTCCCACTGGAAACCTATCTCTCCATCAATTGCCGTGTCTCTAAATGGCATCACCATTCTATAAACTGCACAAAACAGATCTATCTAGGAACCAACCATCTCTCAACCTCTTCATCCACCCTGGTAACAAGTCTTGTTAGTGGCACCCGCAACACATCCATTTACTCTTCAAACCAGGTCTCTATTGTTTCACTTTTCTCCATCTTCAGAGCCGCAACTCTGGACCAAGCTACCATAATACTGAAACACGTTTCAACTCACCTTCCCAACTTGCCCTCTGTCATCTATTCTCCACACTGGACCACTGGTGATTTTTTTTTTTCTAAATGCAGGTATGTTTATGTCACCCACATATTTAAAGCCCTCTAAAGACGTCCCATTCCCTAAATTCTTCATAGGGTAGGTTTATGCCTACCTCTTCAGTCTTATCTCATACCATCCTTTCCTTCACTACCCTAACCTGGCCTTCCCCACCAGCTCCTCTCTTTTGCAGCATTTATTCCAGCTGTACTTCCGTATGATTTGCATCATCATTTAATCAGTGATATCTGCCTGTAGATCATAAGCCCCACGGGAAATATTTAGTCACCTGAAGCTTCAGTGCTTGCCTCACAGCAGGTCTTCAACAAATATTTGTTGAAAGAATGACTGAGTTAATGAACTAGCATTTGAGCATTTTCCATATGATTCTTTTCCTCCTTTTGCCTTCTTAATCCAAGTTCTTTTCTTGGCCCTCTTCCCTCTGGATTCTCTCCCAAGGGGAGAGCATCTACTAGCTTTAACTTGCCCTATATTTCAAGTGAACTCAGCTACCCTCTCTTTCACATACATCATTTTTGTGTTTTTGCTTATATCCTTTCCTTAATTGGAATTTACTTCCCTATCCTTAAACACACACACACACACACACACTCACACACAACTATACCACACCACTTTTTCATCCGTTAAATTACATTTTTTTGTCAAGGTTAATCTTCAGTGATATTCAGTGTGAACTCTTCCTTGATTTCCTCAAAAATACAGGTTTTCTTTCTTTCCTGAATTCCTAAGCCACTTCCCTGTTGTTATACGGATGGGCCTTGACTTACGATGAAACAATTTGTGATTTTTTCACTTTACAATAGTGCGGAAACAATACACATTTAGAAGAAACCGTACTTCAAATTTTGAATTTTGATCTTTTCCCAGCTAGCAATACGCTGTGACGCTCCCTTGTGATGCTGGGCAGCGCCACTCCCAGTCAGCCGCACGGTCAAGAGGGGAACGGCCAATACACTTACAACCATTTTGTTTTTCACTTTCAGTGCAGTATTCAATAAATTACATGAGATATTCAACAGTTTGTTGTAAAATAAGCTTTTGTTAGATGATTTTGCCCAACCATAGACGAATGTAAGTGTTCTGAGCATGTTTAAGGTAGATTAGGTTAAGCTATGATGTTCAGTATGTTAGATGTATTAAATGCATTTTCAACTTATGATATTTTCAACTTCCAATGGGTTTATTGGGCTGTAACCCCATTGTAAATCAAGGAAGATCTTTATTTTCAAAATCTGCCCTGTTCAGTGGTTATTGGTACGTTTGTCCTTTTTCTCTATCAAACTGCAGATTCTTTTAGCAAATCGTGGTTGATAAATATCTGTTGAATTGGGCTGACTGTTGACTCCTCTGGCTGATTGCAGAACAATAAACCATTCACAGATAGGTGATAATTTATTACTGCAATGTCCTTCATTATTCTCCTAGTGACTTTTTCTAAAATCAGAACCATAACAGTCAAGCTGTTCTTCTGTCAACTTAATCTAAATCCCTTATCCTGAAGTTAATCTCATATTTTGATCTCACTAGAAATGAAGAACAGCTTGACGATATTGTCTATATAATAATGTCCCCCATACAGTTGAAGATTTATTAAATCTCCTTTCAATCTTGTTCAGTTTCTTCATTCTCAAGCTAAATGACTCAACGTTTTTATCTCCTGACGAGGCCCTGAGTGTGTCACAATTTATATTGTGCTCGTGCATGTAGACATTTCTATTGATTCTGAAAACTTTTCCTTTAATCACGGGCTTAGTCTATAAGACCCATTTTATATAAAGTGTTGATGGTAAGGGATTTGCCTGCCTGTAGCTCTTTGAAGTTTCCTGGTGTGTCAGTGAGTAAGCACTTTTTGGTCAACATGAAAACACAATTAACTCCAGTTATCCGGAGCCTGAGAGCCTATTCCAGTCTTCAGGACTCCATGGTGCAATAGGCAAGTTTAAAATTTGCTGAAAGCAATTTAATCCCAATCACCCCAATCTAAAGATCTGAAAGGGCCGCTCATTCTATATTTCTTGATATAGAATCAATATCTGGGAGGAAAATGCATATAAGTAAGTATAAAGAGCAGAGAACTTTCAGAAGATAATTGATACTGAATGATATGGAGGGTACATAAACTAAAAGCTGCCCATGAAATGTATTGATTACTTTAGAGTTGGTTTACTGCTCATTTGAAACAGTACCTTGAGGGCAGATATCCAAGAGTGCTGATGACTGTGAATTAATCAGCAGAGGCATCAAGAACCAGAGGGAAGGACACGTGGTTAGCCATTGGAGACAGACAGAGGTTGAGTCTTACAATTACCACTCACGACCTACTCAATACAACACTGGAACTCTTCAGGCTTCAACTCTCACCTGCACAGCGCCCCCCACCATGTCTACCACGTGGTGCTAAGGAGCTTACATTCAAAAAGAGATATTAAGAATGAAAAGATATATATAGAACCTCTGCAAGTTGACTTGAACTAGATAGAAGCTTAACGTATCGGATCACTTCTCTCCTAAAATGCATTTGTAGATGAAAGTGGTTTGTCCTCATAGGCTGCACATTTCTTTTAAGAATATAAACTCAGTTCCTGACAAGTAAGAGTTGTCAGTTCAGGTCCAAATTTGAGGACACCTTGTATTTTTTTGAAGATATATTCAAGAAGTTCTCTTTCCTTCCTAAAATTCTGGCATGGAGGTACCCAGGACCTCCCCGAACTGACTATGGTCATTGTAGGGGGAGATGTTATAGTTCCTGAGAGGGAAGTAAAATGTTATTTTTACAGAAAGTGAAGAATAAAAATGTATCTTCAATGACTTCCTTAGTGATCACAAGCATTGGCAAAATAGTTGGACAGAACAGAAATAAATGTGGTATAACCGTTTGGAACATGTTGAAAAATAGTCTCTAACTGGTCTTCAGAGTTGGATTGTACTTACTTCAGAGTGTGTCAGTGTGGTTTATTGGGTTATGGGAATACTTCTTTTAAAATTTTGTGATGTGGAGCTAAGATCCCACAAGCTGTGCGGCACAGCCAAAATAAAATAAAATAATAAAATTTTATGTTGTGTATATTTTATAATATACATAAATTTTAGTACAGTAGCATGTAAAATGGCACATGAGATACACACACAAGCATATATATATTTTTTACTGATAGCACTTTTGTGACCAAATATTTGGAATATTCTGCTCAACTCTTTCTATGAACGGAAAATGCAATATCAAAGTAGCTACTAATGGCTGACTTAGGGAGACAGTGACCTTTTGAGAGAGAATAATGCAATGAGAACAGCAATTAACAGGCCTCCCCAGAAAACAGAAAAAAAAATTAAAATGTGCTAAAGATATGACTGTACCAACCAAAGGGATGGAAATTAAGGTGAAAAAATGTTCAGCATCTTCTTTTCTTTGGATTTAGATAGTGCCACACATTTCATGAAAAAACAGAAACCCATTTTAAGAGATATACACATCCTAAGAGCAATTTTCTCATTTCCCTACCCATGTAATTTTTATTGAAATGGGCACTTCTATATATATCAACTGGTAAAATCTAGTGTTCCAGAAAATGAGTGGAAAGAGGTCTTGCAAACTCATCATACCTGTGTTTCAAAGAATAGCAATAAAGCTTATCTCCTTGTAATGTTGGTTTAGTGATTTCACATTGCCATCCAAAAGTCAGTAAAGTTTTGAAAGTGTTTCTCCAAAATAAATAGCTTCTGTGAAAGTTATTGAAGTTAGGAGTAAATATATACACTGTTAAACTTGTTTTTACAGAATATAGGTGGGTCAAATTCTAATTTTATTAAGTTTTTAAATATATTGCTATTATACTTTGGCATCTCTTTGGAATATCTTCTCCAATAATAAATAATGATTAGCTTTTGTTATCCATTTCAGTCATACATAAATGTATCTTTAATTTTTAAGATAAATTCTTTATCTTTATTTATATAGAAAAATGACTCTAATCCACTTTCAACTTTCTTTGATGCTAGAGAAGAACTCAAGTACTTGAGATCAAATGAAGAAATTTATTTTGGACTCCAATTTTCCAATGAAATAAATGTTTTTTAATGCATTCAGCTGGAAAATGCTCAACTCATCTCAAAATCGTTACCAGTAGGAAATCTTAAACGCAAATGCTGAGAGAGTACATTAAATGCCTCTCTTTTACCAAAAGTTGGGTCCACCTGTTGGGTCTGACAAATAAAAATGATAAATCACCTGAGAGAAAGACTCCATAAATAATGGAGAGAGCACAAGCATTTGTTCCCAGATTGTTTGAAATGTAAGAATTTTACATAATCATTCTTAAGATGGATGGGTCAACCACTCCATCAGGACATTCGTTCTGTGCTCTTCAATCCATCCTGAACACAGAGAGACACCTACAAGACAATTCACAACTGCTTTAGAATTGGATCCTGTGAGAAAAGGGGAGGAGGTGAACTGTCAGCCTACAGAAACAAGGGATTTTTTAAAAAGTTTTCAGTCATCTAAATCAGAAAAATTGGAGGCTTAATTAAATAGGCAGCGTTTTTTTTCTTTGTAAAACGATGGTAACAGGAATGATTATACAGTCTCATTTCTAGCAAAAGGGAAAATGTAAAAACTACTCAGATTACTATTCGGAATACTATTTCTACATAGCATTTAAGAAAACAACATTAAGAAATAATAATAATAAAATAGCAGGGCTTCCCTTGTGGCACAGTGGTTGAGAGTCTGCCTGCCGATGCAGGATACACGGGTTCGTGCCCCGGTCCGGGAAGATCCCACATGCCGCAGAGCGGCTGGGCCCGTGAGCCATGGCCGCTGGGCCTGCGCGTCCAGAGCCTGTGCTCCTCAACGGGAGAGGCCAAAGCAGTGAGAGGCCCGCATACCGCAAATAAATAAATAAAATAAAATAAAATAGCATTAAGAATAACATTAAGGAAAATAGTACCTAATGCTACTTAATGTCTATTAAATAATCCAGTTTAACCAGAAATGGAACAAGCCATCAAAATCTAGAGGTACCTGGAGGCCAATTATAATGCATTTCAGTCCAATATCATGTATTCCATTAGCCAACCTCCAGCCTAAGCCTGAGCAGTTTCCATTTTTAATCCACAAATAGATTGTCATTTCAACTGTCATTTTAAATGATCAGATTTGAAGCTTTGATTTATCTAGTATGGAATAGAAAAATGTTGCAGTTGGGCTGCATCAGAGAAACTGTTCACATGGCCTGAGTTCCAAAACGCAGCTGGCTGATGATCCAGTGGCAATGAACACAGAAGTAAATGTGGAGTAATTTCCCCTATGTATTAGAAAAAATTCAAGGATATCAAACGTTTTCTTCTTTCATGATCCTACTTTTACCTGAAATTCTTGCTGAAGGATTTAGATGGCATGTGTATGAAATAATTTGCTCCGGGTTCACTAGAGAACTAAATAATAATCCCTCATTCACCACATTTTGTGAACACGTGTCCCGAGTTGAAATCAGCAAGTTATAATTCAGTTTAACAATATATGTTGACTGATGAATTTGTGCCTAAGCATCCAAAATCAAGCCATAATTTAGTAAACTAAGACCAAGGCCCATGTGGTAGGTGGGACAGAACATTTTACTATGTATGAGGATTTACAAATCTACAGAGAACTCCCAAGGTCTTTCAAGCCAAAAAGGCGAAGTGATTTAATGATGTGTGATGTACATTCATTACAAATACCCATGTTAGCATTATCCTTACTTATATCAGAGACATATGAATTCCATGTTAATTCAGTTTACATTTGATTCTGCTGGAAAAGATTCCATGAAAGTGTTTAAAGGAAAAGCACTTTGGGGAAGATGAGAAGCCTTTGTTGGTTCAAATGCCATTGGTGGCCAAACTGCACAAAAATTTACTCAGGAGCAACAAACTGATGCAATTCACAAAGCAGGTATGAGTATAATTTAGAGACGTGAAGTGTCTAATTTTTTTAACATTTACTAGCATAAAATTGGAAACTGTTATTTTTTGAGGAATGAAATGATATGTTTATAAAGTGGGGAAATGATCAAATTTTCAGGAGGGGAGAAGTTAAAATCACAGGAAACAGAGGAAGAGATGACAAGAATGAAGGAAGGCTGTGTCCGTGACACTGGAGAGAAAGGGCTTGTGTAAGAAGAGTTGATCTGGATATTTACAGGCAACTAGGCTAGTGGTTGAGCAGAGAAATCTAAGTGATACTGAGTAATCAATGATGTCAACAATGCTTGAGACTGGAAAGGTCTGTGGTCTTCTCAGTAATGATGAAATCACTGAGCAAGTGGGGAATCTTAAAGAAAATAAATTAAGCAATCTGCTTGCACTACATTGAACTTTAATTGGCAAGGTGTAAACTAACTCCTTAATAACCATTTCACATGAACTGTTTTTTGGGGGTTTTTTTGTTTTTGTTTTTTTGTGGTATGCGGGCCTCTCACTGTTGTGGCCTCTCACGTTGCGGAGCACAGGCTCCGGATGCGCAGGCTCAGTGGCCATGGCTCACGGGCCCAGCCGCTCCACGGCATGTGGGATCTTCCCGGACCGGGGCACGAACCCGTGTCCCCTGCATCGGCAGGCGGACTCTCAACCACTGCGCCACCAGGGAAGCCCCATGAACTGGTTTTTAAACTCTATCCATTTTTACCTTGGGCTGCTTTCTAGCTTCTCATATTTTAAATTATGATTTTTTTAAATAAAAGAAAAAGATCTCTGTTTAATTTCTGTGCCATATGGGAATTTTAAAAAACAGTTGGAAGTTTCTCTGGAGTGGCCTTAAATCAGTTCATTTGGCCTTCTATAAATAACAAAGTAAGCACAACCAGGCGGAGAATAGATGGAGACACCATCTTAAACGTTTCTCTAGAAAATGATATACCTTCTGGAGTATGTGGGTTAGTTATTAGCAGTAACCAGATGGAGAATTATACTGTCTCCCCAGGACACTAATGGGAACAAGTTCTGGGTTTTGTCTCTTGGAGTTTTTCCTGCTGAAATACGTTCTAACACAACCTGCCAGGCTGAAATTATCCTGACATTTCAGTATAAAGCAGCTAATATGCACTACTGGCTTTAATGTAGTTAGGTAAACCTACCTTAATTACTGTGTTTAAGCTTTATATTCTTTGCAATATCCTGCACAACCAAACTGCCTGGAATGTCAAGGCCATTACATGCATTGAACTAGGGTTGAAGTTCAGCCTGCCAGCCTGTACCACAAGGAGGCTCCCGGTTTTGACCTTCACAATGTGGAATGACCACCACAGATGAGAGGGCATGAAGGTTAAAAACAAACAAACAGTAAGCTGCATAGCGGTGACATTTTAGAATTGGGACACATTTTTCTTCACTTTTTCATTTCCTTCAAGAAATAGTACACCATATTTTAAGAATACAAATGACTGTTGAGCATGTATAAATAAGGTTTAAGTTATCCTAAAGTTTTTTTTCAGAGATATAAATGCTATTACTACCACAGATATTCTTTTAATTTTGGAACGAATAGCATATCTCATTAAGATAATCTAATGTACTGTGAATTATGAAAGAAAAAGTCTTCTTAAGTAGTTACATACTCAGTAGGAAAAAGAGAAAGAACAACTTTTCTGGCAGTTTAAAAGAAAATCTATGTTAAAGTTATTCCAAAAAAAAATCACTATGACAAAGGTAGTTTATGTAGCGCTAGATAGTGCAGTAGGCATAGAGTCTCACATTTGATTCTCTTCTATAAAATAACTTTTCTTTGATAGATTTTGGCAAAGGAAGCACTACAAATGATCCTGAAGACTCTGTCGATACCATAAGACATTATCAGAGGTCCAAGAAACACTTTGAAGAGAAAAAAAGCAGATCTTCATCTTTCATCTCCTCCATTGACGATGAACAAAAGCCTCTCTTCTCAGGAATTGTAGATTCTCCTCCAGGAATAGGGAAAGTAACTGGACTTGATCTTGAAGAAACAGTACCCACCTCAGGAAGAATTCCCATAGATAAAAGAAGTCACTCTTGCAAAGGTAATCAAGTTTCTCCAGAATCTCGTTGTCTTTCCTCGGGACTAATCACAAAATGGTGACTTGGCACAAATGAAGGACCATACCGCACATTAATCTAATCTGCAGTGTTGTGATATATTTGCAAAGATCAAATCTTAGATCATCTACAAAGTGTTTTCAGGGTTCTGGAATAGTGGTCATTATTCCCAATTATAGCATAGGAGGGTCTGTGTGGCCAGGCAGACTTAACATAATGCCACATAGAACGTTGTAGGAATGTCTGTTGTAGTGACTCCGTGGGGAGAGGGGATCGATGAGTATTTGAAGAGAGCAAACCCATTGAATCTTGTATGTATCTTCTGTATCCATTCCTCACCCCCAAACCTGTTTTTTTTTTTATAGCATGAAAGACCAATGCAATAAATACCAAAAAGAATTTCAGTTTACTGAGAATTATGAGAAAATGGGGAGAAATGCTCCTAAATAAAGTATGCTTTTAGATCCAACTCATTTGAACACATTTGTTTAAAAGGGATACCCAAGTATATGGGTTTTGTTGTAGAAAATATGCATGAACTGGGTAATTGTCCATAATCAGTGTATCCAGATTAGATGCTAAAGTGTGGGAAACTCAGGAAAACTTGAGGACGGTCACATGAAAGAACAATTAACTTCTCATCAGGAGCTAGATATACGGATCTTGTTAAATCTTGCTAAGTGGGTGCAAGAACAGGTACGGGCAGGCTGCTTGGGTTCCAAGTTCAACTCTGTGACTTACTCCCTTTATGTCTTTCAGTAAGTGATTTGACAGACCCCACTAAGACTCAGTTTGCACATCTTCAGAATAGGAATAGTATCTTCTAACCAACTGGTCTGTTGTGATTACTAAACAAGAGAACGTGCATAAATTACTTTCTCTGAAATAAAATCCCCAACTCTGCTTAGTATTTTCTCACAGCTTTTCTTTTCTAACCCTTTAATCATTGAACATATTCCTAGATATATAAAAATGTAGAGATGAAGAAGGTGTAGCAAAAAAATCAAAAGAATATAACAGAAATGAAGGAAAAATAGGATGTTCTTGACCTGGCAGGATACAAAATTATGACACAGAGTAAGTAAATATTACCTGTCATTGTCACCATTATTCAAAGTGACTATATCTGACGACAAAAGTTTTATTGAATCTAGGATGTTTAGGCTTTACATTTTTCCTGAGTTACTTTCCCTATATTATCAAATCAGCTTTTGCCATGACCCCAAGTTGAAGTAAGCTAAGAATATATGCAGATTTTCTCTGGACAATCTAAAATCTTGATGAAGTGGATGAAAATAGTACCTCATTTATCACAGTGGAAGAATGGAATATTAGATGTGATTACCAAACGTCCTGTTTTAGTTATTTATGAAAACGGATTCTGGGAGGTACTAAAAATTGAAACAGGTTGTATCATGGAAGGCAGACGTTCTGAAGAACTTGCTGAACCATCCTACTATTTCCAAGAGTCAGCATAACGGGGGCCTGACATTTTTCAAAATACTTTTTGTTGTTTTCCTCTTGCGTTTTAAAGTCTCAAGTGACAAGTCGTTAATGATACATTTTGGGGATTTGATTTGACTTTATAATGACTCTCGCTGATGGTGAATTCTCATGCGCTTCATCTTATATTTTGCTTTGCCACTTCTTCCAATTATTTTTAACTAGCTATTCTACATGCACAATAAAAGGTAGTATTCTAACAGATCATTTTAATATCTACAAATTTTAATTTTCAAAAATTTACAATGCGATCCCTATTCAAATAAATGATTACCTTTAAAATTCATAGTTAAATATTCATGTCAATTGAATAAGCATGATTGATGTTGTTATAGAGTCTATCAGTGTGACACATGGTTAACCTGGATAATCAATACGATCAACCTATGGAGAATTCTAAAACTTTATTCACTGCAAATTTCATTCCCTAGTGAGTTTCTAAGGTGAGATACTGTGCAACGTTAAAGGGTTTGAATAAGAGATAGGGTGTAGCTGTAACTGCTGCAGCTTGAGCTCCTAAATCCCCACAAATTTTAGTTTTATGCCACTTACATTTCTAGCATTTGTCATGCTGAATTCAACAGAGGAGCACCTTTAGACAAAGCTGAAAAGAAAAAATTAAACTAAATGGACTCTGATCCTACTTAGATTGAGGTCAAAAGTTGACTGTAGGAAAATTGTGTACCCAGAGCAAAGTGAAAGTTTACTTTCTGTTCATCCATTTCTAGAAATGTGTCTTGCAACTATAGCAACATTTTCCAAGGCAACCAAGTGCAGATTTTTTCTGAGCTATATTTAGAAAGTATCTACAAGGATGTTCATTTTGATTAAGACTACTAAGCAGGACTTCCCCTTTGAACTCCTTTTTTCTTTCATATTGCTGTTAAAATAAGCTAATCACACATTACTGATTTTAATAAAAGAGTAAATTATCATCAAGGAAGACTTTACCCGATAGTTGACAATTATTCTTTTTTGTTGAGAGAAGACTATCAGGTTTTGTTCTTGAGCACTGAAGACAAACTAGAATCCTACGTAATTTATTGCATGGGATTCACCACTGTTGTTTAAAAGTCAGTTCATTATATATGATTTGAGAATGAGAGCCATTAGGCATAAGTGGAAATTCTCTAAGCTTTCTCAGCACAAAACTTCTGAGCATAATATGTAACTTCCATCCTATCAGTTTTTACTGTTTCTGTTTTATTGTCTAGCAAGAGGCTAGACAGGGAGAAACACTGGCATCCTCTGACCATTAGTAGGTGTGTTCTGAATATTTGTTTGGCGTTAATTCTCCAAAATTGAAAAGCTAGTGTACTAAGACATCATATTATTGTTTTGCCTTTTAAATAGAGTCACATGTCTGTGAATCATAAATCATACTTTTCGGTGAAAATCTGCTGATGTATTACTGCACTTAAAAGTTCAGCATTATCATTTTTTGATGTTCATTCTCATTTGTTGTGTTTGATTAAGTATCAAGGGTAACTATATATTGTCACTTTAAAAAGAACAAAACACCAGGCTTCCATAGTCTAAGGAAGCCTTAATCACAAAGAACTGTTCTGGAATTCATAGCAAGCTCTCTGAGGTCTGTTAGCCATTTCAATAGTACAGGGAACCCTGACCTTATATTTTTCTAATACTGTCTTTGGATATGCTAATCCCTTTGTTAGAGCTTCACCCATCTGAAGCCGAAATTGTAGGCACCTCAGTAGATATATCTGTGTATTCAGTGATAAAAGTACAGGGATAGAAAAACCATGAAGAAAAGATACAGAAATTGTGTCTGCTGCTGGAGGATAGGAGGTGCTTTTGAGCTATCTGACTGTACTTTTGGAGAAACTGTAGGAAAGGGACTTCAAGAAGTCCTACAAATCCTGTTCCTTGTTTCTAGAATCATAGCTAACCCTCCCCAAATCAGTTACTTTCTGTCCAATTTTTAAAATAGCCAAGGATATAAATTCCTTAATTTTACATACTTTTGTCAATGTTTAATCATAACTACTTGTCCAAAGGGGGAAAAAAAAGGCTTTCTATCAAAGCAAAATCACTTTTTGTTATTCAAGTCTATTTCCACGTAAAAATGAAGACCAGTTCTAGACAGTATTTTCCTCCCACCAGCCCTCCCAGCGAGGAAAAGATGCTCCTTCTTTATCTCTGAAATAAACTCCCAGCTCCACTGGTATTTTTTACTGGGTTTTATTTCCCAGCCTTTTAATCATTCTAAGTACTTCTCTAGATACGTGAAATGTAGAGGGGAAGAAAGCGTAGCAAAAGCCATCAAACTTTTATGGCAGAACTGAGAGGGAAAGTAAGATATTATATTTGCCCTCAAATAATGACAACTTGCAAATACAGATTGTAGGAGAAACGGTAAATTAAGTGAGGCTCAGAAAATGAATCTCTGTGAGGAAAATGATTAAAACCTTGCTAGACTGAATTCTTCAAGGGCAGGGCCTATGTTTTCTTCATCTCTAACTCCCCCACGTTTAGCAAAGTGTCTGGAACATAACAGACATGAGGACCATCTGAAAAGTGGACTTGAACAGATAAACAATATGTTTTAAAGTATAGCAGCATAAAAATATTCTAAATAGAAGAGTCCCAAGAAAAAGTATTGGAAATTAATGGACAGAATACGTTAAAGGACAGTGCAGAAGGAGCTACAAGGAAACATAAAAACATGAAATAATGTCATAGGACTAGAGACTTTAGGGCTCTTCCCATCTTTAATGGCTCATTGTTCCTTGGCTCTACTTTGAGTTGGGTTGGCCTAAGGGAATCCCTCTGAAGATCCTCACTTCCCCATGGCTGTCTCTTCTTGAGCCCCCTCTGAATCATGAAGTATGCAAATTATTCTGGGTGAAAGAGCCCTAAAATCTTCCACCTGAGGTGCAGCAGTACATACAAATGGTGCTGTTTCTTCCCAAATGTAAAAGCACAAAGTCATTGCTCTCTAACCAGAGTTCGGGGTTGGCCATCCATGTTTTCCTCTTAGCACAAAATAGAAAGAAGACAAAATTGTATTCAAGACTCATAACTGGCTGTATGTTTTTATTCGTATGGAAATGGGTGTGGGAAGTGGCAGACAGGATCGGGGTGGATGAGATTCAGCTACCAACTGGTTGTGGCCCCTGGACACGTCCCTGAGTCACTCTGGTTCTCTGTCTTCCCGTTAAACTCCAAGATCCCTTCCTGCTTGTATTGCGGATGTCTCTGGAGCTACACATGGGCACCCAAAGAAGTTGACATCCATCTTGCCGTTTCCCACAGATATCGCTGACACCAGAAGCTGGGAAAGAGAAACTGCCGGAACTCAGGCTGATGAGTCTAGTCCCTCAGCGCTTCCGCGAGCTGCCTGGGGCATCTCCGAAACCGAAAGTGACCTCGCCTACGGAGAAGTGGAGCAAAGATTAGATCTGCTCCAAGAACAGCTTAACAGGTATAAGCAGTAGCTAGGCAAAGGGAAAACATAATCCAAGCCCTTAGCTGGGTCTGGCCTTACTCTTTGTAAATAGCAAATTCGTCCTACCATAGATGGCATATACACTTCTTTATACACTTACTTATTTAAAAGAAGACTACAAGTTGACAGAATTATTAATCTGTTTTTCAAAGAGCATTTACTTAGAACGCTTCACACCTTTGGCAGCATGAATCCTATTTTTTCTTTACTTGTCATAAAATTAGTATATATCATCAGCATTGGCTGCCTAAGAAACCTTTTTTATCCCCTCAAAATAATTCATATTTAGTTTGTTGACTAACACCCTTCCTCTTTCAATCCTCCTTTTGCACTTTTTGGCTGTTCATGGTAACTTAGTTATGCGGTACGGTATTTTTTTAAGAATACTGACAAAATGATTTAAACATTTAGTTTTTCAGCCAACTTGTCAAAAATGTGATTGAGTTAAGAACCCAGATCCTCTCCATTTTCCCTCCATCTTTGATCTCTAACCTTTTAAGATAACAAATAAATTTTGGTTTTAGGAAGGATGGAACCCCTTAACCCAAATCTACATGGATTCCTTAAAATTAAACTGATCAGTGACATTCAGGGAAAAAAAAAATAGATGTATAAGCATGATATTTCTTTAGTTGTGTTACATGTGGAAAGTGACCTCGATTCAAGGTAGTTTCCAGGACATCACTGGGCAAGGTATTCCAGTAGTCACAGACCGAAAACTGCATGGATTAAACTAAAATGTTCAAATCACAGGATTTACTAAATCAATTTAAAACACACAGTGAGTGATGAGGGGCTCCAGATGGGGTAGTTAACACATTTCTAATAAGTGCCATCCTGGTAAAAGAGCCATACAACCTGTATCCTGATTTATGCAATTATATATATATATATATACCTCATCAGCCTTCCAGGCTGAAGGTGTGGTTATGAGGACCAGAGTTTAGGTTTGCACAAAAGGGGTCCACAGATAAAACAAATTCCCCAGTGCCAATGACACACTTGCTCTATCACAGACATGTAAGGCCGAGTACACCTGGCCACAGCTGTGGCATTTCAGTTAGCCTGCCGAACAGCCATGTGTTTTATTGGTCTTTATAGGTAAAAAACGTGAGGCGTCAGAAGGAGATTATACTGTGTGTGTGTCACCAGTGGGTGACCAAACTTGGGGGTGGCAGTCATCTACCCAGAGGTGACAGGAGAATAATTTGTTCTTTCCATCTCTTTCCATGTATAAGCCATGCTCTGGTTTGTTACATCATATTTCGATTCTATCTTTGGGATGTCTTGCAGGTTGCTGCCATGCTGTGTGTATTTAATGCATCTTACGAATTCTGCCCATGTGTAGCAAGCTACTTGCTTACTTGTTCTCTATACTTACCACATTCTATGAGTTTTGTTTATACTACATAAGCTAGCTATCTATGCTTAATTTCTCTTCGGTGTTTTATCAATGCTGCTTGTAGTTTTATCGCTTTTTAAAATCTTTATGCCCGAATTGAACAGTTTCAGACAATACAGTAAACATAAAAATGTATGCACACACACATACATTACCATGAAAGATGAATTAGCAATTAAAACAGACAAAAGGAATCAGAAAACCTACAAATTTGTAAATTGAAATAAATTTGTATGCCTTAATTTCAAACAGAAGTATGACAATACTATATGAATTAAGGATTTAATTTTGTATTTTTTGTTTTCATGTAATTTAATCAAAGTTTAAAAGTTAAAAAACTGAGGTCTATATCCCATTCTCAAGTGCCAAATGAAAGTCTTGTAAAATTGAAACTTATCTGAGAAACAAACTATCATTTACTTAGAGTCAGTAATTCCTAATTAAGGTTTAAGAACTTGACACGATCATACTTATTATTGCTCAGAGAAGCATATTTAGTTAATTAGTACATTTACTATCTCTCCCTGCTATTTATACCAAGCTACATTGATCTTTTAGCCATAACATATGTCAAAATATACACTGTACACGCAAAAGAATTGATAAAAGGGTGATCTCTGAACTTTAACTTCCTTGATTCCTGCCCATTCCTTTATTGTGAAACATATGGTATGCATTCAATTCCTGGAGTAAATGGGAAGATTACTGAATGAATGGATTAATGACAGGGACAGCAGTGATTTCTTCAGCATGATACTCACACAGCACTTGCAATTGGTTAGCCTAGATAAAGTCATAACTCTTCTACTTAACTACTAATAGGATGACTAGGTCAGGTCATTTAAGTTTCTCCAGCCTCAGTTTCTTTCTTTGACCTATACTGACCTGCATTACTGTTGTAAAGACTAAGGTAATACATGTGGAGAGTGTATATGCTACAAAATAGAAAGTGCTGTAATCAGGTAAAATATGATTATTTTTTCTGGCTGCATCTGGTCTTCGATTTGGTGCGCGGGCTTCTCTCTAGTTGTGGCATGCGGGTTTTCTCTAGTTGTGGCATGAGGGCTCCAGGGCGTGTGGGCTCAGTAGTTGTGGCACATGGGCTTAGTTGCCCCGCAGCATGTGGGATCTTAATTGCCCGACCAGGGATCGAACCCATGTCCCCTGCATTGGAAGGCGGATTCTTTACCACTGGACCACCAGGGAAGCCCCAGTAAAATATGATTAACAGTGAACTTAACTTCTATTATTGATGTTTGTCTGAGTATGTTCTCTTGCTTTTCATATGTTTCTGTGTTTCCTGATTTGGACCTTTCTTCTGGATGAAAATTGAGATTTTAAGATTCCCTTGTTGCCTCATCATGGATACCAATCATTGCTGCTAGTGTAAATCAAAGATTACTGAAAATACTTGCCTTTAATGTGTCCTGGGGCTGAAAGTGTAAACTTTTAAGGGCATATACATCCGGGACCCATTTGGCTAGTAACCGTACTTTAATACTAATAATTCTTATTACTTTATTACATTAGTTTTAGAATGAATTTTTTATGATACTTTTTTTCACAGCCAAACTGCAGCTAAATCTTTTTTGACATGTCCTAGTATCTGTATGTTTTTTAACATAATTATTTTCTTTGACTAACTTCTTCCTATTTAGCTCTGAAATTGTCACAAACATTTTATTGCCTGACTCACCTTAGCCTCTTTTGGGTTTAAAATCCAAAACATTGCATTTTTACTGCACTGCCATCTCCAAGAACCTCTTACCTCAAGTTTACTCTAGAAGGCAAAAGTATAGAAAACAAGTTTGAAAAGGGGAGCTCAATTTAGACTTCAACTTTGCAGGGTAAGAATCCTGGGACTCTTTCTAGAGTTGGGTCTACTCTGTTTAGCCTCAGTATTCTGTTCAAATGTAGTAGAACTGTGAATTCTATCCCATTTGTTTCGCCCAAATACACATATTAAGTACACAGTGCAATAAAAACAAATATAAATGGTCCATCTTGAATCGTCCTGGCCGCTGCTGCTTTTCTGCTTTAATGACCAATTAAACTATATGCAGGGTTAAAAGTTTACCTAAGAAATGTTCTTACATATTTATGTATTATGCCTACACATATACATATATCGGGAAATCACTAATTGTTGATCCAAAAGCAGTGCTTCTCAAACTTTAATGTGCTTTCGAATCACCTGGGGATCTTGTTAAAAGGTAGATTCTAAGTCTAGGTCTGGAATCGGCAGAGATTCCACATTCTAACAAGCTCTCAGATTTGACCATGCTTTGCATAGCGAGGCCCTAGAGGATGTAAAAGCTTTCAGTGATGATTCCATCCCTTGCAGAACTCTGTGCCTGGTACACTGTGGGTCTTTGCATAAGTGAATGAAAACATTCATTTTACACAGCTGTATAGCTATGCTGATGTAGGGGAAGAAAAATAAATTTTCCTCTACCTTTCTGCGTTCTTGGCTGAAACCCCTATAATAAAAGACAGATTAATAAGAAAAAAACAAACATAAATTTATTAACATGTGTACCTCACGTACACATGGGAGATACTCAAGGGAAAATTAGTAACTCCCTGAGGTGCCTTAGAACTGAAGATTAAATACCATCTTAATAGGGAAAGGGGCTGGGGGATGTAGGTCTCTTAGAGGAGAATGAATGATCATTAGGAAGGTGAATGGGTCCTTAGAAGAATAGATGGGAGGTATGACAGTTTGTGACAAAGTGTGTCTCAGTGTGATGCCTCTTCTGTGACAAAAGTCGATCTTCCCTGGTTGTTGAAACTCCCAGGGAGGGGATTTATGACAACTGAGTTCCTTCTGGAAGATCTGCCTTTAGGCAGATAAGGGAAGTTCAGAGAAAGCTTTTCCCCACACTTGCTGTCCTCCAAGTGCCTACAGCTCAAAAGAATCAATATGCCAAAGTGGCTTGTTTTGGAGTGGCATATGCCTTCACTGACAAAAAAAAAAGTTATAAAATTGGGTTATTCTTTTCTGTTTTAAAGACAAAGCTGGACTTTTTCAAAATTCTCTGTAATTCTTCCAGAGTAGAGCAGATTACTTGTGTCATTAGAAGAGTCCATTCCAATTAAGCTGATAGACCCTAGCCATGAAACATGAAAATACAACCTATGCATGGTAAAGAAATTCCTCACTAAAGCTCTTCTTTGTTGAATGTTTTGGTCTGTTTGGGCTGCTATAACAAAAATACAATAGACTGGGTGGTTTATAAACAACAGATATTTATTTCTCAGTTCTGCAGACTGGAAAGTTCAAGATCAAACTGCTGGGAGATTTAGTATCTACTGAGAGCCAGCTTCCTGGTTCACAAGACGGCTGACTTCTCACTCTGTCCTCACATGGTAGAAGAAGGAAGGGAGCTCTTTGGGGCTCTGGTTTATGAGGCACTAATGCCATTCATGAGGGCTCTACCCTCATGACCTAATTAAATCCCACAGGCCACACCTCTTAATACCATCACATGGGGGGTTAGGATTTCACCATTAGCATTTCAACATAAACATTGAATCCATCGCATTGAACTACCCAAAATATCAGATTACTGATTAATAAAACCAAACTAAGGTTTGGTTCAAAGTCACTGCAAGAAGAGAGACCACCACCTAGACAGAGTCTGAAGTGTTATCTCAGAAGGGGAAGTAAGAAGTAGGATATATATAGGATTTTGGAGCCTGGGCCTTTCAAGGTGGGAAACTGAGTGGATCTGGGCAAAGTTCATAATATAATAGTTCAGAATTGATGGACACGGTGAAATGAGGACCTTGAAGCAAGTATGGATAAATAAAATTTGTTTGATTAAGCAAGTTTATTTGTTCAAAAGAGCAGATTGCTGTCTCCAGTGAGTTAATCTATAGAAATTTCCTGAAGGAGTAAAGTTATTTATTCCCTTAGACTTATTTTTCCCAGGCAGAGTTTTCCTGGAACAACTAGGTCATGTTGACAGAGGTGGTCTGCTGTCTTAGCTAAGTCATGTTGACACAGTCTTGTTCTCACCCTGCACCAGCATGTGATGGTCTTGTGTTCGGGAATCCCACTCATGGTAGCATGTTGCTATTATACACTTCCAATAGGTTTTTCCCTCATCGACACTATTCAAATAGATAGAATCTATGAGACAGAGATCCTGTTTCTTGGAGACCCCTGCTGTTTGACAAAGGTTTTGTGAGGACTCAAAATCGTTATCATAATTTTTGACTCTCTTTTGGGTCTTGAATCGCATTTGTTGATGCAGCTTTCATTATTCCACTCCCCACGCCCAGAGCCTTTTACATGTAATGTGTAAGCCACCCCCTAAATATTCAATGCTGTTAATGATGGGATAAATTCATACAGAAATATTTACAATGGATGTAGAATTTTCCTTGGGGACTCAGAGGAGAGAGAAATTCATTCTGAATAAGGGAAGATTTGGGGCTGCAGATAAAAATTTGTGCCGTACCTTGAAGTGTGAAAGAAAAAAATTGATGCATAATAAAATAACGAGTCTCCTCTGTTTAGGTGGCACCATAAAAATATTAGATCGGAACAACGGGTAACAAATAGATACATAAACTAGTTGATAATTCAAATTTTCTTTTTCAATGTGTGGTTTTGACATTTGCAAGGCACAATCATGTATAATTTATAGCTATTTATAGCTATTAGACACTAAGCCCTATGGCTATATATACCAAATATAGAAAACCTGCACAAATCATGTGTTATCAGGATTCTCAGAAGGAAGGTTTGTAGTGTCAATGTTAAAAACTAAAAGGAAAAAAATGATTTTTTCTCATGTTGTCCAGGTTTATTCTCTTCTCTCAAATCAAAGGCTAAGTTCTCTCCACTTTGAATTTCACAAATGCAGCATGTATGTAACTGAGCAAAATTAGTCTATCATTTTAAATTTTTGGTAAGATTTACCTTTTCCTCGTATTTTTCACTGAAACAAAATAGTAAGCACAAATAAGTAAAGAGTTAAAAGTTTTCTAAAGAGGCATATGGTCCAAATTTTCTGTTCTTATACCCACAAAATCCTTTTTTAATACTGTTAACACATGCAAAGGAGGGGAATCAGATCCATTGTATTTTGCTATCTTTCCCTTGAATTTTAATTTAAAATGAGAATGAAATTAACAGGCCAGTAGGCTTCTTGTGAGCTTTAGGGATAAAAAATGATCAGACTGGTATTTTGCAAGCCAGATGGGTTACAGAAGCAAGTGAACTTTTATGTTTGGTCTGTTTCTTAATTACCAAAGGCTCCAACCTGTAGATGGGAAAGGAATTTAGCATTTGACAGTACTTAACATTAAGGAAAGAATACAATGAATGATATACAATATTTGATGTTTATAGGAGACAGGTAAAGTAAAATATAGATAATATAAATTCGGAACACATAAGAAATTAACCAGTTGTTGCAGCTATAAGAGAAATGTGCTATGAAATCTTTTTAAACAGTAAATAAAATGTTCACAAGAAACTGACCAAAACCTGATAAAAAGCACAGAGAATGACTGATTAAAGATGGATTCTGAATGCGTTTTACATTTTGAAATCTATAAAGCTTAATTGTAAAAATGCAATACAATGTACACTGTGAAAATGTAGCCTCTTCAGTCAGCTGTTTCTTTGTTAAGATCAACGAACAGGAAAGCAACGATCTTTATCAGAGCCATTAGTGGGATATAGAAAGTGAGCATCTCCGTGCTCCCTCTCCTGTCCTTCTTGTTTAAAGCAGGGCCGTAATTCTGTTCTTTGGTGGTGCTGCAATTTTCTCAAATGCTTTGCAATCCTGGACAATTTTAGGACTGTCTTCCCCCATTTCTGTCTGTCCTGCAGACTTGAATCCCAAATGACTGCAGACGTCCAGACCATCTTACAGCTGCTGCAGAAACAAACCACTGTGGTCCCCCCAGCCTACAGTATGGTAACTGCAGGAACAGAGTATCAGAGACCCGTCATCCGCCTGATGAGAACCAGTCATCCGGTAGCATCCATCAAGACGGATCGAACTTTCAGTCCTTCCTCACAAGTGAGTATAGATAGCGTATAACCAAGAGTGTCTCTCAAAGTGTGTTTCCAGGGACCACCTGAATCAGAATCACCTGGGCTGCAGTGGAAAATACAGATTCTCATCCCCATCTCTGTTTTTCCTCAACTAGAACATCTGGGAATGAGCCCTGTAATCTCCATCTTAAACAAGCTCCCCAACCCCGACCTTCACCCCCGATTCTTTTGCTCATTTAAACTTTGGGAACAATGGACCTAGAAGAATGATCTTAAAACACTAGTATTTTTTTTTTTAAAGAAAAAGCTTTTTTTCAAATATCAATCTACTTAAGTTTATAAATGGTAGAGCTTTGAAAGCTAAGGATTAGCCCTGGGTCCAAAAAATGCTTCAAATAAAGGTTTGTAATTTGCTCTAATGACAAGAGGCACCCTTGAGCAGGGTCTCAGGAAGGAAGGGGCAGAGAAATAGCAGCAATAACAAGCAATAGCAAGACCCGAGATCCAAGTGCAATCAGACTAGTAACCACATCTGTGCCCCACCCATCACCAGTGAGCTCTAAACTTTTCTCACCTTGGTGATGGTAAGAGGAATGTTAGTGTCCTTATCTTTCCTCTGAAGTCCTGTGAGGAACCCTTTGAATTATGTTAATATGAAAAGTCCAACTCCTTTGGAATTCTATTTTGGGAATCATTCTTAATTACTTAAACACTGTGGCCAAACTGGACCTAAGAACAATGATTTAAATAAGAATTTACAGCACTATCTTGTAAAAACTTTTTTAGAAGTTTGGGAATTGAGTGCAAAATGCTCTGGGGAATGAAACTATATTAATAGCATGAGGTAATGTGACTGAAGGAAAATAATGCAATTTTTCTGAAATATGAAAGCATAGATTAATTTATCTCGAGTTTTGAATGGCTGGGAAACATGCAAAACCATGTACTTTGTTTTTTGCTTTCAGTGGATTTAGATAATATTTTCTGCCAAGGGATGGGTGATTTTCCTTCCTTTCTTTTTTCTTTCTCCTTGTTCTCCAAATGTACTTACCCAATGACCCACCTTTTTGATCCCAGTTTTGTTGGGAATTTTGAATTAAAACTCATCTGGAAAACTCAATGTGAAATATTGTGTTTAAAATAATAATAATAATAATCTGATATGGCTTCGAAGTAAAATTAAAGATCTTGGAATGGTTATATAGGATTATCTAAACTGATACCTGACCTTCAGTATCTTGACCCACCTTTGAGAGGGAAAGATTGGTTAATACCACTAATCAAATACAGATTTATGGAAAAAGAAACATGTTTAGATTTCATGAGTGTAATTTTAGAAATATATCCAAATGAATTATAAAAGCATGTTTTCTTCTCTTTTCTTTCTATCAGTGTCCTGAATTTCTAGACCTTGAAAAATCTAAACTTAAATCCAAAGAATCCCTCTCAAGTGGGGTGCATCTGAACACAGCTTCGGAAGACAACTTGACTTCACTTTTAAAACAAGACAGTGATCTCTCTTTAGAGCTTCACCCCCGGAGGCAAAGAAAAACTTGCCTTCATCCAATTAGGCATCCTTCTTTGACAGATTCATCCCTAAGCACTGTAGGAATCTTGGGTCTTCATAGGCATGTTTCTGATCCTGGTCTTCCGGGGAAATAATCATTTTGTACTATTTATTCCACATACAATGTAAGTGCTTTTAATGGCTGATTTCCTTTTTTGTATTTAAATCCTCTCTACTTGACTCAGGGGCTCACAAGTTACCATTATATGCAAAAGTACTGTATATTTTCCTAAATTGAAGCTTGTAAGGTAAAATTGAGCAGTTAGGATGTAAATATATCTATGAACTCTTTTGTTCCAAATGTTAAAACTGCCAGCATCTCAAGGCACCTTATTTTTTATTTTTATTTTTTAAATCATGTGCATGTTAGGAAACTCCAATTTCTCTTGCATGGAGACTCCTATTTACTGCTTTTACTAAATCCATACTTTGTAATGAAAATGCCTTCCAAGCAAATAAGAAAGCAAAGGATAAAACTGTTCATGGGTGCAACTCAGATGATCCTCAACTCATGGAAGTTCAAGGGGGAGATAGGGAACCTTGTCACTTTTGAGGACAGATACCCTTCTGGATTGAGATGTTTATAGTAAATTACATTCATTCCCGCACGCTAAAAAAAAAAATATATATATATATACAGTTTTAGAGTTATAAATCTCTGACAGTAGAGGAAACCGTCTCCAAATACATGAATATAGGCCAGCTTTAATGAGGACAAAAAGGCCTTTCTATTTAAAATTCTGTCTAACTGAATTCACAAACTCCCTAAAATATTTTCCACTGGCATGTTTCCTTGATTGCTCAGAAACAAGTTTCTCTAATTTTTCTTTTTCTTTGGTGGCGGGGGTGGGGTGGGAGGGATTCTTCTTCAGAACTGCTAAAGTGCTACAGACGCAAACTGATATCCACAGCTTTCTTCTGACTTATATTTTAGGGCAATCCTGAATTTGATCAAAAGAGTTTATTGACGCACATTGTTTTCTTCCCCCCAAAACGTACAATTTTAGTGGATTTGTGTGGCGAAACTAGCTTCCATGAAGTATATGCTGTGCTATGGCTTTCTAATCCTGGCTGTAAAAGAACAACGTGCATTTACCTACGTATAAAGAAAATGCACAAATTTTTAAATTTTAATTTTATTTGGTTACTCAAATACATTTGCTAATCAAAGATTAAATGAAAATCTATCCTGTATGGATTGGGCTGAATATATATTGACTCCAGAATATCAGAATATACCATGGAATATATTTTAATATATTCGACTGTTAGATTATTTGGGGGGAGTGGTGGTATATGCCTCTCATAAAATCAGGGTACAGAAAAATTGCAAGCTAATTTAATATTCTGATTAGTCAAATTCTAGTTGAGAAATTTTTTCAATTCATTTGAATACAATTTTTAACTTATTATGGACTGGCCCGTTGTATCCTCTCCTTCTGAACAAAACTGTGAAAATCCTTCAAAGTTTCTTTATCCTTTACTAATTTTTATACTCACATATATTTTTAAAGAGACATTACATCTGTATACGTTATTAAATGGATTAATATCTATCCCTCCAGGATAGAAATATAATCTATTGACTTACTTTTACCTTTGACACTAGAATATTAGTTTCAGATACAAGCAATTTATTTAAATTTACAAAAACTTGGCACTACTTAAAATATGATTAAAGCAACCTTAAATTACTCCATATATGTTTTCTAATGGTTCCATAAATTGCTAATCTGTAGGGGGATGCAATCTGTAGGTACAGGCATATTCTTATCCCTGCTAAATTTGTGCAGACAAAAACATTGATGAAGTACACATGACAGAATGACCAGTCAATTCAATAGAAGTATAATTCTTCTAACCAGCTTTCCAAACCATTTGGTGTTATGCAGATAGAAATTTGGGGACTAACCAATGCTTTCTTTTCCTCATTCAACAAACTTTTATGGGTACCTAGCAGGGAAGAGAGAAATGGCTGCCTCTGATTCAGAGGACAACTTAGGGATTCTACTTCCATATTTAGGCAGATCTTTGCAGCTGCAACAAGTTTCATAAGGATTGTCAGGCCACGCTCCAGAGAAATTCAGAATGAATTCACCAGAGGATGTTCATTTGTAGAAGGAGAGGATTTGGCAGGTGAGGAATTTAGATCTGATTGTTTGATTAGTGAACGCTTCATCTGCAACATTTGGTATGACATGCATAAAATTCAGCCTTCCACACATAGTCTCTATACTTCTTTATAAAAACTAAGCACGAAGAAATAGGAAGATGGGGACGGGTGTGCAAGCATCCAGATTGTTTAAATTCTAGTATAACATAAACCTTTTTTCTTCTTAATTCCTCAACATAAAAGAATTGCTTGATAAAATCTCAGGGAGTTGGACAGGATTAGGAAGGCCCATTCCTACAGGATATTAGCTTTAAAAGAGACCAAGCAGTATAAAGATGTGGTGAGTCAGGCATAAAAGTCAGAAGACTTAGTAGTTACAATGACTTAAACCAAAGGAATTATCTTCATTTACAAGATTCATCCTCTTGTCCTAGCCGAATATCTATCTAATGCCTGAAGTCACTGTCACTTTCCCCATGGGCGGTAGCAAAAACAGTCTGAGCCCTCCATCTTGGGACCCTGCTGAGAGCCAGGTTTCACTGCTGTAGCTTTAACAGCACTATAGCAACCGCTCTCCTTCTAGGTAATTAAAAGCACTAACATAATGCTTTTTGCCTTCCACCTAAAAATAATATTAATATTTATATTGATATAAATATTTATATTTAAAATAATATATAATATTAATATTTAGGTCTCCAGGCCTAAATAAAATGACATCTAATATCTAAAGTTTATTTGGGTTAGATGTTTTCTGATGGTATTATTTGCTGGGCAGAGATCTGAAAGACTTATCAGATCTTATCCTCCTATAGAGGAGTCCCATACTCTTAATTAGCTGAGAAAACCAGGAATGAAAAACGCTGAAGCAATGTCCTTGTAGGGTTTTTAAATAATCACTCATTCAACAAACATGGGAAGGTAGGGGCACATCTGGGACAGTACAGTTTCTTAAGTCCATTATAATGGGTTGGTCATCAGAGTTGAACTTTTTGACTCTTCTAGTCAGAACGTAAGGAAACCAAATCAGGCCATAGTAGAATTTGGTGTCAGGTTTAATGTGTGTATGAGGGTTTAATGTATGTTACTCACAAGGTCCTTTTGGAGGTTGATCCTTAGCAGTGGTTCTCAAATGCTTAAAAGAACAAAGTCCTAATACAAATGTTATTTTAAAATCCCATCATATATTATCTAAGGAAAAAATTGATCACCTGATCTGCCTATCTAAAATAAGAATTATTAACAATAGTATCTGTCCTCTGAATGCCTTTCATGGTTAAAGAAAGGAATCTGGTAGAACTAGTTACTAAAAGTGAATTGGAGTTTTTCAAATGGGTTATCCATGGTTAAAACCAAAAGTAGATCAATTATTTAAGTGGATTTCTAACTGTAAATTGTTTATAAATTACAAAAAAAACTTAAATGTTATTCAATTTCTAATCACATTTTTTGCAGTAAAACAAATGTGTCTATCATGTGAGTTCTAAGAGGCACCTGAAAGACAGGATGATGATATCCTTAAGGGAGGCCCTCGAATTAGCTGCACTAGCTCCAACCACCTGGGAACTTGTTAGAAACATATTTTTGGGTGTCACCCGTACCTATTAAATCAGAAGCTTTGGGGGTGGGGCCAGTAATCACATTATAACAAGCCCTTCTCCATACGATTCTGATTCTGATGCATGTGAACACTTTGAGAATCACCCATACAGGGTTCTGTGGTCAGACCAACTTGGGTCTCAGCATGAGTTCTTCCATTAATAGCTGTGTGACCCTGAGCAAGTTAATTAACCTCCCTGAGTCTTCTTCCAGAGATAATGGTACCTGCCCTGAAGACACCTGAGGAGGAAATGAGATAACATATAGGAAAGTGCCTGGCACGTAGTAGGTGCTCAAAAATGCTAGATTCTTTGGCTCTCATCCAGGAACATAACATTATGTTCAATCAGGAAAACAAACAATTTCCCACAATTTAGCTTTTGCACAACGTGCAATGTCTCCAACTAAATAGCTGTTACCGAGACTAAAGTTTTCGATTCAGAAAAACTCAAGTGTAGCTATTGGTGTCTCTCTCCTAATTGTATTTTGCACTATTAGGTTTATAGCTTTAAAGTAATACTATTCACAATAGTAATTGTGAGACTTTGAATCTCATCTTTGCAAACGTATCTACTCTGAAGTGATGTTAAATGCCAAGTGTGCAAAGATGATCTGTTGAATTCAGTATGACTAGAATGTATTCCGTGAAGACTGGCTCACTAAGGAAGCCTCTTTACATCCATGATAGTTCCCAAATGGATATTTAAAAATAATTTTCAAAGTACAATTTTGGAAGAAAATAGTGTTTTTTCAGAAAATAGGATTTCACAGTTGTAATGGCTCTTTTCAGGCATCTAGGCCCACTCCCTCATGGCACAGACATTAATTACACAGACGTAGCCTGCCTAAGCTCAATGTGCAGTGGCAGCAACGGCAAGAGACTCAGTGTGGTAAGCCTGAATTCAGATCCTACCTCCTCTACTCACTGTCAAGACAGACCCTCAGTGAGCCCCAGTATCCAAAACTATAAAAATGAGACATCTTAAATATCTTGAAGGGGTGTTGAGGGGTCTCTGAAATATATTTGTGGAAGTGCTTTGTAAACCACAAGGCACCGTAAAACTGTAAGGTCATCGTGTGACTTATGCGTCATCACAAAGGTGGTGGTCTTGTGGTACCAGTGCAGTAGCACTACTTATGTCTTCTAAAAACCTTTCAGTGCTCTTTCCCCTGCCTGACACTGCCTGCATTTAACCTTTATGACAAAAATCTATAAGGTGTTTCTCACACAACTCTCAAAGATGCATCTGATCAGAGGAGAACGCCAGCATTAGGGAAGCTTCCTCTGCCATAGCACCCCAATATTTGTCAAATATTACATTTGTCCAAGATCCATAAAATTACATTTGCATTGTAATTGTTTTCTAGGTATGCAATAGCTTCCCCTTCTCCCTCTCACCTGTTTTCATTTAAAGGTGTTTTTCTTGTGGTTCTCGTTAACTTACTATGCAGTGATGTCAACCTTTTAAAAACTAAATGGATTGTGTTTTTAAATGCTTTATAAAGCATTAGGTATTGTGAGTGATCAGTGCCCAAGCTTACAATAATTCATTACATGCTCTTGTGGTACAAACACACTTTAAGAATATGCAATACACAAAAGACATGAATTATTAATAACTATTAATAATTGACAGCATAAAAGAAATTATTACAAGGCTTATATAAACTATTAAATGGGGGTTGAGAGAGATGTCTAAAATTTATTTAAAACTGACACATTATTACTATGAATAGAATAACACATCTCGAGGAATGCAATGTTAAGAACACAGAACCATAAAATTGACCAATTGCATTTTTCTTCCAATCATAATCCAACTTTTAAGTGAGAATACCAAGAATTAATACAGAAATGCTCCCAATAAAATATTTTTATTTTGAGAAGTGGCAATATTAACATGGTTATTCTTGAAAAGCTAGTATCAAAACCCAGATGAATTACTGAATTGCAGTCATGACATCTGTGACTTACATTAGTTCATTTATATTTTGAGAGACACAAAATAATTTAGCACAGCTGTGGTTTTAAAGTACTATATGTTTTACCTATGTTCTTTGTACTTCCACTGTCTGTATATTAATGGTGTTTTTAAGTTGAAAATAATCAAATAATCACAACTGTTAACGTTTAAACTGTATTTGTTAATACTGACAATATATTGTTTGAGTATTTGAGAAAATTCCACACAATTCCATCATTCTTAAGTTATTTAGGTGTAAAATTCAAAGATCAGTAATCTTATAATTAACTCCTCCAAAGAGCCTCATCAAAATGGCCCTGTAATTACAATAGCACTGAAATAATATGGTACTCTTTTTCCAAATATTAAGGAAATAGGATAAAAATATTGGGGGATCCCTAGTTTTTAATCTCCTAGGCACCTGCCAATTTTAATTAAAGGCATATTACCTATTTTTAGCTGAAATTTGTGTTCTATAATTTTGTTAGGAATATGTATACCAGAATGTTTGCCAGTTAAAAAATAATCCATTTCAAACAGTAATGTGTGTAATTACTTGAAAACGTCAGTCATCTGATATAAAGAAGCTCGCTCACATTGGTTAAGTAGTAGTACTTTGGAATGCTTTACACGTAATGAAACAATCTACCAAAACACGTATATTTCCTAGTCTTTATGCACATAGCGTAGCATGAAATCATGATGCTTTTGAAATACTCTGCGCAGAAGTATTTATTTTTTAGCAAATATTTTCTTCAAAGATTGGTATGTGATATTGACAGTGTAATCTACTTGCACAACTAGTTTTGCAATAACCTTCCACAAATAACTGTAAATAAGAAAACTGTAAATTTCATGTAAAAATGGTTGCAAATTTTTGGTAGCTAAAAGTGTACAAGTTGTATTGAAAATATAGTATATATACATAATTTAAGAATGAAGCATATAATTTCTGATCTATTTATACATGAAAATTCAAGAATTTGTAAAAGAAATTATTTTGGGGAAAAAGAAAGTAAATCTCATTAGCTACTTAGGATACTTTTATTAGAGAAGCCAACTCTTTCCAACATTTTGCTAGGTACAGCGATAGATACAGGCATGGTGGTGCTGATGTATTTCACAAAATCACATAATTGTAACAGTGCTACAGTTTTACTGAGTTCCACTGAGGCGCTAGTAAGCTGGACTGAGTGGTAAAAAGCATTAAATCTCAAATTAAAGAAACATAAAAACACTGCACTTCTTGCCTGTTGAGAACACAACAGTAACTTACTAAAACATTTATTGTTTGATTATTTAAAATTTCTGATGGCTAATCAGGCTTTAACATGCATGTGAGACAAAGTTTTTCATAATGTATGCTTGATACATATTTTTCATCTAGAATGAAAATACTGGGATATTATTTTCATTTGCCTAAGTTTCATACATTCTTAATTCTTCCCCTGGAATCATTTATCTATTACTTTTTAAAACATCAAACTATCTTCAAAGAAAACCTTTTTAAATAAAATTGGTTAATCATAATATGGCATGTTTTAAGCTAAGGGCTGTTTAGTCTGTTTAAGGTTGAGAATACCTACCATTCATTTTTAACGTTTAAAAAACCAAGAGAACATTCCCACTTGATAAATAAAAAATGAAATCAGAGTAGCAGAAAGCACTGCATTGATATCTACAAGTGAAGCTGATTAGAAAATAAGAATCAAAGTATGAAAAAGCAAAATATTTAAAAACTTAGTCTCTTGCCTTGAGATAAATTGGGGGTAATGCATTTAGATAGCTTTGGGCAATTAAATATGTATCCACAAGTTCAGTTAATCCGAAAATCATTTTTAAATGGCCTATAATTTTCAAAAGAATATGGATCTTCAATTAGTATGTTTCTAGAACATCCATACTAGCAATGTTCAGGTTATCCTTTGCAATTTCAGTAATCATAACAAGATAAAACGTGATTAAATACAGTCAACTAAAATGCAAATGACTATGTGTATATCTGTAAAGTACATATTCATATTTTTACGCTTATGGGAAAAGGTCGCACCCACACACACACACACAGTATCAGAAGGGGTACTAATTCCTGGCATACTTGTCTCTGAATATAGGTATTAAATGACCTAGACCAATTCTTCTCACTCCCTGTAAGATTTCCAAATTGCCACCATCTCTGATGTTGCAGAAGGGGCACACCTAAAAACGTAAGTAGCACATAGGCAAGGAGCCTACTCATTCCCTCTGTGGCACATCATAGTAGCATAGAAGTGCCACCAAGGTCTACTTACTACATATTCAGCTATAGAAGCACGTCTGAGTTTTGAATGCTCAAAATGTAATACACAAAGCTGCATATTACCAAGCTACATGGGTAAAACGAATGTTAAGTAATATAAGGCTCTTTTCTTTACTATATGTTTTTTAAAATAAGTAGAAAAAGACATGGCAAGAAACAAAAACGCAGGTTTCCCAGCATTCAAATACTGAGCTGATAGTGAGACAGAGAAATTTTTCATAACTTTCCCAGTTTTCTGGCAAGTAGTTTTGTGCTCAGAGTTCTAAGTTACAGGACAATTTGAATTCAATATGGACATATGTGATGTTCTGATCTTATTCTAGACTACAAATTATCTGAACAGTAGTCATTTAAAATCCTGCCTGCATTCATCACTATAATAACAGAAATTCTAAATATTTATTTTTTCTTTGTATCATCTAATATTATTATGAAGTCAAGATATACTCTTAGATGATAACTTAGCATTGTACATTTATTTCAAAATGCTTAATTTACTATGAAAATGATTTGATTAAGACCAACAGAAATGTGATCTTTTAATACAAGTTTCAAAGTAATCAAACACCCATGGTTGCATTTTAAAGTTTAAAAGAAAAACCTGAAAAATGTATTGAATTTTACTCACTAGATTTAATTTACCAGATTTTGACAAATCTATTCCTATTAATTTCCCAGAAAACTGCTACAAAGAAAACATATCATTTATGAGTCTGTCAAACATAAAAGGACAAAGAAAAGCACACTTCTGACAAGTAGTATTTCTATTGTTTGTCGTTTAGTAATGCCATAACAGGTGAACTTGATTTGTATATTTAAAGAAATCATCACAAATTAATTTTTTTATGTTCTTAATTACACAGATTTTAACTACATTGATAAATTTTACTTTCTTCCAGGGTAAATGCCTTTTCTGGAAATAAACATATCACTTGACATTTTTTTTATTACTTTCTGTTTCTGAATTCATGCTTGATAGATCAATTGAACGCAGTCCTTGAAATAACATTTAAAGTGGACCAAATTAAGATTCCAATAGTGTTAATCTCCCCTTGATGTAATTTAAAATGTGTAAACTGCCACTCGAAATAGAAGTGTAATTCCTGACATTTAATCATTTGGCAGTCTTTTAGGCATAGGTGAATTACTGCACTGTTATTTGAACTGAAGCATCTCATAATATATATGTAACAGATTTTGTATGATGCAAAACTTTACAGCAAGCTATTTGAATGTTTATTAAAAAAATTCTCAAAATGACATGGAAACATGTTTATTGGATAAATAAAAGCACTTAGACATTAAGAGTGTACATTATTCAATAATTTACATCATCATAAGAAAACTGGGGCATGAGTTAACCAGTACAAACTACCAAACTATATTCATATTCCAGTCATACTCCCTGTAAAACTATTTAATTTTTACCTTAGTAATGGATGTCTGTTTAATTATTTTAAAGCATCAAAAATGTGAACTGCATTTCAGCAAAAAAATCCTAGTAATATATTCTCTAAGGCTAATGTTTATGTAATTATCTATCTAATGTAAAGTGCAAAGAACTGTCTGACAACTGGGCTGGATTGGCATGGAACATTAGTTTTGCTAAGAGGAAGGGTTCTGTGGTTAAAAAAAAAAAAAAGTTCGGAAAAAACTGGGTCAAATAAAATTAAATATTTTCTGTACCTTAGGCTTTATTAAGCTCCCTGAGGAAGGTGAGACTTTCCCAAATACGTTTGGTCATGGAAACTCCTTCTTCACAGACCTCCGATGACCAAAAGTCATAGGAACACCTTTGGGAAAGGATGACTTAGAGAATTGTGTGAAGAAGTTCTAACACAAAGTGTCATTTGGCAAAACTTATATGAGTGATGTCAAGCCATTTTAAAAGTTTTACCTCAACTATGAGCATCCAAATAAGGAAAATTATAATTGACCTCAGAATAGGATGGTAACAACCACCTGTATAAATCGGATGTTAAGATTCCATGCTACTGAGTCATAGTATCACCCTTATTCAACATGAATGATATACAGTGTGTTTACATTAGCTTTTTCCTACAACACTTCTAATTAGAATTCGATATCTTTTATGACTCAGTTAACATTCTCTCACATTATCAAATATATGTTCATGAAAAAAAAATTAACAGCCAGAGGACAAAATTACATGGATTATTTATTCACATTTTTATAAAGCTGACCAAATGAATTTGACAGCTAATTATATAAAATTATCAATATCAACATGAATATACATTACTTCCTTTCTAGGATTTTTTTAAAGTGAAAGTTTATAAAAGGTTTTTGTTCAAGATACTACCATTCATCCTCCATTTTTAATGAAAAAGTTTTAAATGAAAAACTATTAATTTGGTCACGAGCCATATTAAGATTATGCCATTTGCACCATTAAGCTGGAAGATATTCAGTTAAAGTGTAAGAAAAAATATGTGGTTTATTAAAACTTCATTAAGAAAGACTTTGGGGTGTTTGCCCAGAAAGGGACTGGATTAACTGCAGCAGCTTATACCAGGAATCTTAAATGCTAAGGACCTGGTGACTCCACTTTGCAATTTCTGTAGTAACGCCACTCAAAAATGCTTCCATGATGCCTACCATGCTTAGGACCCACATTACACCTAGTGGTAAAGACTTACTGGTTTACTAATGCCAAAATCACTGGCTAATGTTGTCAAGAAAGTCAAACTTATAATTTCTGAACATTTAAACAAAGTGGTAGATTACTGGAGTTTTTTAAACTTTCTAAACAGTTAACAGCATTATGTATAAACAATTTCGTTTAAAAGGACAAATTTAAATATTGACATTTCATTAAAAATACGTCATTTCCAGAAAATCTAGATTTAGAAAAAGATGCCATTTTAGGTTACCTATAAAGTGCAGAGAAAAAAGTTATGTTTATTAAGAATTTTTTTCCACAGAAGACAATAAAACATATTGAAGAAAAATATATAGTGCAAAAAATTTAAAAAGGAAAAACAATGCCTCCTGTAGTTTTACTTCACCACAGTTTAATTTATGGTTCACCTAAGGTGATTTAAGATAAAATTTTAGGAACTACAGTTTTCTTCTTCACAGGCAAAGACTCATGAGTTTCTGTTCTCTGATTATGTGATCAAAGAACAAACCCAATTACAAAGATGGCGCAAAATCTAGGCTTCCCCTTCTGGCTCACCCTCAAATACCAACAACTACAAACAAAATTTCCAAGTATAATTTATAACCTTCAGGTAAGTATAAATTAGTTTTATCTAGGCTTTCATCATTTGGCTTCTTATATAATCTATCTTGTAAGTAAGAAAGAAAATTACAACTAAGAGGTATTTATATCACTTAATCATATACCAATATTTATTATGCAGATATCCCTAAAGTTATAAATTTATATAAATATTACAAAAACATCTCTTTTACTGCTTTGCATGGTGAGCTAAAGTAAAAACACATAGAAAGAGAAGAGATTTAACAGACAGGAACATGGAAAAGCCCCAAAAGCTTTAATTCAAAGTAGTTCAGTTCATTTCTTCCAAGCAGAGAAATTCACAGTATTTCTTCAGCCTTCAAATTCTAGACTATCAAATTGCCATAGTGCCCTGCAAAAACTAATACATAAGCAAAATCACCAGCTGGTAACAACAAAATGGTTTTGGTTTTGATTAATTATATTCTACAGAAGCATTTTCACGAGAGGAGAAATTTTGAGTTTCTAAGGCTTGTAACTCAAACCAGTATTATACTAGTAGGGTAAAGTAGACCCTATAATTCCTACATAACAAAAATAAAACAAAACCTTGAAACACTAAAGAACGTGTGAAATATAACCTCTCCTTAAGTTAAAAACAAAACAAACTTGGAATCAGGTTAATAGGAACCATCTGAAATGAGAAATGAACAGTTCCATTACCTATCATAGATGAAAATTTCCTATCTCTCTTAGAAGAAAGACCATCACAAGTAAATTACTCTTTATAAAAGCAATGGTAGTTTTGCCCTTAAAAATGATTTGGAACATAAACTGCCAAAAGTCTGTCATAAAATTTAAAAGTATTTTTATGTTTACTATAAAGTCAAATTGGTATTTCTACCACGATTGAATCTTACATTTGCGTTAAGCTGAAAAACATAAAGAATATGGTCTCTAAAATATATTATTTCCAGTACTGAAACCAGAGATCACTTAAATTTTTTGACAACTGTAAACATATACAGAACACAGTATAAATATCAAAAGTGTAATACAGGATACTTACATCATCATATATGAAACTCACAACCCCTTGTCGCATGTGGTCTCTTCTCCTAAAGAAATCTTTAAACAAAAAAATTACTTTTTCTGTTATAATTTAAAATCTATAGTTTTAAATACTTGGTGTCCCCAGGTACTAAAAAATGAATAATTTTATACTCAAGTAAATCTTAAGTGATTTTATGCCCCAGGCAACTGAGATATGAAGAAAACTTTCCAAAACTGAGCTATAACAATTTTTCACTATTTATAATCCTAAATTTTTAAAGCCTTAAAGCTCTGATTAGATTTAATAGTGAATAAAGGGGGAAAATACATAATACCATCAACTTGCTGAAGAAAGTGAGGGACACCATTCAAGAAAAAAGCTACATGATACTGTACCCATAAATGGTCCATACCTGTCAATGCTCGAAGCTTCACACAGCAAGCAACATAATCATCAAAGAAAATTCTGCCATTCTTGCTATAACGTTTAACAATAGCAGTTAATGTTTGAGGACTCAACCTATAACCTAGAAAAAGGGATTGCTAGATTAAAACTTCCAAAACTAAACATCAAAAGAACACAACAAACAATGCATTCTTGTTAATAAAGTCATAAAACAAATTAACATTCAAAATTCATTACATAGAAATATACATTAGAAACAAAACACATTCCAATTGAAATTGATCAAAGGTTTCATTACTAATAGTGAAGTGGTACATAATTCTCACAATTCTAGCTTTGTAAAAAAGTGATAGCTAGGAAAAAGAAAATAATTATCTTTTTGTGTTTTTAAAATATATTTTGATTTTGAAATAAGGTCTAGTGTATGTCACAGATTTTTTTAATGCATCAATATTTCAACCCTGTAATTTTATAGTTCTTTAAAGAATATCAGAGCTCTGGGTGTTTCTGGGAGGACTGGAGGTAGCTGTCCAGTTTTCCCAGCACCACTTATTAAAGAGGCTGTCTTTTCTCCATTGTATGTTCTTGCCTCCTTTGTCATAAATTAGGTGACCATATGTGTGTGGGTTTATCTCTGGGCTTTCTATCCTGTACCATTGAACTCTATTTCTGTTTTTGTGCCAGTACCATACTGTCTTGATTACTGTAGCTTTGTAGTATAGTTTAAAGTCAGGGAGGCTGATTCCTCCAGCTCCATTTTTCTTTGTCAAGATTGCTTTGGCTATTCGGGGCCTTTTGTGTTTCCATACAAATTGTAAAATTTTTTGTTCAATTCTGTGAAGAATGCCATTGGTAATTTGATAGGAATTGCATTGAATCTGTAGATTGCTTTGGAATGGCAATCATCAAAAAATCTACAAACAATAAATGCTGGAGAGGGTGTGGTGAAAAGGGAGCCCTCTTGCACTGTTGGTGGGAATGTAAATTGATACAGCCACTATGGAGAACAGTATGGAGATTCACTAAAAAACTAAAAATAGAACTACTACATGACCCAGCAATCCCACTACTATACCCTGAGAAAACCATAACTCAAAGGACACATGTACCCCAATATGCATTGCAGCACTATTTACAATAGTCAGGACGTGTAAACAACCTAAAGTTTGTCCGATAGATGACTGGATACAGAAAATGTGGTACATATATACAATGGAATATTACTCAGCCATAAAAAGGAATGATACCCCAGTGTTCACTGCAGCACTATTTATTTTTTTTTTTTTTTGCGGTACGCGGGCCTCTCACTGTTGTGGCCTCTCCCGTTGCGGAGCACAGGCTCGGGACGCGCAGGCTCAGTGGCCATGGGTCACGGGCCCAGCCGCTCCGCGGCATGTGGGATCTTCCCGGACCGGGGCACAAACCCGTGTCCCCTACATCGGCAGGCAGACTCTCAACCACTGCACCACCAGGGAAGTCCTGCAGCACTATTTATGATAGCCATGTCATGTAAGCAGCCTAATTGTCCATCAACAGATGAATGGATACAGAAAATGTATATATATATATATACACACAATGGAATATTACTCAGCCATAAAAGGGAATGAAATTGAGGGCTTCCCTGATGGTGCAGTGGTTAAGAATCTGCCTGCCAGTGCAGGGGACACAGGTTCGAGCCCTGGCCCAGGAAGATCTCACATGTCACAGAGCAACTAAGCCTGTGCACCACAACTACTAAGCCTGCGCTCTAGAGCCCGCGAGCCACAACTACTGAAGCCCATATGCCTAGAGCCCGTGCTCCACAACAAGGGAAGCCACCACAATGAGAAGCTTGCACACTGCAATGAAGAGCACCCCCGCTCGCTGCAACTAGAGAAAGCCCGTGCACAGCAACAAAGACCCAACACAGCCATAAATAAATAAATAAATAAATAAATCTATTAAAAAAAAGAAAATCAAAGCAAAGGTTATTAGTGATCTTTGCTATCATTCAAACCTATATTTCCCATTGACTATATTGCTTACAAGTGTCTTTTATAGTCAAAGAAAATTTGAGAATCAACATGGTTACTCAGAGGGGGGAGAAATAGGAAAATGTTATTCCATTTTGTCCTATAACCCTTATTCTGTTTCTTCACAGATTTTCATCTTAACCACAGTCTTCTTACTATTTCCTTGGTTCTTTATTGTCTAGCCCAGTGGACTCCAAAAGGTTTTGAATGTGTACTTCTATGAGTAAAAAGTTTTGGATCACTCACTCCCATTATATGTGTATTCATTTAGTTTTAAATTCTATACATGAATTACTATTTGATTATTTACATTTTAAAGTATATATAAAACTAAAATTTTAAAAGAATGGAATAAAAGTAATTAAAAATATAAATTAATATATTCCACTTGTTGCACCCCTAGAGATTGTCTTATGTATTTAATGAATGTGTACACTTTACAGAATGCTGGCCTATAATTATTGTCTTTATATATTAATGGATTAGTAGATTTAGACAAAAGACATTAATCCAGTCAAAGGGAAAAATAATAAAAACAAATGCAACAAAAGATAATTCTATGTGTAGCTATAATGAAATACAATCCAGGAAACTTGCTAAAAGTAAATGAAAGGTATAAATTAATAGAAGTCATATATGCAAACTAATGTAATTATATGCAAATAAGCCCTGAGCTTTCTATTAGAGAATTATGATCTGGATGTGGGACTGATAAAATTCAAAAGATTTTCCATAGCATTCTCAGCAAAAATAATTTGAATATCTTAAAATATATCTGAAGACCTTAAATTTGAAAAATACAGAATACCTCTTTGTTACACTCAACTGCCTATGTGAACTCTTCGGTGGTTTTCTTTTTTGCAATTGGTTATATTAATTTTCCAACACTGTGCTGAATTAAGAACCAAGTTTAATTCATTAGGAATTAAGACTCTATAGTTGAACTATACATGTTTATATGGCCAGGACTGTCCCTAAAATGACCATCTATTAAAACATCTATTGATACAACGAAACTAATCATGGCTTTGACTTTAAATTGGAATTTGAGGTAATTTGCACTTGGTTCAGATTTCTGAAAGTTAAATAAAATCTTTCAAAAAGTTCTGTTACAAAAGAATTTTGTTTAAAAATGAGTGTAAATAAAATCACGAAAGTAAATACAATTAAGAAAACTACTTAAAATTGCATTAACTGTAAACAAGTTAAACCTCATTTATATTATCACTTTTTGAAAGAAAATAGACTGAGAACCTCAGCTTATCAGAGATATGCTAAAAATAAATTTACAGTCTTTTAAGATATTCTAAAATGTAGACTTCCCATTTTGAGGTTTTCCGGTGTCTGCTGTGTGTTCTACACTACATAAAAAAAAGAAGAAAAACCAAAAAAACAGGTTTTACTGCTAGAAAGCTAGACTATGTATGGAGACCTGTAATTGAGATAAGGCTTTGCTGTCAAATTAGAGATCTTACCAAGTTACAAAAGAATACAATATAAATGGTAAGTGAGTACAAACAATTAGAATAAATTTAAGTATACTCAACAAAGAAAATTCAGAAATTGTTTTATCAACCAGACTGTATGAAAGATCATCTTTGGAAAACTCAGAAATAAAATGGTTTTGTTAAAGGTCTTAAATCAGAATGTATCTATAACCTTGAAATCAAATTGGACAACAGCTGGTGAAATAATATACCCTTTTATTACTTAGCAAATTTAAACAATTAATATTCATCTGAACAAAGATGACCTGGATCGATTCTAAAGAATGTAATATTCTTACCCATAGCAGCAATGGCTTGATTCAATTCATGACGCTCTACTGTGCCACTTCCGTCTTTATCAACAGTTATGAAATTTTGCTTCCAGGCATTAAGAGCTGCCCAAAGTTCTTTGAATTCATTAAATCCCATTTTTCCTGTGTAATCTCTCTGATAGTTTTATTAACAAAAATAAGTTTTGATACCAAAGAATCTACCCGGACCCAAAACTCCAAATAATTGACTAAAAACTTGCTAAGTTCACTTCTGCAAGAGTTAGCCAAATTTAGCATATAAATAGATTTCTGTGTAAAAATGGAAAAGAATGGAATTCAAACAGGATGTTACAAAGTACTGTTAAACTCTCTAGTTTACTATGATCATTTATATCTAACAATTGCCTTAATATTCTATATTCCAATATTTTTAATCAAGGATACATCCAACATGGCAATCATAATTCTGCAGGTTTCCAAACTGAAGGCTATAAAACATATTTATTATTTGAATTAAATTCTGCCCGATTTTATTTATATAAAATTACAACAATTTCTGTTTTCAAAACAAAACATTTACACATTGCCAAACATACACAATCACCCAAAGCTTTGTTAGGCATGCATAGTAAAAAAAAAATAAAATAAAATAAAAGAGAGACTAAAATAAAAATTACTACCTTCATACTACTCACATCTAGTAAGGAGATTTGGGTAATTAAATAAGCAATTATAAAATACTGAAAATTAAACAAGTGAAAAGGAGGGCTTCAGTCTTCCTAACACAAATGCCAAGTCAGGTTTAAGTAGAAGTTGTCATATGCTGAGATCACAAAACTTGAAAGTGTTAGAGATTTGGTTAAAGCTTGGGGTATATGGGAAGGAGAGGCATATGCATATAATGACTTCAGAAAGCCAGATGAGGACCAGGTCATGAAAGTCTTGAATGCCACCCTAAAGTTTTAGACCAATGGAAGTTACTAAAGGATTTTAAGGAACAGAGGGGCAATTCTAAAATTTCCATTTCAGAAACAGTAATTGACAAAGAACATACTAGAGAGTAAAGTAAGATGGATCTGGATGTAGGTAAACCATCTGGTAGTTTACTGCAATCAACCAAGTAAGAAAAAGATGAGCTTCAGAACTGAAAGCACTGTTTTTTTCTCAGGGGAGGGGAAAAGAAAGGAAGAAGAAATAAAGATAAGAAGATAGTTTGCTATCTTAAAATCAGGGGTTATTAGAAATACACTTTCATATTTAAAGAACTATAACTGAGGACTCACTAGGCAGAATTTAATTTTTCTAAACCTTATCACAATTACATTCAACTAGCATGCTGATTTATCTCAAGACTAATTACACATAGTCCTGATAAAGGATATATGTCAGTACAGTCAAGTTTACAAAGTTCTTACTAGTAGCTCGTTAAAATAAATGAATGAATAAATAAAAATGCTTAAAATTATTTTACTTTATGCTATTTGATAAAATATTTTGAAATTTTCATAAAGAAAAAAACTATTTCAGCTAAATTTTAGACCCATTAAAGAAAATTATAAAACAATCCAAAGTTAAAAGCACTTTCTTTGCATGTTTCATATGGTGTCAATGTTAGAATAGTGGTTACAGTATTTTCAGACTGACAATTCAACTGACAGTGAATAGCATTTACTATAAGCCAGGTAGTGTGTGTTTTGTGATTTCACATAAACATGCCAAACCTATCCTAGCCCCAATTTTACAAATAAAGCAACTGTGGCCCAGAAAGATAAAGTATCCCACGTTCACTAGCTAACAGGTGGAACAGTCAGGATTGGAGCCCAGTGCTCCTTCATACGAAAACTACTCAGGCAAGGAGGGGGAGAAATCTCTGGAATGGCATTCCATCATTTTGTCAAGTAAATGACATCTGTTTTGCCTTAAAGTTAACATGGCACACATTCATTAAGTGGGAGCATCTGAATAGATGATAATAAATGACAAAAATTGAGTCATCAAATAAGCAGACCTTCAATCAATCTCAAAATAGGACCAAGTAAGATTAAATATCTGACGAAGAATGGAGGGAGAGAATTTTTAGGAAAGTTGACAGATTTTCCCTCTCTCCCCACACCCCATTAGAATGGACAGAATTAAACTGAATTTCTAGAGTTGTAATCCTTTAGAGAAAAAGAGAATGAGAGAGGAAACAAAGGAATAAAATTTTGCAAGTTGGAAAAGTAGGTGGACGTAAGTTGACAACCTAGATCTGAGAAAGGAGCTTCCTGAACTTGCAATAAGACAACCTGAGAAGCAGCCTGGTTATCCTGGAGGAGACTCCAAACGTTTAAGAACTGGCAGTACTTCTGAAAATGGGTGTGAATGTAGAGACAAAAACCGAAGGACTGATTGAATGTCTATCTAAGGAGCCTTTAGAGCCCCAAATCCCCTCCTTGCTTCAGCTACGTGGATGGCTACCCTGTCTACTCCCACGCCAGTAGACATCTGGGGTTTTATTCTCTGGAGGGGACTGTGCACTGCAGGAAACCAGGCACAGCTGAGGACAGGGCTATCTACTAAAACAAGGAAATTCAATGACAATTTACAAAAGACTGAGAACCCTGATGAGTCCTCCCTCCTCCGCTCCAGACAGAAGATCAACTGGACAACCAGCCCCAAAGGAAATCCCGAAAGATCCTGATACCCAGTGTTGGAGGACACACTGCCCAGCCAAACCACCAGACTCTGAAGTCTACAGTCAACACCCAGCCTGGCTCTCAGGGCTTCTAACTGGCATTTTAGTTAAATATGAGCAAGCTAGGATCATCAGACACCTGAGAAAAGCACCTAACATGAAAGACAGCCAAACAAACAACCTGGAAAAAAAAACTGGAGGAAGCAGGTTATGTAGGAAGAAAAAAGCTTAAAAAAAAATACATTAACAATCTCAGAGAGATAAGGAAAGACATCGCATTCATGAAAAAAGAACAAAGGCTCTTGGATTTTAAAAACATGATAGGAGAAATGAAAGACTCGATGGAAGGTTTCGAAAATAAAGTTGAGTGCTCGCTTCAGCAGCACATATACTAAAATTGGAACACAGAAAGTAGCATGGCCCTTGCACAAGGATGACACGCAAGTTTGTTCTGTGAAGCGTCCCATAGTTAAAAAATAAAAAGAAAATAAAGTTGAGGAAATTTCCCCAAAAGTAGAGGAAAATAAGAGGTAGGAGAGAAAAGGTAAGAAAAGTGACCCAGTCCAAAGACACATTCCAGAAAGAGAAAATGGAGAAAACAGCGCTGAACTAATGCAAATGAGTCTCCAGATTAGGAGTGCCCACTGCATTCCCCACACAACCAGGCACAGCACTGTGACATTTCAGACTAGGGACAAAGAGAAGATCTCACAAGCCTCCACACAGTAATAACAAACGACATACAGGCAGGAAACAAAAAGATAAAGCAACAATGGAAGCTGGAAACAATGGAGCAATACCTTTAAAATTCTAAGTCAAAATGATTTGTAATCTGGAGTTCTATACCTGGCCAATCACTTAATTCTGAGGATAGAATGAAAGAATTTTCAGAGAAAGTCTCAAAAAATTTACCTCCCATGCACTTTTATTAAGAAGCTAATTCAATATATTTTATCGAATTTAAAATGACAACAAGGGATGGAATGAAGGGGAGATCCAACTCAAGAGAGAGAAGAAAGGCTCCAGGAGTGCAAGCATGACAGCTATGCACAGAAAACGAAGCACAACAGAAAGCTCCTGGATGAAGATTAATTTCAGAAAAAGCAAAAAGCTACATTAAAAGAAAAATTAATCATATATTATTACAAGACTCAGGAAGAGCATTTAGATAGTAACAATAAGGCAAATACTGATTAGTGAGCTAATGAAAATTACTTAACAGCAGATGGATGAGGGAGCTCCTGTGTAGAGTACAGGGACACAGGTGAGAGGGTTACATCCTCATCACCCACCGCAGGACATAATAATTGATGATCATTAAAAGTGAAAATCCATAGTGATAAAGGCATGCTATTTTGAGATATGGAGGCAAATTTCAAAAGAATTAGCTGAAGAACTTTAAAGAGATTTTCTCTGCGAGTGGTTAACATTGGGGAGGCAGGAATGCATGCTGAACAGTATTTTCATAACAAGCTTTGCAGAATTATTTGGTTCTTTGAACTATGTGCATGTATATCTGTGATAAAAATTTTTTTTAATATTTTAAGTATGGAAACAAAAAAGTTAGAAAATGAATTTCCTAGTCCAATTTTAACAGAGGAAAAAAAAGATCTCACGAGAAAAAGTTCCACTAATTCCAGACTGTGTTAAACATTTCTGAAGTTCTTCAGCATCCACTTCACCATCCTGTTACAAAATAATTATAACCTGATTAATAAAATCAGCTGTATAAAAGCATACTAAAATGCTAACTAACTGTTCTAGGCCGATCAATAAATATGCAATCTTCAAAATACTACTCTATTATCAACTACAAAATTATAGAGATAATTATTGACAGCAAAGGCACATTAGAGAACATCACACAACATGAATACTTTTTTCACAATCAAATTTTATTCTATTAAATTATTCAGGTATTTCAAATATAAGTTATATTCTCTACTTCTGAAAAATAGCATAATCACTCTGTCCTATAACAGTGCAAAGTAATACCTTGTAAGAATCATTATACCTCTACTTAAAATAGTTAGAAAAATGCCTAAAATGCGTTCAGAGAAGTCTCAAACACTTTCCTTTCATGCCCATTTTGAGAGGAGATTATTTCTAAAGGATACTGAATCTTTAACTGGGAAGAGAAAATATCTTTTTCCTCCACAGCATTAACCTCAGCAAAGTTTTAGAGTCCCCTCTGATTTTTTGTCCAAATATTCTTGTTTGACCTTCTTATGGGAAAAAAAATTTTTTTATCACAAACAAGTAACCACAATGGAAGTGAAACAGGTTGAATACTCTCATTATGTTTCGGTACCTCATCCTATTTTCTACAAAAATAAAGAGTAATTTACTTGGAAGCATCACATACACTGTCACAAATTCAAAACAACAGCTCTGAGAAAGGATTAAGGAGGCAAATTTAAAACATGTAATTTGTAAGAACCCAAGAAAAAAACAAAACTTTTACAAACTACTTCTAAGAAGTATTATAGACACTTCTAAGGAGTATTATAAACATTATCAGGCAAGTGAGAGACTAACCTTTAAATATAAGGAAGTTTAAGAAAACTCAGTAGTCACAGTAATGTTTTAATGCAATATTAAAAAAATTAACGCAAAAATTCTGTGAATAAATATCCAGTTTTTAAACAAAGGATCTGACCCTGTGCTTGTATCATTCACTTCATTTGTCTCTTGATATTGACCCTGTTTAGGTCTATCAAGCCTGTTAGATTTACCTGACGGTTTTACATTTTTAAGATATTAAAGTATGTACTGGTTTATTTATTGTATTTTAGTCTGCTTGTTTCTGGAAAATAAACCCAAGTATTTATTAGAACAACTTAACTCAAGGCAAAGGATTTTATATTTCAGTAAAGTCTGATTCTGGACACAATCTAGGTGGGAAAAATCACAAAACCACTAGGTGACACGGGAGAGGAAGGGAAACGTGGAAGAGGACAAAAGGTTAGGGGAGGGGTGAGGAGAATAAACAAAAACTTCACTCACTGTAAGTTTAAGGAACCAATATTCCAAAGTATGTGGAAAAATCTAACGTTCAGAAAGACAGTCCACAAGAATGAACCATTTCAGAACAAATTCATACAGGATGAAAGAATTTTATAGAGCAATCATTAAAACAAGTATGCTAAGAAAATGCAGAGAAATAAATGAACAGATATGTTCCATTTAGAAAGAATAAGAAATTCATCCATTTAACATATATCTATTGAACAACCTAACACGTTCAAGCACCATTAAATGGACTAAGTACCAAGCCGTGTCCAAAACAAATTCCTCGCCTTCATAGAGGTTACATTTTAGTGGTGGGAGAGAGGCGGTAAAGCAGAAATTACATCTGATGGTAGTAAGTGCTGAGGGAAAAAATACAGCAGAGTAAAGGTGCTAAGAAGGAGTGTTGTGGAGTACGGCGAGGAGGCCAATGGTATTTTACATAGATGGTAAAGCAGAGCCTTTTGGTAAAGCAGGCAAATTTTGAGAGAGATTTGAAGAAAGTGAAGGAGCAAGCTATGCAGACATCTGAGGGAGAGTGCTCTAGGCCCGAGTTGTCCAAAACAGAAGCCACTAACCCTACATTCCACCGAGCACTTAAATGTGCCTAGTCTGAACAGAGATGTTCTGTTAGTGTAGAATACACACCAGATTTCCAAGACTTAGTAACCACGACATAGAGTAAAATATCTTATTAATAAGTTTTACATGATTACATGTTGAAATGTTAATCTTTTTTGATACACTGGGTTAGATAAAATATTCTATTAAAATTAATTTCACCTATTTCTTTTTACTCCTTAAAATGCACTACTTGGAGGCTTGAGAACTACACATGTGGCTTGCGTTTGTGGCTCACACTCTATTTAATTTGGACAGTGCAGTTCTAGGCAAAGAGAACAAGTATAAGGGTCGGAGGATGTTCTTGGTGTTGCTATCATCTTCACTCACTCACCTTGAGCACGCCTCTCCCTGTACCGTTATCATTTCCCACAGGTCTATCTCCCTGACTAGACAGAGATCGTCTAGGTCAGTATCTGAGTTTCATTTACCTTTCATCCCCAGACCCTAGCCCAGTATCTAGTACAAAGCAAGTTAGCTGTTTGGTAGAATGTAGATAATTCCTTTGGTTCTTCACTAAACTGTAGTCATTTCTGACAGTTTGTAGCCATATTCATTTACTATTTCAAAAGGTTGAAACTATTACAATTTCTCATTCAAGTATGGATTAAATTTAAAAATCTAAAACCTAATTAACGAATGAAATTCTATTTTGCATGCGTTGTTATAGAATTTTGGAGTTTTTCTAATAACCTGAATAGCTTTGCTGAAAGTTATTTATCACTATCAGAAAGCATTATCCTGGTATACTACTTCATACTCGTATTTCATACATTTTATAAAAACATGTTATCTTAATTAACTAACAAGCAGTGTCTTCCTAAATTATAAGGAGAAAATCCAAGTGATCATTTTGGATCTCTTTACAGGCGGTTTGAGCTGAGGATTGTGATCAGCTATCTAAACCCTCAACTAAATTACCTATCATTAGGGGTAGAAAACTGCATTTTCTAATTAAGTATTAAGAGCTTTAGATAGATAATTAACAAAAAATCAATTGCCCTTGGTTAGGTTAACTGATAGGCAGCAAGATTTTGAAATGATATTCAAGTTCAAGTCCTATTTGTTAGGCTAATCAATCTTAATCTCTACTTACTCATCTATAATAAAAGAGCTCATCCATCTGACCTACCTCACAGAGCTGCTGTGTGGAAAAATGCAAGCAGTGTGCACATTAAAGTTGTTGGTATTATCAAGATACTTCTGTGTGTATACGTGTGTGTGCCTGTGTGTATTTATGAACATACTAACCAGAATTTCCCTGAATCAATTGATGATTGAATCATTACTGTTAGGAAAACATCCTCCTATAAAAAGGGACACTGCAGCAACTTTTAATTGGACATTTCTCAGAGTATCTTTAATTATGAGGCCTATCAAAAAAGAATATAGCTGCAGAGGTGAGTTTGGTAACTAGGTTCTAGGATCATAATGTATAAATCTGATACTACACTTGAACCCTTAAGGCCAGACAAAATTCATCATATAAGAGAACTGTCTAAATATTTGGATGAAAATTTGAAAATGAGATAGTTTATGCATCCATTCAATGACTAATATAATCCTAGTGCCTCCTGGGTAAGAGACAATATGACAAGGGCCACGTCCTTATGGAATTTAATTATTCAAAAGCACAAGACTGAAAAATTTAAGGAAAGTATCAAATAGTACAATCATAGCAAATTATGGTTGACAACTGTTACAATGAAATAGTTCTTAAGTCAAAAAAAGTCTCTAAATATATATGTCTGGTTCTTACGTTTTAAGTTGTAATTTTATAAAATGGATTTATTATATAGTCAGCTATAGATAACATACTTATTCCCAGTATTATACTTAAGAGTTCCTTGCAGATAACAGTGGCATAATGCAACAGTTAGGATTGCATTTAACTACAAAACAATTAGAAAATGTTATAAAAGGGGCTTAAACAAATCAATATTTATTGTTTTTATACAAGAAGTCTGGGGCTATGCAGAACAAGACTCTGTGGCAACTTAATGAGGCCATCAATCTCTTTCCATGTTTCCACATTCCCCATCCACAGGCCTTTATCTCAAGCTTGTTGCCTCAAGATCACAATGTGGCTGCAGCACCTCCATACTGCAAGTCCCCTTTCCAGGCAGTAGGATGAAGGCAGAGAAAGGGCCAACACTAGTTCCAGGAAAGCGTTCCTCATTTGGAAAAGGAAAGCATCCCAAAGAAATTACACCTACATCTCAATGGCCAGTCTTATGGCACATGGCTACCTTTATAGAAAGGTGTCTGAGATGGTATTAGGGCTTTCCAACCACTACCACACGTGAAAAGGGAAAAGGAGGTTTTGAATGGAATTTGGGTAGCCAAAACAAAGTGTCTGCCACATGTAATAATTCTGTGCATATCCTCTATTTCTAGAAAGGCATATGGGACCTAGTGAACATTTAAGTGATTGAATAATGAATGGAAAATATTATCAAACTTCTATGAAATTCTATGCACTCAATAAATCATTCTTGACCACTATAAAAGAAAAGAGACATGGACTGTGACTGAGACCCAAGTATGAATCTCTGTCTCTGCTCATTAGTCTGGTATTTGTCCCTTCGTTCTGCCTTGTTTCCTTTATCTTTTCCTGATTTGCTTTACCATCATCAAGCCTCTCCCGGAAACATCCACAATTTACAAGTCTCCTTTGTGATACTCTGCCCCAGCTTCCTCAAGGAGATTTACATACAGATCTCTTTTTCCCAGATCCTATCTGGCTCAGTCTCCACGCACCACCCTGGTTACTCCTAACGTGTCAGACATCAAACTAACAGACTTTTTAATGAGATAATTATGACTACCCTCATCTCTGATCTCAAGAAGAAAATGAGTCTAGATAAGTTTAAAATGCAAGTTTCATATACATTTAAAATGACACACTAAATAAAAGAGCTGACATTTGTTTTAAGTTGCAATCAGTTTTTAAAACTGATATTTGTGCTATATATTTAGGATTTTACCTGGTCAGCAACAGCAGTGAAGTATGTCCACATGGGGTCTCCCGCTGAGGAATAACTGTCCGGATAAGCTGGGTATGCAGGGTATCCACCAGGGAGCACAGCTGGCCCTGTTCCTGGCATTGGCTGTCCCATTTGCATCTGATTGCTAAAATTTCCAAGCTACAAGAGTGAAAAAGGAGAAGGTTATTAATACAAATATTACCCATTATCCACTGAAGTTGGTTTCAAAGAAAACACTTATGAGAAGTCCATTGAAAAGCAAAACTCGAGTTACTGAAAGCTCCCAAATTATCACAAAAGCTGTTAGCTACAAACTGCGAGATGCCCTGTATTACTTAATTCAGCTCATCGACAAATATTATCCAACATGTTTTAAAGTGTTAAAGAAAAAAGAAGTCTCTAGCCTCTAAGAATGAGGCACACTTTAAAAAAGTAAAAAACACAAGAAGCAAAAAGTAAAAAATACAAGAAAATTTCACCTAGAGTAAAACTAAGAATTAGTATACCTAAAGACACATACATAGAATACATGGTAAATACAATACAACAGAACTGTGAATGAATCATGGGAAGATGCATAGGGCTGAAACATGCCCTCCACTAGAAAATATTTATTGTTTAAAAAGCAAGATATCAATGAACAGAACAATAAAGTGATAATTCCAACAACAGTCCTCTTCAAAACTGATAAGAATAAGAATAACAACAACGAGAATACCAACAATAATAATTCTCAGCTAATGTTTATTGAGAGCGTTTTATATTGCAGGTACTGTTCTAACTACTTTCCATCTACCATGTGATTTGATTTCCCAACAACTCAGTGAGATATGAAAGTACTATCCTTTTTTCAGTTGAGAATGTGAAACTTCAAGAGCCTTCCTGAATTAGTTAAGGTCAAATGGCTAGTAAGAAGTAGATCATGATTCAAATATAAAGCTGACCCCAGAGACTACATACTGTTTGTTTCCTGCTATGGCTCTGGTTACTGTCTTCTTTTCACTTTGGAACTTGGTATACATTTTTTTATATCTTAGAGAGAGATTTTGCTCACTGTTTTTAATGAGTCTGGAGGAGGAATACGTATCAAGATTGTTCATTATTCCATTTGGAACAAAAATCTTGATCTGCATCTTTGAAGAATAAGCAGAGAATGATGGGCAAAAAGAGAAAAGAATTCTAAGAGGGGGAAAAAGGTAGGAGCCTTTAGTGGCAGTTTGAAAAGCTGCAGCATGGGATATGGTAAAGGCAAAAGGTATGCAGAAAGTATGGGAGCTCCAGGAAATGTGTTCAAGGATCAAAAACTAGATTATGAAGCAATGAAGTATAAGAAAGGGAACAATAAACATTAAAACAATATAATGAATTTGAAAAAAAAAGTAACTGTTTAAAAGTTATTCTTTGAAAAGAGACAGACTGTCAAAAGACAGGCCAGTTTCTGGAATATAAAAGAGAAGTGTATATAACCACAAAGAGAATTCAAATTAAAAAATACATATTAACAAATGCTTATGAACACCTCTTTACCAATACATTTGAAAATGTAGGGGCTTCCCTCGTGGCGCAGTGGTTAAGAATCCGCCTGCCAATGCAAGGGCCATGGGTTCGAGCCCTGGTCCGGGAAGATCCCACATGCCGCAGAGCAACTAAGCCCGTGTGTCACAACTACTGAGCCTGCACTCTACAGTCTGCAAGCCACAAGCCACAACTACTGAAGCCCGCGTGCCTAGAGCCCATGCTCCACAACAAGAGAAGCCACCGCAGTGAGAAGCCCACGCACGCAATGAAGAGTAGCCCCGGCTCTCCCCAACTAGAGAAAGCCCGCGCGCAGCAATGAAGACCCAACACAGCCAAAAATAAAATAAATAAAATTAAGTTTAAAAATTTTTTTAAAAATGTAAATGAAATGGGCCTTCTAAAAGTATCTGAAGTCTATAAATTACAAATATTGATTCAAGGAAAAAAAACTTCCTATTTCTAATAAGGGTAACTAGGATAAGATCAATCTTCGCACACAAAAAAAATTTTCATAAAATATTATTTTTTAATATTAAAGGAAAAAGGTAAAATTTCCTCACTCATACGGGGAAACTTCCAGGCCAATACTGGGGGACAAGTCTAGACCCAGAGGTAAAAGGATTAGCAAAATTCCCAAAGCAGCTTTTGCTCTGAGGCAAAAAACAAACACCTAGACTTTGGTTCCAAGGCCTCCAAGGACGTGGAGGGCAATCAAGGCCTGGGGCATATCCAAGAAATTAAGGCTTACTGGAGACCCTCACACCTTAAGCTTCACAGAAGGAAAACTGAAAAAACTTTTTTCTAGGAAGAGAGGCCAAACTAAATATAAGCCTATTAGCAAAAAGCTCATGTTGAGGTGGTCCCAGGAGACTGGCTATAGACCCTCTACTGTGGCATCTCCATGTGTGCCTGGAGGGTTCAGCATACTTGTTTTTTAATCAAAGTCAGGCAAGCAGTATTATATGAAGAACCTGGCCTTAGGAATAACCTTCTATCTACCTTTCCTTCCTGTCTTGCAATATTAACTTCTCCAAAATCCAAAAATGTCAGAGCCTGGTGGAGGCCAGATTAAAGATGGTTGCAAACTCTTTGCAACCTTTCCCCTGCAAAGGCAAAGACTTTCTCTACTCCCTTGAATCTGGGCTGGGCCTGTTTCAGCTTTATCTGGTAGAAACTGCACCACATGCATTCCAGGCTTAAGACTTTAAGAGGACAGGCAGCTTTAGTTTCTCTCTTAGAACATGGCCAGCATGAAGAAGCTCAAGACCCATGTGGAAGGGCCTAGCCTACAAAGTAAACCCTGAAAAGTAGTTTATAATAAATTCATATTTCAAGTTGTCTTCCCAATAGTTTCAAATGAATCAAAACTGATCATTAGGTCATCATTGTCATGACCTGGTAATGCGACTGAAGAAAACCTTGGACTTGTGTCAGCAATGTCACTTTCATGTAGTTTTGCACACTTTTGAATCTTTAGTATTATCTTTGATCCCTAGTTTTGTCCTAGAAATTTTCAACTACTTGTCCATTTTGTGAGGATTACTTTGGTTAAACTAGATCATATAATCTGTAACCCTGGAGAATTCTGCACATATAAACTGTGTAATAAGTCACAACAGGCTGCATAGAACTCCACTTCATACCTCAGGATACCAGCTGTACCTTATGTCAGTGTCAGTGTTCTTCAAACATTTGCTTCCCTATCCCTAAAACAATGTTGAAAAGTTATATACTTTTCCCCACAGTTTATGTTGACATTTGACGTTCTTAAGTCAAATGTATTAGGCATTAAGCAATGCCTAATACACTGTAAATCTTGACATTCACAAATGATGTCTTACATCACTCTTTGGAAAGTATCCGTTGCTATCTACATACTATAATGACCTGATACTTGCTCCTATCCATTTTTTTTTTTTTTTAAGAGAAATGAAAAGGCTCTTCTGGAACATTCAGAAATTTTACCTTTTTCCTTTTATTCTTGGAACTTATTTTTTTTCTATTTCTTCCTCATCTGTATAAGCTTTCTATGCTTAAAATGTATCATTATGCTTGAAAATACTGATCACACTATAACACTTACCTAAAATAAAAATATGTATGTAAACTGAAATTTTAAATTTTGTTTTATTTCCTGTTACCATAATGGATACTACAGTCACAACTCCCAACTCCCAAAAGTGATGCAGGATAAACAGTTACGTAAGAAAGTATAATCTCCACCTCCCCACTCCCCCATCCCCGCCCCAAAAGTCTAGAAGAACACTGTCCTTGGTAGAATAGTAAACATTAGGAGACATTTAGCATACCTTAATTTATTCATAAGCAACATAGAGAACAGAAAAGAAGTGGTCAAAAAATTCAGGAAAAGGATGTCTAGCAAAACCGGGGAGGAGGGGGTTAGGAGGATTGGACGGAGGGCGGACCACAAAAGATTACTGGAACAAGAAAAAGGATGCTTTGTTCCTCCATTCCAGGGAAGAAATTTCTAAAAACACTCCACACCCTTGGCTCCACAAGAACTCGTCTAAGGGTTCCTCAGGGACCAGAACACCTGCGGCTCCCCGCTCGGCCCCAGCCCCGGTTTCCTACACGGCGCGAAGCCCCGGCGCCGCCGAGTACCAGAGGCGGGCGAAGTTAGCAGGGACCGACCGAAGGCGGATCCGGCACGTTGGCACCGCCCGCCGGAGCGCCACACCCCGCGGAGGCAGAGGCCGCGCCGAAGCGGCCAGGACTCACCCCTCCTCCGTATCGCGGGTAGGCCATGACAATCTTGCGAACGTCAACCGTCACCCTCCGAGTCAGCGTCCGCCAGGCTGGGAGAAAAGCGGAGGTACAGCTGCAGGTGAAGGTGAGGTTGACGGACTCGCCGGCCGCGCCGTTCACTTCCTCGAGACCACCCCCCGCCGCGGCGTCCAGCTCAGCCCTACTCAGCTCGGATTGGCTGGGACCGGCCCTTCGGAGCCTATAGTACCTAAGCCCGCCCCTTCCCCGAGGCTAGTCCCATCCATCTCGTCTCTGATTGGCTTCACGCGGCCAGCCTTTTCCTACTCCTCTTTTATTGACTCGCTCGGGTCTTGCGCTCTTTCCTCGCTAAACCGAGAACCCTTTGCAACAGTAACTTCCACCCTCTTTGGAAAGGCTCTGTAGGTCGGTTTCTTTTCTCCTTAGAAACCCAGACCAGCAAGTGCATGACTTCTTTTAACCTCCACTCTTTTGAAGCTGGGCTACCGAATACATATCTATGAATTTCAAAACTTGAAGAGTTACTTACATCTATTTTTCCGTAGCATTGATGTCACATCATCAAAACTATGAAACCTTGACCTCTACTCCAAAGGTAGTGCTTCTGAGCTAAAACTCTCTTGACACCAAGTTTTACCAAAAGGTTATTATAGTTTGTTAGATAAATGGTGACCAGAAGTTGCCAGATTTAGCAAATAAAAATACAGGATGTCCAGTTAAATTTTTTTTTTTTTTTTTTTTTTTTTTTTTTTTGCGGTACGCGGGCCTCTCACTGCTGTGGCCTCTCCCGCCGCGGAGCACAGGCTCCGGACGCGCAGGCCCAGCGGCCATGGCTCACGCACCCAGAAACTCCGCGGCATGTGGGACCCTCCCGGATCGGGGCACGAACCCGTGTCCCCTGCATCGGCAGGCGGACTCTCAACCACTGCGCCACCAGGGAAGCCCTAGTTAAATTTTATTCTAAAAAAAAAAATGAAATTTTAAAAATATGAGTATGTCCCAAACATTGCATGGATCATACACTTACACCAAAAAAATTATTCGCTGTTTACACGCTGATAATATACAAGGCATCCTATATATTATCTGACAACCCGACAAATGATTCAACATTTGGGCAAACTCTTTAAGTTGTGCCTCCTAATTATATCTGTAAGGTCGGATCTTAACAAACTGCACCGCGAAACAGAGGAAAGCTTCAAGTGAGCTTTATTAGGGAGCGCTCGCGGGCGAGCTTCACCGGTCCTAGAGAAAGGGGCCAGAGAAGTCGCACCCGGGCGAGGGTTGGGCAAGATTTTATAGGGGAAGAAGGGAAAGGGGTGTGATGAATCTGGGAGGGCGCAGGGTATTCCTTATTTGGTGGGCTTTTTGGGTATCCGGGGGGGCCTTTAGTCCCGCCCCTCGAAAGGCGGGAAGGCTGGGCTGGGTTCAAAGTCCCCAGGTCAGTTCCTGGAACTGGGTGGTCCGGAATGTCTCCAGGGCAGTTTCTGAAACTGGGTGGTCCGGAGAATTTCGGTCTGATGCAACCTGTGAATCTGATCGTGTTCCCCTGCCTCGGGCCAGTTGGCCTTACAATATCCACCGAGGAACAGCTTGGTTTTTAATCACTAGGTGCAAAGTTAAATGCTCAATTACTTTGATTTATTAAGTAATAGTCATTGACAGTTCTGCTTTTCTCTGGAGCTCAAATGAATTTTGTAGCTCCAGCTTGAAAAGGACAGGACACACACAGTGACCAGACAGCTGTAGACTTAGTTTAAAAACAAACAAAAAGACCATAATGATATTATTTTGAGTTATCTCTGAAGAATAAGACAACTACTAAAATATTTCTTAAAAATAAGGATGTGGAAGAAAGTGTCATCTATTAGCAGAGGAAATCAACCTTGCAAAGCTGAGTAACTGTTGGTCAGTTACATTACAGAGGAGGAACCTGTTGAACTTTGTGAAACCTAATTTTCTCAGGAAGAGATAGAAAGGAAGATTGCTAAGGTACAAGCCACTCTTGACAAAATGTGCATTGGTTCCCCTAACACAATAAGAAATACTTTAGCCAGTGAGGTTAAATTATTGGCATAAATAAATAAAGGGGGATGGTAAAACCTATTCGATAAGAGGAAAGAACATTTAACTCATTAAAGCATCAAGTGATAAAGCATTACAAAGCAAAACAAATCATTGCGAAGTTTTATTCTAATTGATTAACTGCGTATTCAAAGAAATACTCAGAGAGGATCAAGTGTTTTACATTTACAATCTTAGTCTAAATCTCTGGTCAGAATTTTTGTGCCTCTTCTTTTCATCATACTAGCCTTACCGATGCATTACATTTTTTTCAAAACTCCATGGGTTCCTTGCATTTCTACACATGTGGTTTCAAGATAGGGATTGTATTTTCCTGAAGGGCAGAGAGAAGATTTGCTGCAAGATAGCAAAGCTAATTTCTCCTTCCAGGGCAAAGTTTGCTTAGGTTTGCTAGCAGGACTTTCCTAAGCTTAGAGTTCCTTCATGCTGATTCAAACCCACTGCTTCTGCATCACCCACCTAGGAGCTCCATTTCACTCAGTGGAATTTGGGAGCAAAAGGAATGCATGAGAACCTGAAGCTCATGCTGCCTGTGCTGTAAGTAACAAAGTTCTTTGTCTCTGACAGAGGAATCTCATGCCTTCTGTCAACTTCTATGAAATTGTGGCAGGCTACTTGTTAGCTTGCAAGTAGGATAAAATATCTGATCCTTTGAAGTTCTAGGCAATGTGTCTCTTTCTTAGAGAAAGAACTATGCAGGGAAGTTCCTACTGAAGGGTAGCAGAATATGCCACCCCAAAATATGCCACTTTGGCATAAGGATTATTTTAAACTGAAGGCAACTGAGAAGAAACAGATACAAGAAAAGCTCTCTACTCGCCAATTGCCTAACAACAGGACCAAAGGGTCCCTCTTCCCCTCTCTACCAAGGACAGAAATGAATACTCTGAGACAAGTTTAGTCCCTTATCAATAAAGAAGGCAGGGACTTAAATCTGCATAACAAATCTTATATTTATCTTTCTTTTCCTGGTAACCTCCCCATAGCTAGCTTCCCCACACCTTTCTTTTCTCTTTAGCTGAAGATGGTATTTAAGCTGAAGTTCTAAGACACCTCTGAGAATTATTCATTTTTCTCTGGGTATCTCCTATGCATACATGAGGATTCGTGTTAATAAACCTCTGGGCTTTTTTTTCTCTTGTTCGTCTGTTTTTTGTCGTAGAGATCTCAGCCAAGAACTCAGAAGGGTAAAGGGAAATTGATTTTACCTCCCATACACTATCATGTGAGATACAGAAAGGATTTTCTACACTATAGTCTGCTGTATCTCTGTCTCTAAACCTAGTATTTCATATTATAAATTTTCTAGTATAGGAACTTACAATAAGTCAATAAAGAGTATTTTTTTAAAGTAACTGTATGATCAGGGCACCCAAGATGGCTGTTCTCTTGGTCTCTGTACATCCCCTGCTTGACCAGGCCTGCTTCACCTACACCCTACTCACCTGACTAACCTCCCCACATACTTGCCCCAGGCCTTAGCTAATCGCTGTTACTTTAGCCACAGTGATAGCTTATCAAAGGGGCAGTGAGAGGCGTGCTCCTCTGCTGGTTTTCCTGGTAACCAATGAGCCAACCTGATGTCAATTCCCCCTATAATTGGTAACCCACTGTCCCCGGAGCAAAGACTGCCCCATGTCCTCCCACTGTCCCCCACACATGGAGGGGTGTCGCTCCAGGACCTTGCTTCAGATGTCTAAGCTCCCCCATCCAATAAACCACTGATGTCTCTGTTGCTGACTCCGGGCTCTTTCTTCCGTCTTGAAACTGGTTAAGTACAGGGCTTGCAGGGCTGCTTAGTGCAGCCCAACGGTAATAGTAATGAAAATTTGCTCCATGATTCAGTGAGCATTGTATGAACAATATCATCTTATGAAAATGTAATGTATAAGAAACAATTTTAGGGGCAGAATCAAGATGGCATATTAGAAGGATGTGGAATTCACGTCTCCTCACAACTAGGGCACCTACCAGGCACCGGTGGGGGACCACGGACACCTAAGGGGATGGGAGGAACCCCCAGCGACCGGGTAGGACGTGGGGCATGGGGGGAGTGAAGGGGGAGGAGAAGTGGAGGCGGGACGGGACAGGCGCCCCTGAGGGGCAGCTGGGGGAGGGGAAGGGATCCCACGCCCGAAGGGGGAAATTGGGGAACCACTGGGAGGGCAGAGGATCAAAAGGGGGCGTGGCCAGGTTTCCCCTGCCCACTCGGACCCCCAGGAACCTGTTGAGATCCGGGGCCTGATCCTCTGCCCACCTAGGCTCCCTCCAGCTGTGCAGGTCCTGAGGGAGGGAAGGGGGAGCAAAAGTAAAGATCGGACCTCCGGGACCCCTGAGGGGAAGCTGGGGGAGGGGAGAAGTTCCTACACCCAGTGGGACCCACCCACAGTTAGGGGTCCAGCAGCGACGGGGGAGACGGTACGGCAGGTCGTAAAGGAACAGAAGGGAACGGGGCCAGTGCTTTCCCTGTCCACTCAGGCATGGGGAAGCCTGTTGGGCTCCCGGGCCTAATCCTCTGCCCTTGGAGCCTCCCTCCTGCTGTGCAGAACCCAAGCCCCGCCCCTACACCCCCACCCAGGGCCCCACCTCTACACTCGGAGACCCCCTCCAATGAGCTGGGCTTACACCCCACCCACACACCCTCACCTGCAAACTCCAGAACTCCACCCTCTGGAGGCCCTCGTTTCAATGTGCTGCCTCTACCTTCTTCAGCAGGTCCTAGCAGAGATTATTTTTCTAATTTTATTTTATTCTTTTTATTCTTAATTTTATTCTTTATACTTTATACTTTATTCTTTATACTTTGTTAGTGATCTCTCCTTTTGGCTTGTTGCCCCATTCCCCCCCCAACATTTTTCCTTGTGGCAGTCCTTTCAATTATACTTTTATTTTTCCTAATATATTTTTTATCTTTCTAATTTTATTTTGTTTTTTATTCTTTGATATTGTACTCCTCCTTTTTTTCTTTCTTCCTTTTTTTTTTTTTTTTTCACTGTGCCATGAAGCTTGTGGGATCTTGGTTCCCAGGCTGGAGGTCGGGCCCAAGTTCCTGTGCTGGGAGCTCCAAGTCCAAACCGCTGGACTAACAGAGAACCTCAGACCCCAGGGAATATCAATCAGAGTGAGGCCTCCAAGAGGTCCTCATCTCAGCACCAAGACCCAGCTCTATCCAACTGCCTGCAAATTCCAGTGCTGGACATCTCAGGTCAAACAACCAATAAGACAGGAGTACAGCACCACCCATAAAAAAAAAAAAAAAAGGTTACAGATGATGGAGCAAGGTAAAAGCTTACAAGATCAAATAAATGTAGACGAGATAGGCAACCTACCTGAAAAAGAATTCAGAAAATGATAGTAAATCATTTTACTATCAAATCCAAAATATTGGAAACAGAATGGAGAAAATACAAGAAACATTTAACAAGGATCTAGAAGAACTAAAGAGCACACAAGCAGTTATGAACAACACAATTGCTGAAATTAAAAATACTCGAGAAGGAATCAATAGCAGAATAACTGAGGTAGAAGAACGGATAAGTGACTTGGAAGATAAAATAGTGGAAATAACTACTGCAGAGCAGAATAAAGAAAAAAGAATGAAAAGCACTGCAGACAGTCTCAGAGACCTCTGGGAAAACATTAAATGCAGCAACAATCAAATTATAGGGGTCCCAGAAGGAGAAGAAAAAAGGAAAGGGTCTGAGAAAATATTTGAGGACATTATAGTCAAAAACTTCCCTAATATGGGAAGTAAAATAGTGAACAAGTCCAGGAAGCACGGAGAGTACCATACAGAATAAACCCAAAGTCAAACACGCTTAGACGTATTAATCAAACTATCAAAAATTGAATACAAAGAAAAAATATTAAAAGCAGCAAGGAAAAAGCAACAAATAACATACAAGGGAATCCCCATAAGGTTAACAACTGCTTTTTCAGCAGAAACTCTGCAAGCCAGAAGGACATGGAAGGACATATTTAAAGTGATGAAATGGAAAAACCTACACCCAAGATTACTCTACCTAGCAAGGATCTCATTCAGATTCGATGGAGAAATTAAAACGTTTACAGATAAGCAAAAGTTAAGAGAATTCAGCACCACCAAACCAGCTTTAAAACAAATGCTAAGGGTTCTTCTCTAGGCAGGAAACGCAAGACAAGGAAAACACCTACAAACACAAACACAAACCAATTAAGAACATGGTAATAGGAACATACATATCGATAATTACCTTAAATGTAAATGGATTAAATGCTCCAACCAAAAGACATGGACTGGCTGAATGGATAGAAAAACAAGACTGGTACATATGCTGTCTACAAGAGACCCACATCAGACCTAGGGACAAATACAGACTGAAAATGAGGGGTTGGAAAAGGATATTCCATGCAAATGGAAATCAGAAGAAAGCTGGAGTAGCAATTCTCGTATCAGACAAAATAGATTTTAAGATAAAGACTGTTATAAGAGACAAAGAAAGACACTACATAATGATCAAGGGATCAATCCAAGAAGAATATATAACAATTGTAAATATTTATGCACCCAACATAGGAGCACCTCAATACATAAGGCAAATGCTAAAAGCCATAAAAGGAGAAATCAACAGTAACACAATCATAGTAGGGGCCTTTAACACCCCACTTTCACCAAGGGACAGATCATCCAAAATGAAAATAAATAAGGAAACACAAGCTTTAAATGACACATTAAACAAGATGGACTGAATTGATATTTATAGGACATTTTCACCCAAAAACAACAGAATACACTTTCTTCTCAAGTGCTCATGGAACATTCTTCAGGATAGGCTATATCTTGGGTCACAAATCAAGCTTTGGTAAATTTAAGAAAATTGAAATCATATAAAGTATCTTTTCTGACCACAACGCTATGAGACTAGACATCAATTACAGGGAAAAAAACTAAAAAATACAAACATATGAAGGCTAAACAATATGCTACTAAATAACCAAGAGATCACTGAAGAAATCAAAGAGGAAATAAAAAAATACCTAGAAACAAATGACAATGAAAACACGATGACTCAAAACTTACAGGATGCAGCAAAAGCACTTCTAAGATGAAAGTTTATAGCAATACAATCCTACCTCAAGAAACATCTCAAATAAACAACCTAACCTTACACCTAAAACAATTAGAGAAAGAAGAACAAAAAACCCCTGCAAAGTTAGCAGAAGGAAAGAAATCATAAAGATAAGATCAGAAATAAATGAAAAAGAAGTGAGGAAACAATAGCAAAGATCAATAAACCTAAAAGCTGGTTCTTTGAGAAGATAAACAAAATTGATAAACCATTAGCCAGACTCATCAAGAAAAAAAGGGAGATGACTCAAATCAAAAGAATTAGAAATGAAAAAGGAGAAGTAACCATTGCAACAAAAAGAATGAAATACCTAGGAATAAACCTACCTAAGGATACAAAAGACCTGTATGCAGGAAACTGTAAGACATTGTTGAAAGAAATTAAAGATGATACAAACAGATGGAGAGATATACTATGTTCTTGGATTGGAAGAATCAACATTGTGAAAATGATTATACTACCCCAAAGCATCTACAGATTCAATGCAATACTTATCAAACCACAAATGGCATTTTTCACAGAATCAGAACAAAAAATTTTACAATGTGTATGGAAACACAAAAGACCCTGAATAGCCAAAACAACCTTGAGAAAGAAAAATGGAGCTGGAGGAATCAGGCTCCCAGACTTCAGACTATAGTACAAAGCTACAGTAATCAAGACAGTATGGTACTGGCACAAAGTCAGAAGTATAGACCAATGGATCAGGATAGAAAGCCCAGAGATAAACCCACGCACATATGGTCACCTTATCTTTGATACAGGAGGCAAGAGTATACAATGGAGAAAAGACAGCCTCTTCAATAAGTGGTGCTGGGAAAACTGGACAGCTACATGTAAAATAATGCAGTTAGAACACTTCCTAACACCACAAACAAAAATAAACTCAAAATGGATTAAAGGGGCTTCCCTGGTGGCGCAGTGGTTGAGAGTCCGCCTGCCGATGCAGGGGACACGGGTTCGTGCCCTGGTCCGGGAGGATCCGCAACGGGAGACGCCACAACAGTGAGAGGCCCGCGTACTGCAAAAAAAAGAAAAAAAAACGAGGGATGATATAGCATCTCAGTGCAAGCAACAGTGAGAATCTGTTACCACCCTTAGACTGAGGGCGCAAGGCAAGGAAGCAGCCACTGAAACCTGGAGGTAGTAGCTGTGTGGAGTGGGCCACCTGACGTGACCTTCAGTAGAGGGATGCACAATGAACTGGATGGAAGGGAACTGAGGAGCAAATACCACAGCCTCACTCTCATTCCTGCCTCCGATTTCCTTTCAATGCTTCCACTGGCTGATCCCAATCAGAAAAAAGAGAATTCAAGGACACAATTCATAAAGGTCAGCCTCCCAGGGAACAGTTCAATGTAGAGGAGAGTGGAGCATGGATCGTTAGAGGCAAGTGGAAAAGATCAAACACAGTGAACAAAAATAAATCCCGTAACTTACATTTATAATCCTGCCAAAGTTTAATGATTCTTCAGTTAGAGACTCAACTTACATAATTTTTCTGTAAGGCAAAAATCCAGATAAGTTGCCTGAAGTTAGTATTTATAGAATAATTATATCAAATGGTGAATCTCTCTTTAATTAAATCCAAATGCTTGATTGAGCAACTAGGCTATGGAGATGAGAGAGGGAGAATGAAAGAGAATCCAGGTTTTTATTCAGCCACCATGATTCCAGTACAGACTTGAGCCACCCATTACAAGAAGCACTGTGGCAACCAGCCCAGAAGAGGAGGTGGGGTGGTGCAGGGAGGAGAAAGGAGGATGTAACCTAGCAACAGAATCTTTAGGCCGCAGTTTGCTCATAAATTTTCAAAATGGAAGTTAGTGATATCAGAAAACGTAATTAAATCGAGAGAAAGTACCAAAAAGGTGTGAGTGAGGACATAGCAAATATCTAGGTATATGAGTAAGAAAGATCAAATATTTTAAAAAATTAAAATTCCTGTGCAAAATGTCTTTCTGTATAGTATTTTAAATACATGTACACATAAAGTAAAAAACTGTTTGGAAGGAAACAGAACTGATTTCTATTGGAAAATGCACGTGCCTAAAATAGAGGTTTTTCAGTATAAATCGGAAAAATTAAATGATTATAGTCTCCACCTTAAAGTATTAACTAAGCAAACATGTATCTTCAGGCTTATGACCCTATGATAGTTATTCAAGAATGAAAAGAATAATTGATATTTAGATCAATTTTGATATTTCCTCCTGATTGATATCTGAGAAACATTCATGTAGAAAACTATCAGCTAACCATATCGTGCAGATAATAAATTAATACCTATAACAGAACAATTTCCCTTTATTTACTGATTTCAGTCATTCAGACACACTCTCTGACTTCAAGAGAATATGTTAATTGGTACACTAACTACATTTTCTTATTTTCTGTATTTTTAACGTTCTGGGATCTGGGTCCTCACTGACTGTCCCTCCCAGGAATAACCACTTCTTCGAGTTAGCAAAAGACTGAACAGGGAGTGTGCCTTTCATCGCAAACCAGCCAGTCCAGAGACCAAACTCTGAACTATCTCCTCTCTCTGGCTCTTACTTGTCAAGAGGCAATGTCCTCTGCATTAATCTTCCTGGGGCCAGATACCAAGCACCTAGAAGAAACAGCTTCTCTGCCCCAGAGCCTGCTAAAATTATTCAAACCAGCCAATTCTAACCCTGCTTACCCTGCCTTGCCTGGTCATTCCCATGGAAACCAAAATAAAGGCTCCACCCCAGGCTTTCCCCTCACTCCTTCTACCTCCTGACTGACCCTGGTGCTTCCCTATGTGGTCCTGCATGGTCTGGCGTGCCCGCTCCTCTTGGAAACTGTAACAAATTGTTTTTTTGTTTTGTTTTGTTTTGCGGTATGCGCGCCTCTCACTGTTGTGGCCTCTCGCGTTGCGGAGCACAGGCTCCGGACGCGCAGGCTCAGCGGTCATGGCTCACGGGCCCAGTCGCTCCGCGGCATGTGGGATCTTCCCGGACCGGGGCACGAACCCGTGTCCCCTGCATCGGCAGGCGGACTCTCAACCACTGCGCCACCAGGGACGCCCCTAACAAACTGTTTTTTCAATGGCAATCGCCTCCTGATCTGTTGTCCTCATCATACTGGAATAACAATAAAACCTGCATTTTAAAACAATTGGTTCTAGTCATTGTTGTCTATTTTAACTCTTGAAGGAACTGTGCAATACATATTTTAGAGATTGATAATTGACTCCAAGTTCATCTCTTGGCTGTGTGACGTTGGGCAGAATAATACAACTTCTATGAATCTCAGTGCACCTTTGCAAAATGGGGAAATTCCCTACTAGCAGATAAATTAGTCCTCTTTCTGTTCTCTGTTTTTATAAGATATAATACTTTATACTAAATTATCTTCCCATTGGGAAATGTAGATTATATCCCTTTTCTGTTATCTGGCAAAAAAAAAATCAATAATTGTACCTAGTTACAGTTTTATTTACTTGAGACCAGCCAAACCAGTGCTGACACAATTAAGATTTGATAGTTAAAACCCCACAAGGTGGCGGCAGAGGCAACACCATCAGCAGCCAGCAGCTCTACAGAGGAGCCTAAGGAAGGAAGGAATCAAGGCAAGTGCCTTTCTGGGAAGGGCGTGCATACACCTGAATGTCTAGGACTTGGCCTGTGCTGCTCTGGGTCTGCTGGGTCATCTAGGGTCCAGGGAACTTACTAAGCCACAGGCAGTGCTTGGCCTCACCTGAGATTCTGGGCCAGCTTTTAGAATTCATTTTGTGAGGAAGCTCAGGTTTTCTCTACAGTTCATTGTGATGTTCTACTAATACTGTATGTTACTATTATTCTTAATCCCTAATTAACAACACACAGCACATTTATGTGCACATAAGCAGTCTATTCCTGAAAAACAAAATATTTCTGACGTGTAAAACATCGATTACAGTCCAAGCTTGCAGCCTTATTTACAGTCATCCATCTGTTAAAATCATAAATTCTTCATCTTAAAGTATTTTAAAAGAGATCATTTGTTGTAACAAAATAATTTGGACCACGCTATCATTAAAATTTTAAAAATCTCCCACATAGTATGATACGTCCCTCTTGAGGTTTTTAATTGCATTTGAGGGAGAAAGAGTCAATGAAATGAAACCCTCTGTGCTAATTAAGTTCTAAAATTGTGTACCATTTCTGAGGGGTGGGAAGGACCATGCAAGCTCCCCTAGAGCTGTTGAATCTTTATACCCTCAACGCAAACATGCATATAGACACACAAATGCAACACACGGATACACACATTCTAATTAGGAATTCAGAGGAGAAAAATTAAATTCTCTTAGGTGTATATCAGGAAATATTTTATTTTAAATATTTTTAAATATTATAAAATTTAATTTTCCTAGCTGAGGTTGAACAAGGGGATGCTCTACTACTTGTTTCAGTTTTCACCTTGCAAACCAGTGTCCTTTTCATCATATGTTTAGTGCTAATTTTTTATATTTTTGTGCTTTTTGTTGGTGATTTCACTGTTTTAAATGGCCCCAAGCATAGTCCTGAAGTGTTATCTAGTGTATCCAAGCACTGGAAGGCTGTGATGTGCCTCAAAGAGAAATATGTGTTAGATAAGCTTCATTCAGGTGTGAGTTACAGTGTTGTTGACCCTGAGTATAATGTCAGTGAATTAACAATATATATTAAATAAGGGGTCTTTAAATAGAAACACACACAAATCAAGGTTATGCATTGATTGGTTTTAAAAATGTTGTGCATTAGGCTCTCAGGAACCTAATACTTCCCCAGGAGAAGTCGTTCCATATTTGCTAATTCAGGGTGAGTTTATAGCGAGTAACAAGACTCCACTGTACTCTCTGTTGGCCCTAGGCTAGCAGAGGTCCTCATCTCTAGTTCTCAACTCTGGCTGGAGAGTGGAATCACAGGTGGAATTGAAAGGAGAAATAATTGACAATAAAGTTCCAATTGTGGAGATTCTGATGCAATAAATAATTGTATATATGTCTCCCTGTGAGTCAAATATACAACTAGGCTTGAGAACAACTTTCTAGCTCACTTTGCCACCACAACAAAGAATTGAATGGCTGCTTTGGTACTTCCTATTGGGGATGCTCTTCAAGGGCAATGTGTGTGCTCAGGTAAGGAAAGCATCTAAAAAACAAATTTTTCTAGCCTTCTCTGGGTTATTTTTGTATTTTAATAGTCAAATAAAATGCCTTGAGCTCCTGTGACAAACAGTGCCTTACTATTAGAAATCAGAATTTTTTAATATTTTGAGCAGGTATCACTTTATTTTAGGGGAGGTGTCACAGCCCAGTTCTAGCCGATGAGACATATAAAAAAAATTCTGCTGTGAGACTCCAGGGACACTTTTGTTTTCCTTCACTGTGGAGAAGGCAAGTGGGAGAAACTCTATGTTCCATGCTGCTACAACCTACTTTTAACTGGAGTTGTAGGAAGAAATGATGTTCAGAGCTGTAGTAGCCATTTTGCAACCAAGAGAGAAAAGCCAAGAAAATTACAGGACACATCCCAGAGTTCTGACCTCAATGAATCATTGGCTCTTCTTGTTATGTGAGAAAAATCAATTCCTGTTGCTGGGCCACACCTACTCAGGCATCGTCTTTACCTTGAAGCTGAAAGTATGCCTACTGAGATGGCCCTTCGTATCCTGTAGAGCATGATAAGTCTGGCACAGTTCCTAAGATGTCTGACAATCCCTAGAGGGCTTATGCTCTCATTGTCTCTCTTGGATGGAATTCTCAATCCATGCTCCCTGTCTCACTTTCTACAGATACACTTTTCTCTCTGTGTAGCTCTGCTCCACCACATGGGGCCACTGCCTCTCCTTTATTAACCAAAGCACCACAACACAAACCTATTACATGTGGCAGCCTTTCATGGAAGACCTGGGACTAAGAAGAGTCAGTACAGCAAAGGCAACTCAGGAATGAACTTATTATATCCTGGCCACCCCTGCTGCAGGGAATCTCTCACAGATTCTTTCTCCCCTTGGAATGTCAATACAATCTACCTATGGAGATCTCTTCCTTGGAGATCTCTTCCTCACAGTTGAGGTCACCTCAGCTCACTCTCCGATGAACAGATGTTGAGTGTGTATAGGTATGTGCACACACATGCATTTACACATATATTTGTGCAATTAAATATTGGTAGGAAATGCATTTGAAATATTAATAATGCCTATCTCTGGGTGATAGGATTATAAGTAATTCATATAATCTTCTTCAATATGATGTGATTTTCCCCCTGAAATTTCTACAGTGAATAGAAACTATTTTTTCAATAAAAATTAATTTTTTAAAAAGGGTCCAATTCTGGAAAAAATCTGCTGGGCAGCATGTCTGGCAATAGGCTATGAAATATGTTCAAGTTCCGTGTATTAACTTAATATACCAACATTTGTCACAAAGCAATAATAACGCTAGCAACTTGGAATATTCTACTTCTACGATCTAAACGTTGAATTTCTTTTCCTCCCGGAGCTTTCTCTCCTTTCACCTCCACACCTTCCCCCTTCATTCTTATTAATACTGCTCTTCAAATTTAACAAAATCTCTAGCCCTTGGGAAGCTCTCTAGAGCTGTAGTCTCCAAGTACCTTGTTCTTTTATTTTTTATAAATGTATTTATTTTTTTTGCTGCGTTGGGTCTTTGTTTCTGTGCGAGGGCTTTCTCTAGTTGTGGCAAGCGGGGGCCACTCTTCATCGCGGGGCGCAGGCCTCTCACTATCGCGGCTTCTCTTGTTGCGGAGCACAGGCTCCAGACGCGCACGCAGGCTCAGTAGTTGTGGCTCACGGGCCCAGTTGCTCCGCGGCATGTGGGATCTTCCCAGACCAGGGCTCGAACCCGTATCCCCTGCATTGGCAGGCAGATTCTCAACCACTGTGCCACCAGGGAAGCCCCAATTACTTTGTTCTTGATCCCTATCAGCTAAAATATTTGAACACGAACCCCAATAAATATATATATTTAGAAAATCTTTACATGTACAAATATATATATATAAATATATATATATGTATTTAGAAAATCTTTACATGTACAAATATAATGACATATCCTAAACTACAAACAATATAAACAATACAAACTTAAAAGTAAGGGATCAGGGCTTCACATGTGCACACTTAAAACCAAAAGTTTATAACTGAAATTTTGGAAGTAATTAAGAAATGGGTATCATGATCTAGTAAACTTAGAATTTTTTTCTATTTTGGAACTATTTATGTTTTTGAAATATAAACAATATCCTTTTTTTTAACATCTTTATTGGCATATACTTGCTTTACAATGTTGTGTTAGTTTCTGCCGTGCAGCAAAGTGAATCAGTTATACATATACATATATCCCCATATCCCCTCCCTCTTGTGCCTCCCTGCCACCCTCCCCATCCCATCCCTCTAGGTGGTCACAAAGCACCCAGCTGATCTCCCTGTGCTATGCGACTGCTTCCCACTAGCTATCTATTTGAGAATGGACCTGAGGACACGGGGAGGGGGAAGGGTAAGCTGGGACGAAGTGAGAGAGTAGCATTGACATATAAACGGTATCCTTTCAATAAACTTTTCTGCTAAATCAGCCTATCAGCTTTTGTTTCTTGCAAAAGGGATCCTGTGTATCAGTTAGATGGCTAGTTATTATGTAATGTTTATGTGTATAACTAAGTTATTTCCTCTATCAACTGTACATTCGTTCAGGGCTAGCAACATCTTTTACTCATCGTTTGTATAAAAATGCTGGCAGTCATGTATAGGGCATGTATAACATGCCAGGACTAGTGCTAAGTGCTTCCAACAACCTTATGACATAGTACTGGTATCATTCTCATTCTCGTTTTACAACTGAGAAATTTGAGGTTATTTTCCTAAGATCACACAGCAATTAAGAGGCAGTGCTGAGATGTGAATCCTGATATCCTGAGCTCACAGTCTCTAAGCTTAATCACAGCTCTATTCTGCTAGTCAAAGGGCATCTAACTGTAAATTACACAGAATAGGCTCTTTATTGATATAATTTAGTAAACAAGTGAAAAAAGCAGAGCAACAATTCTAGAAGCATTTCCTCATCAAATTAAATTTATTGTCATTTTCTTTGGAAAAGGCATTACTGCCATGTGTGGCCATTAAGTTGTAGTTCTAGTTTGTCAAAGAAGTGGCAGTTATGATTTTTACTACTTCTTAGCTGTAGAAAACTCAAATGGTAAGTTGGATAACAGCAAGAATCTGTTATCTAGCACCTTCCTGAACTACAATTTAAAAAACAAAATGCTAAAAGGTGACTTTTAAAACTGATGGAGACTGAAATATTTCTTTTGGGTTTAAAAAGAAAAGGCAGCTCTAGAAAAAAGGAAAAGATATAGCTCAGTATAACTTCCTACCTCAAAGGAGAAAGGAAACAGAAACTTATGTTTAGAAACAATAAGGAGGATGTTAATAAAAGTTATCTTAAGAAATGTGGCAGAGGAAACCCTTATTAAAACAAAAACGAAAATAAACTAAACCATGGTGCAAAAATATAGATGAAGAAAAAGGATACATTTTGAGAGATTGGCTTTCTTTTTCCTCAACTTCTTTCCTCCAGCAGTGGCTCTATCAAGACTATGGTAGAGCTTCCCTGGTGGCGCAGTGGTTGAGAGTCCGCCTGCTGATGCAGGGGACGCGGGTTCGTGCCCTGGTCCAGGAGGATCCCACATGCCGCGGAGCGGCTGGGCCCATGAGCCATGGCCGCTGAGCCTACGTGTCTGGTGCCTGTGCTCCGCAACAGGAGAGGCCACAACAGTGAGAGGCCCGCGTACTGCAAAAAAAGAAAAAAAAAAAAAAAAAAAAAAAACTATGGTA
>NW_020185336.1:4430810-4535333 GCF_003031525.2 Neophocaena asiaeorientalis asiaeorientalis
AGGAAAGGCCAAAACAGTGAGAGGCCCGCTTACTGAAAAAAAAAAAAAAAAAAAAAAAAAAAAAGACTATGGTAGATTCCCAAAAATAAAGAGGTTTCTATTTTCCCTCAGAATCAGTCCTCATCACTCAATCTTCATCCAGCAAAGTGACTCTTACCTGAAAGTAAATATGTATTGATAATTTTTATTGATGGGTATTATGTGATACTAACGGTGAGGGTCAGGAGAGGGCATCTATATGGAAAATCAACCAGTGAAACTGCAATGTGCATTATTAGCTAGATCTTACCAGAGTCCTCATAGCACTTATCCTCACCTGGCACACTGTATATTTTCTAGTTATTATTTATTTTCTGTCTTCCCACTCCCATTAGAATGTCAGACCCATAAAAGTAGGAACTTTGTTTAGTTTTATAAACTGCTCCTAGAGCAACACTGGTCAGATAGTAGGTTCTTTTTTTAAAAAAAATAGATTTACTTAATTTATTTTTTGGCTGCTTTGGGTCTTCGTTGCTGTGTGCGGGCTTTCTCTAGTTGCGGTGAGCAGGGGCTGCTCTTCGTTGCAGTGTGAGGGCTTCTCATTGCGGTGGCTTCTCTTGCTGTGGAGCATGGGCTCTAGGTGCGCAGGCTTCATTAGTTGTGGCACACAGGCTCAGAAGTTGTGGCACATGGTCTTAGTTGCTCCGCGGTATGTGGGATCTTCCCGGACCAGGGCTCGAACCCATGTCTCCTGCATTGGCAGGCGGATTCTTAAGTGCCACCAGGGAAGCCCTACATAGTAGGTTCTTAATAACAATTTTTAAAGCGATTGAATGAATGAATGAATGATATAATCTAAATACCAAACATTTAAACTTCCACTTTTGACCCTCTTTCACCAGGACAGCAATTCTGTGATGTTAAGAAGATGTCATTATTTCCCCATATTTAATAAGCAACCCCTTTTTATTCCCCAATGTTTGAAACTAAAGGACGGACGGATGAGTAACAGGGGACAGAATGTTTTTTGGTTGGTTTGTTTGTTTGTTCTTGCTTTAACATACTGAATAAAACCTGCCAGCACCTGAGGGGGTGAGGGGGACTTTAATAGCCCTAACAGATATCTTTGTAGACATATAACTAAAATTGATAATTTGAATACTTTTGTAGAAATGTCTAATGTGGTTATCTTCTACCTACAAGATAAACTCTCCAAAGTAAATAAAGATATGGTCATATTTTACGAAGAGACAGCAAAGAATGGCATAAATCAGGCTCACCTGCAAGGCCAAGGTTCTATTTCACTTCAACAACTTTCACTGTGTGTTTGACATTAAGCCAGCTGCCGCGTCAAGGCAAATAAAATTCCCATTCAGGGGGAAAATCAGCAAGGGCCTACTATTTGTAGAGTATTGTACTGGTCCTGTGTAAATGTGTCCTTTCTTCAAGCAGCTTACAATCCTTGGGGAAGAAAAAAGGCTTAGCTACATAATATAATTAGCAAATAATATAAGACAACAGCTATAAAGTACTCAATTGGGTATTTTCTATGCCTCCGGTAAATACAAAGATTCTGTGTTTCACTTATCCAGTCCAAAACTCCACCAAGCTTCCCTGGCCTATCCAAACTTCATTGAATATGCATTGCTAGCAGATTCCTTTTCCTAAATATATCTTTTTGACAGCCTAAATGACCCCTTCCTCCTCCATATAATTCTGGACCATGAGGTTCTCATTATGAAGCAGATAAACTACCACCCACAGTCATCCAGGGTTGCAGAACACCTGAATGAGTAGCCGCGTGAAGGACTCACATTTATGTGGCTTCTGTACTGAACCAAAGCTGCCACTTCTCAGTGTGGGTGTCTCTTCCCTCATGACATAGACAAATGTTGATGTTTACTACAAGTTGGTACATTAGTTGCTAATTAAGTTCCTAGCTGCTTCAGCCAAAACTTGCTGTATTGAATCCAAGAAAAGAATGGCAGCTACATCAAAAATAAGTTGTTGGGGATTTTGTTTTGTTTTATTAAAGGAAAGTTGTATATTAAAGAATATGGGGAACTTACATACTAGGAGATGGGAAACCTTCAGTCTTGGCTTCCTCCTAAGCTGAGTTGGTGGTTCAAGTCCTTCAGCATCTGTCGTCACTAGGCCTTGGTCAAAGCCAAATAAATACTACTATCTATGCATGAGGCGATAGTTAATTGCTTATCATTACTTGCTCTTTTGCATACCCACCCACAAATTCCCAAAGAGTTACTTCTTGGGGACCCACAGAAGGGCAGGTTTGTTCTGGAAAGGGTACAGAGGTCACTTCATCCTGGGGTTCAGGGCTTAACACATCTCTGAAAAGATGTCTTCTTAGCTTCATCTCTCTGCCTGTCCCCTGTAATCTTACCACTCAGGCGCGGCCAGGGGCTGCCTGCATTCACCAGCCAAGGCTAACACCTTGCTGCTGACATCAGGATCTGTGGCAGTTTCTCTTCCCCTCTGGGCTGGGAAGCCCCCAGTCACGCGCTTGCACCCCCTCCACATCTTAGCTGACAAGGGGTGATGCGAGACGGCCCTGGGAAAGAAGTCTGAATTTTAAGGCCAAACCCTGCAAGGTAGACGAAATACCCGCTGGCATTGCTGGAGCGCTGCTGTCTTACTCGCTGGAAGAGAGAATTCCCTTTCCTTTTCTTTTTCCCACAGGGCCCTTGACCGAAGGACTGTGCATACCGGAACCGACCAAAGGGTGGCTCCTCCCAGAGCAGACACTCCCCGCCCGGCGGATTACGTGTGGAAAGTCCTGAAGCAGAGAATCGAAACAGAAACCGCAATCAGGCAAACTATATAACTTCCTGGCGGAAAGCTGGCCCAGAAGCTTCCACCCCAGTGCGCAGACGAGGCGCACCGGTCCCCGGCCCCTGCGAGCGAGCGCCCGCCGCCGCCGCGTCCTGCCTACCTGCCCGCCTGCCCAGGTGCGACCGCGCCCTCGCGCGCCCGCCTGGGCGTCGTGCAGGCAACCCCGTCGTTGCCAGGAGCATCGCTGCAGACCCTGCCGCTCCAAAGCAGCGGGCCACACATCTCATCCGCTGAGCTGAGAACAGCAACTTGTCCGTCTATTGGGGAGAATCTTCTCCGGCCTCTGAGAAGGAAAGATGTCGTCGGATGGGTATTCCGCAGACAAGAATTTCTGCTATCTCATTTCGTGTTTCAGGGCCCGAGTGAAAATGTATATCCAGGTGGAGCCAGTACTGGACTACCTGACCTTTCTACCTGCAGACGTGAAAGAGCAGATTCAGAGGACGGCCGCCACCACCGGGAACATGCAGGCAGCTGATCTGCTTCTGAACACCTTGGAGAAGGGGGTCTGGCCCCTCGGCTGGACTAGGATGTTTGTGGATGCCCTCCGGCTAGCAGGCAACCCCTTAGCCGCCCGCTACGTGAACCCTGAGCTCACCGACTTGCCCTCTCCGTCCTTTGAGAATGCTCACGATGAGTGTCTCCAATTGCTGAACCTCCTTCAGCCCACACTGGTGGACAAGCTTCTGGTTACAGATGTCTTGGATAGATGTGTGATGGAGGAGCTGTTGACAGTTGAAGACAGAAATCGGGTAGGTGTCAGTTCAAATGGAGCTGGACTTGTAGGCAGATACAGGTATTGCATCTCGGGGTTGTTCCTCCATTTGCCCCATTCCAAATGTTCTTTGATATCTTTTGGTAAATTTGGATCCCTCCTTGAGAAGAGAATATCTAGGCTTTTAAAAACATAATTTTGAAAACGGCTACTTTTCTAATTCTTTCACTGAAATAAACTAAAGAGGAGTTAACTTTAGAATAATAATGTATGCTAATAGACGACATTTATTAAACACTTACTGTGTGCAATTAGTATCATTTGCAAAATGTATTATCAGAGTTCATGCTTGCAATAATCTATTGAGGTTTTTTTATGTTATTAACTGTGCCGTTTTACAGATGAGAAAACTGAGGCAGTTTAAATAACTTGCCGAAGTTCTCCCAGGAAGACATTAGCAGAGCTAGGGATTTAGTTCCTGATGGTGTGAAATTTTATGTCTTATTTTATAAAGTTCCATAGAACAGGGTTCAGCAAACCATGATCCATGGGCTAAATCCAGCCCGAAAGCTAAGAATGGTGTTTAAATTTTTAAATTTTCAGTTCATAAAGAAAGTTTTATTGGAACACAGCCAGTGCTCATTCATTTACATGCTATGATTGCTCTCCCGCTTTAAGAGCATTTGTACAGAGACGTATATCCCACAAAGCCTAAAATATTTATTATCTGGGCTTTAAACAAAACATTTGCCAATATCTGGCCTATATTATGCACTATACCATTTAATTTTGGTCCAAATGGGGAAACTACATAGTACACACACACAGACACACACACTTTCTTTTTCTTTACTCAAAGTTTCAACTCTCTGGGAATCAAAAATTGGAGATAATTAACTGAAAAAATATGTTGCTAGTTGCAGTTTTTCATATTAATAAAAGAATAGTGGACTTTTTACGTGGCATTTTGACAGGATGAATTTTACAGGTGACTTTACACTTAATGTTTTATTGTTCATTGTTTTTCAATGAGCGAGGATGTCCTGTGGAGTATAGAAATGCTTACCTATTTAAATCTGACTTACTCAGGGTGTGCGTCAAAAGTCTTATTTTGAAAGGCATGTAGGCAAATAAACCCATTTTGAGGGTCAAAGTCTAACATGCTATGATTTTTGACACTTTCTTTCTCTCTTTCTTTTTAATTCATCAACTGTTTGTATCCTTGTTACAAAGTTCTGGGCACGGGACTCCTATCAGCCTATGATGTGACTTGGTCTTTAGTGACTAAAGTTAATACTCCTTCGTCCACTTGACAGCCATAGGGCCTGTCCAAAGACCCAAGCATGCATCTAATTCTGAAGACTGGATTTCCCAACTAGTAAATTACATTACACTGTTGTCGGTAACGTTTATGTAGTTTTGTGTATTGAGAACCAGCTAGAACGCATTATAGTAGTCCAGCTGGATATGACAAATGTGTACATCACTGTGGCAGAAACTTAATTTGGAAGACAGTATGCAGCCTTCAAGCCAGCTGGAGATGGAAGATGGCATTTCCAGCCACAGTAGCTGTTAGGAAGTCCAGAAGCAACAGAGTCCAGTAACACCACAAAGCTGTTTATGTTTGGTGGGTACGATGTCCCGATTGCCAGCGAAACAGCACTTCTCCTTATTTACTCTAAATATGTCTGCCTATCAGCATCACTTTTGTCTTGCCTGGATTGAATTTCTGCCAGCTAGTTTTTATCCAAGTTCTTGATTCTGGCAAGCTTGGAGGCAGCTAGCAGGAATGCAAGGGATTTGACACAAAGAAGATATTGAGTAAAGGGACATTTGTGTAGTGGTAGCAGTTAAGGCCAAAGCAACCCAAATCCTCCCTCAGAGTCGTATTTCAAAGGAGGCCCTGAAAGCTAGAGGAGCTATGTATCTGAGGCTTTCAAAGGAGCAATAGTGTCTGCGTGAAACTTTGGAATAGTTTTTGTACACGTCATTTTACAGGTACCATCAGTCTCAAAAGGAATCAATGGCGGATGATGGAAAGGCACCACTAGGTTTAGAAGAATCCACAGCATGTTGATATGGGGTCCTTGAGGAATGTTTATCGTATAACAGCAAAGTGTAGTGGGGAAAGCATGGGAATTTGGAATGGCAAGACCTGGATTTGAGATCTATCTCTGTTTCTTACCATCTGCGTTACTTTGGACTACATTATTTGTTTCCTGATCCTAAGTGTACCCATGAAAATGGACATAATAATAATTTCCTCTCTCATTCACAGTATTTTATTGAACGTGAGTGAGAAATAGTGTTTATGAAAAAGCTTTATAAATAAGAAAGAGCTGTTTGGTTATGATGGTGACTTCTATTATTTATTTGGTCACATTTCCTTGTGAATTTAAAGTTTCAGGGATTTAGGTAAATACCCCATGTTGAAATTGAGATCTGCCTCCTAAAGTCCCTGGATTAAACTGTGATTTGAGGGAGAAACAATGCTTTTCATCTAAGGATGAAACCAGAACCCAGTTAGGACTAAGTATAATATTGGTGCTTAATAAGTATTGATTGATTGGATTTATTTCCAAGGAATTGTCTGGAATAAGAAATGAAAACACTTGGAGTAATGAATTGCCTTGCCAGGCATTGGGGAATGGATGGGTGGATGATGAATATAAGATCTCCAAATCTGCTTTTTTGACACCTTAAAATAGCATTTAACTAAGAAATCAGAACTTCTAAAAAAATATTTTATTTTAATGCTTTTCCTGTTTTCCGGTTGACACTTTCTACTTGATCTTGGATTCTCACCTCCACCTCCCAATCCCTGCCCCTCTTACATAAGCACTTCTAAAAACATGGTCCTAGATTTAGTTTTGTGACCAGCAGGTACCCAAAGAAATTTATTTAATCGACTGATTATTCATTCATTTGGTTTAAATTTATGGAACGACACCTTGCATCAGACACCATGCTAGTGCTGAAATGATTAGAGAATAACACAAATACTGTCTGTGCTTTCATGGAGTTTACGATGCAGTGTTGATCAGTGTTCATTCTTCTAACAAATAATTAAAGAATGTCTAGTATATGTGAGGCACTATTGCAAACACTGAGGACTCAGTAATAAATACAAGAATCACTTTATAGATCATTATAATAGAATGCTCCCTAACAGCAAGGGGGTGTCCCTGTACTGGCCTGCTTCTATTTAGATGCTAAGTGACATCGTAGCACATCCATGACTTAGACAGCCATGAACTGTGGATCATGTAAACATCTCTATAGTGTTTTTTAAAAAAAATAATTAATTTGTTTATTCATTTATTTATTTTTGGCTGTGTTGGGTCTTCGTTGCTGTGCAGGCATTCTCTAGTTGCCTCAGGCGGGGCCTACTCTTCATTGTGGTGCGCGGGCATCTCACTGCAGTGGCTTCTCTTTTTGTTGCAGAGCAAGGGCTCTAGGTACGCCGGCTTCAGTAGTTGTGGCACACAAGCTCAGCAGTTGTGGCTCACGGGCTCTAGAGCCCAGGCTCGGTAGTTGTGGCACGTGGGCTTAGTTGCTCCGCGGCACGTGGGATCTTCCCGGACCAGGGCTCGAACCCGTGTCCCTTGCATTGGCAGGCGGATTCTTAACCACTGCACCACCAGGGAAGCCCCTCCACACTGTCTTAATATCAATTTGAACAGATTAAGTAAGCTGCATGTTTCAGCCCTGCCCAGTTCAAAGCATCAAACATCTATAGTCCTAGAAGACACTCTGTACCTTTCATTTACACAGTAGAACCGCAGATAATATCACCAGTCCAACTAGAAACCCTCCAGTTCCATCTACATGAAGTTGATATTAGAGTTAATCTCCTTCTAGCTCATTGTAATGTCAGGTAAATTAGGATGGGTAAGAATTTTATTAGCAACAAAAAGTACAAATAAGAAATTAGTTATGTCATTGTGACAATACATAGTCATTCAGAAAGACATTAACTTTTGGAGGGAACTTGTTCTTTAAAAATTCTTTGTTTTTAACGTAAGAGTTTTGCTTCCTGATTTACTGGTACTGAGGGTTGAGCTCTGCTATATTAAAAGGTCACCATTATATTTAAATAGCTATCTATGGTTGTTCTGAGGGGGAAGAAAGCATTTTTATCTAACTTTACAATTGTGTTGGCAAGCCAGTGCTTAAACGAAATATCTTTGGTTTCTCTACTGATTTCTGTTAGAAAAAACATAGATCAAAGAATTCAGGGAGCTTCCCTGGTGGCGCAGTGGTTGAGAGTCCGCCTGCCGATGCAGGGAACATGGGTTCGTTCGTGCCCCAGTCCGGGAGGATCCCACATGCCGCGGAGCGACTGGGACCGTGAGCCATGGCCGCTGAGCCTGCGCGTCCAGAGCCTGTGCTCCGCAACGGGAGAGACCACAGCAGTGAGAGGCCCGCGTACTGCAAAAAAAAAAAGAATTCAGGATATGAAAGCATTGAACTGTATTACCCACAAACTCATATTTATTTTACACTCTATAAATTAGTTAACAATGTATCCATAGACATTTTTAACTTCATATTCAGAGAATACATTCAGTGGGGAAGGAACATGAGTGGGAATCATTATATGTCCTGTTTCAGGCTCAAGTCTAAATATTCATTTCCCAAGAATTTCAGTAATCAGGTGTATATATTGGGATCTTTTTTTTTTTTTTTTTTTAGGTACGCGGGCCTCTCACTGTTGTGGCCTCTCCCGTTGCGGAGCACAGGCTCCGGACGCGCAGGCTCAGTGGCCATGGCTCACGGGCCCAGCCGCTCCGCGGCATGTGGGATCCTCCCGGACCGGGGCACGAACCCGTGTCCCCCGCATCGGCAGGCAGACTCTCAATCACTGTGCCACCAGGGAAGCCCTATTGGGATCTTATATATAGGAGAACAGATTAAGTAAAAAACATCGTGTGATTGCTTTAAAGGGAATTGATGTACTTTCTAGCACCCAAACTAGGAAGATTTCTTAAAAATTCAGAATCTTGATGACCCTGCTAAAATTGCACGGGTATTATATATGTAGTTCCACATTCAAATAATAAAAATACTTGCAGGAAATAATGGCATAATGATTCTCAAATGCCTGAACTCAGTAAGGACAAAGCAAGCTTGACAAATACAATTCTACAGTAAAGATCGACTAACTGGTTAATAGTCAAAGAAGATTTAGTGGCTATAATATGCTTAGGTTTTTAAGTGTAAGTATTTATTGCAGTGCTTCACTTGTTCATTTTAGAGAAATGCTTTCTGATTACTACTTCTGTGGAATGAGTTTAAAGCTGATAAAAGGCTGAGATAATTAAAAATGGAAATGGTTGAGTTAAAAATAAGGTGCTCAAACCAGTCTCATTTAGCATCTTTAGAGATTACTGCTTAAATTAGCAGGTAATAAATAGAGATGTTACAAACATCAGAGAAGACAAAGAATTTCCATTAGAAAATTAACAAAATTAAAGAAAAGTAGGAAATGAGCAAGAATCTGCTTAGAGATGCTGTGGGGGAGATGGACTGAAATCGCCTAAATTTTATTAAGTCAAGTAGTCATTTTAACCACTTCTTGTCAGAAAATGAACTTAAAATTGGAGACAATTACCAGCTATAATTACAGCTCAGTAAGGCAGTATTCAGCCTCTGAAGCCAATGCCTGGGATCTAATTCTACCTCTGCCATTTACTAGCTTTGTGGCCTTAGGGAGGTAACTGGACTTCTCTGAGCCTTGGATTTCTGATCTGTAAAATGGGTTAATATCGGCATCTTCTTCAGAGTTGTTGGGTTGATATATGCAAAGCATGTATAATAACATAACTATCTATTAGCTGATGAAATGAACATAGTCTTTGGGTAGAAATCATGTGGTATAATCTTGTACTAAGTAGTGTCTGCTGGTGAAATGTTTGTAAAGATAGATGCTTTTCCCAGTCATCATAATAATAAACACTGAATTCGTACCAGACATTGTTCCAAAAATGTGAATTCCTGAAATTAAATGGTTATTGGATATATTTATAGGACTAGAAAATACACAAATTCGTAGGAAACAATTAATCTAGCTGAATAGTCCATATTATACATGTAAAGATGGGCAAATGTTGAGAAAGACCTTTGAGAGTATGTAAGTTAGTACTTCTTACCTAAGCTGCTGATTAGAATCAAGAGGTGCTTTTGAAAAAAATTTCTGGTTTCCCCCCATGGACAAATCAGAATCTCTGGGGGTAGATTTCAGACATCAGTATTTTATAAAGCTCCTCAGGTGATTCTAACATGCAGCTAGGATGGACAAATGCTGTCATTTCATTTCAGTTGCTTCATTTTACACATGTAGAAACTGAGGTCTGGAGAGGAAGTGGCTTGACTAATGGCCCAGCAAGTTGATGGTGTCCTGCCTAATTTCTTTCTGGTCTAAATGTGATCTTTTCTCCAAATGTTTGGTGCTGTATGAAGAACTGGGGAGATGCACTGTAGTAAGGATTACACAAATGATTCACATTTTAAAAGATTTACTAGATTAATCTAAAGGAGAAATTAAATGAAGGTTAAAAATAGTAATGAATGGATATAGAAATGCTTCTGCCCAATACTTAAAAAAAGGAATATAGAAATAAATGTCTTATAATGTTAAGTAAATACAAATTTTTAAAAAGATGTATTATAGCAGTAATAAATAATACAAATATTAAAGAATATAAATCTCTGATAGTAATTACTTATTCCATAGTGGTAATAGTGAAGAAAGAGAGGTCGGATAAGAAATGTTTGATTTCCTGTTTATAGGCTCCATGAGTTGAAAAGATATAGCAAGCCCTAGATATACAGAAAGAAATTGATGCAAATAGGCATAACATGGCTAGAAATTAAAGACGCCTTCTTTTGCACACTTATTCAGAATGGCGGAGGTAAAACATGTTTCCTAAGTGTCAGCTTTGAATATCTCAATAGTGTATATTTAAAAGGGGGATTGGCCCAGGGATTTTTTTCCCCCTAGAATCCAAAATTTCTGTAAGCGGTATTGCTGTTTTCTTTAGTATTTGAATATGAGCCTTTCTACATATGCTTGATTGTGCGATTTTTCTAAAGGCTAGTTCCTGTTTAAATTTATTCATAAGATAGTTGGACTTCTTTAATTCTGCTTTTTTCTTAAAACAGGTTTCTGCTGCAGAAAATAATGGAAATGAAGCAGGGGTAAGAGAGCTACTGAAAAGGATCGTGCAGAAAGAAAACTGGTTTTCTACGTTTGTGACTGTGCTGAGGCAAACAGGAAACTGTGCGCTTGCCCAGGAGTTAACAGGCACCGATTGCTATGAAAGCAATGCAGGTATTGCTAATTCTGCAAAGGAAGGGTTTTTGCGTTTCGCCCAGTGACTGAGAGTTTAATGAAACCTGTAGACACAGTGCCAAATACTAGGGTATGTAGAATCAAAATTTCAAGTGATTTTGAGAGGTATGTTTTCTTCGTTTTACAAATGAGGAAACTGCTGCTTGGGAAAAGATGAACCTTCCAAAGACCACAGCACTCAGCAAGCTGGGCTGGAATATTGGCAGCTGACTCCTTGTCCAACATGTTTTCCATTTCCCATCTTATTTTGGAAACAAAGTAATTGTCTGAGATTTTTATCAAGATAATTTCAACATTGCCTAGACAAATAAATTGGAAGAAAATATTTTAGTGGTTATTACAACTGCTGCATAGTCTTCTGGACATTTATATAAATTTTTAAGGAATTTATTAAACATTTGATAAAAGGTCTGTAGTTGCTAACATATCACAGTGTTACTTTCTGTGAGTTTTTAGAAGTATTCAATTATAATAATAAAAATAACATTTTAGAGCTCTTTCACATATATCATTTGTAAATCTAATATAATCTGCCATCTTATTTTTCTTTACAGAGTATGTATCCTGTGCTTTTAAAAATATCGTATGTAAGACAAATTGAAGTTTAATTGGTAATGAATGATTACCAACTTATAATTGGTATAATTTATTCACAATTATATATAATTTAAATGATTATAATCATTTCAAGCTTACTTCACTTCTTTTATTCAGTCATTCAGTCAACATGTAATGAGTACCAGACACTGTTCTAGGTGCTGGGGATATGGATTTAAATGAGACATACAAAGTCCCCATTCCCATAAACCACACTTCCTAGTGGAATAAAAAACACAGTGAACAATTTTCTAAGTTACTTATGCAAAAGAAAAACAGATAGTTACTAAATTATTAGAGTAAACAGCATATTATGATTTTATGCTGTATTATTTATGAAATAGCTTAATTTTGCTCAGTGGTTAGAAATACACACAATATATATATACACATATATATCTAGTGTATATATACACATACACACAACAGTGTGTACGTATGTGTGTGTATATGTATATATAGCAAGAGAGACAAACATAAACACACACAAATATTTTTACTATGAAATATTGAAAAGCCCAGAAGAATTACAAAATAGTATTAATGGACCTGTGTGTAAATGAATCGTGGGGAGTGAAGTGTAATCCATGTTTAGGGAAGGTCTTCTTGCTTCAGCCCAAAGCAAATGCTGTATGGTGTCATATGTTTGGGATGGCCACAAAGTGAAAAGCTCAAGAGGTTCCCCTTTTTGAGATTATCTAGGGATTTGAGGGGGATTTATTCAGCCAAATGTGGTTAATCCAGCTTTCAAAAGCCAAGCAGTAATTCCATGATCTGTCCACTAGCAGGTCTCCCAGTTTCCACTGTCATTGTTTCTATTTCCACAGCAAAGTGTAACTGTATTTAAAAAAAAATCCCTCTCGGTAGAAGCACCTTGATTTTGCTTCAGTTCTCTGGAATGGGCTCAGTGGTGCCACTTGCTTGCAACATCAAGATTATGGGTTCTTTTGCGTTTATATATTATGGCCCAGCTATTATTTCCACAGTGTAACTCTAATGCCAGTTTGCTAATTCTAAAGGGACTTCAGGCCAAACTTACATACAATAATGGGGCCAAATTTCTCCTACATACCTCAAGGATGAGCTGGACCCCAGTGCAGATCACACCCTCTCATGATGAGTTCCCTTTCAAGACCTCGTGGGACCATTTCCATCCATGACAAACACCCTAGGACTTGAACTTCAAAGGGAAATGACTGCAGTCTCAATTTTTTTGTTCCCTGGGAAATTTTGGCCTCAGTGTATCGAGGGATATTAGAAAGAGCAGCCTTGCAGATCACAAAAGACCTTGTTATATCCATCCCCCAAAGTAGAGGGTACTTACCCAATTTACGGTTGTGTACTAGTTTAGGAAAAAGTCTAAAAGATCAACTCTAAGTGTCTTCTAGCTTCTCCTGACATAGACAACGTCTCGCCATATTTCTGTCTTTTTTTTGTTGGGGGGGAGCGGAGCAACAAGTTACATACAACATATTTCTTTCTAAGATATTTTTAAGTTCCACTTTACAAGGTGCCTTGTTGGAAGCGAATGTGATTTTTCAAATTCTAATGCTTTGAACGATAGCAATCCTAGGTAAAGTATATATACACGTAATACCTGTATAATAAGACACCTCATCATATACCTCATCTAATATTCACATGCCTTCCTCTTTACTTTCCTTATAATATGCCATAACTTCGTATTATGATTAAGTCTTTACATGTCTGTTTCAGAATGGCTTGGGGACTAGTTTATCCAAACTCTCCTAGCCTGTGCACATAATGTCGGCTGGCCAAGGCCAAACACTTTATAAAAGGGATAAAGGCCTTCTGAAAAGAAAAAAGTGGCACCAATTATCCATCATCCTTTTCGCCCTCCCTGGTCCCCTGACAGGATCCTCTTACATTTGGGGCTTTTCCTTCTTTCAACCAAAGTGGGTGATGATGGATGTTACCCCAGATATGTGGGCTCTTACAAAGACAGGGAGCCCAGTAGAAAGGGATTTCTAAGCTTCTTTTGAAGGTTGGATGGAAGATGCAATCCCCTTCTGGGACTCAGCATCCTTACACTCTCACTACCCCTACCAGCAGTCAGGGTGCTTCTGACCAACTCATTCCAAGTAAGTAGGGCTTACTTCTCATGTCCTCCACTGAAAATCCAATCAGGGGAGTCAGGAATTTAAATATTGTTTGCTAACCTGTACATATTATTAAGGGAATCTAACCATTTTTCTAGCAGGTCTTGATGCCCAGAACAAAGTTAGCTGTCATTATTCAAAGTTAGCTGTGGTAGGAGCTGCTGTGGATGGAATCGAGCCCCCCGCCACCAAATTCATATATTGAAGCCTTAACCCCCAATGTGACTGTATATGGAGCTAGGTCTTTAGGAGGTAATTAAGGTTAAATGAGATCCAAAGGTTGGGGCCCAATCTGATAGGACTGAGGCCTTATACGAAGAGGAAGAGAGATCTCTGTCTCTTTCTCTCTCCCCACCATGTGAGTTCACAGTGAGAAGGTGACATTCTGCAACCTCAGGAACATGCTCTCGCCAGACACCAACCTGCTGGCACATTGACCGTGGACTTCCTATTTCTAGAACTGTGAGAAAATACTTTTCTGTGACTTAAGTCACTCAATCTATGGTACTTTATCATGTTGGCCCATGCTGACTAACACAGGGGCCTGGGCTCTGGATCCTGACACTTAATGAGTCCTGGCTCCTTCATGTCCCTGGATGTGTGACTTTCACCGGGTACTTGCCCTCTCTGTGCCTCAGTTTACTCCTCTGTGAAATAATATTACTGATTACCCAGGATTATTTTGAGGGTTAAAAGATTTAACATTTGTAAAGCACAAAATAAATTGACTATTATTATTATAAACCCCAAACATACTTAATATGTACCTACAAATATTATAAAATCATCTTGTCTAAAGACAAACTCCAAAGTCAGAACAGTTTTCTTCAGGAAATTCTCCATACACACGCACACATTTTCTCCTTATTCTTTAAGATGGGTTAATCGAAAATGACACTTTAAGAAATTTTCTTTATGGCATCAGTCTCTGACACATTGTACTTCAGAAGGGCAGAAACTCTTGCCTTTCTTTGTAACCTTCTTTCAAAGGTCTTAAGAAAACACTCAATACATGTTGGCTGAAGAAAAAAAAGGTCAGGTGGAAGAAATGGTGGGAAGGAGAAAGGAAGGATTCAGAATATTTCATTAAATTTCTAAAAAAAATCTCCAGAAATTCAGAATACATGAATGTAGGCTGACATTAAAGCATATGTACATCTCGTGTAGAACACGCAGTGAGAGAACAAAAAGGCTAGAGCACAAGCTGAAGAAAAACTACCACCAAGTTTGCATTTTCATTAATGCAGTCTTACATGTGACTTTGTATCACTGAACAAGGGGCTTACTTCCTAAAGTTGATGGTCAGATAGGAAATCGTCACACTTATGATTAGCATAATACTTATTATATTGGCTTTTTAGATAAAATTTAGTCATCACAAAAGAATTATTCACTGTGTTCATATAAAAAAATAAAAATACTTTGTCACAACATAAAAACATGTTCCAAGCCTTACAAAATGTCAAAGTATTGTAGTATATTTAGGCAGATCTCTACTAGGGACCCCACTTGGTTTTCAAAATAAAAATAACAGCTCTTTATATTGTATAAAAACTTGCATTGCAATACAATTTACATTCCGTTTAGAATTTCAAAGTATTTAAGTATATTCAGGTTAATCTCTATTAGGAACCCCTATTCTGTTTTCAAAATAACAATGACGGTTATGTATACTGTATAAAAACTTGCATGGCACTATTGTTTATATTCTAATACGTTTATTCACAGAGTCTGAGAATCTATCACCAGAAGATGGTCCTGAAGTCAAAGAGCCCCTCCTTTTAGCCACAGATCAGCCCAGTCTGGAGGCCTGGGACATAGAGAATAATTCATTGGAACCGTCTTTTGCAGATTCTTCTGTAGCTTCAGGTACTTGGGACACACACACACTTTTACATGCACTAATTAACTACTTCTGGAAAAATCAGTTGCTGCATTGATGACATTAGGATTTATTAAACAGAGGGAGAAATTTGGGGCTTTGGGGTTTTGTGAGTATTTATGTTAAAATAATATTTCTGGAGGAGATTAAATGAAAATAATTGCTCTTTGTGTCTAAAAATGTTTTAAAACTAATGCAATAGTAATATGTTATGAACATGAGCACACTGGGTTCTAATTTTATTTTATAAGATATCCATGGTCCTTGTCATGTGGTAAATATCATAAGCAAGTCCTGCATTTCATGATTTCGAAGTACTTTCAAATACATGAATTAGTGGGTTTTTTAAAAAAAGATTTATTTATCTATTTTGGCTGTACCGGGTCTTAGCTGTGGCACGTGGGATCTTCGTTACAGCGCGTGGGATCTTTTAGTTGTGGCATGCGACTTCTTAGTTGTGGCATGTGGGCTTCTTAGTTGCAACATGTGAACTCTTAGTTGCAGCATGCGGGATCTAGTTCCCCGACCAGAGATCGAACCCAGGCCCCTGCATTGAGAGCATGGAGTCTTACCCACTGGACCACCAGGGAAGTCCCCATGAATTAGTTTGACTCATCCAAATTTCTGAGAATTAAATGAGGCCATTACGTTTTCCCCTTTTTACGGACTGGCGTGTCACAGAGAGGTTCAACTGGGTTATAGAGATCAAAACCAAGGCTTTAGAAAAGAAGATGAATGAGTGCTAAACAGGAGTTGGTTTGAATTTCAGTAACTAATTGGTGTGGGTACTAGATCCACCATGTCCACCTTTTAGATATGAAACAGCCCTGGAAGAATCAAACTAATTTAATTATTTCCCCTCCCTAATTTGCTCATAATAGGAGAATCCTTCTCTCCTTCCCTCTGTCCCCCAAATGGCCACATTCATTTTTCACTAGAAATAGTCAGGTTGAAGTCTGGTGTGCTGGTAAATGTTTACCAAGTGGCTCTCGGAGGAAAAGAAAAAAGCCCTGATTTGTAGCATATGCCAATCTTCATGGTGTAAATACTCCCACTAAGGCTACTTTCAAGTGCCCACATGATGTCACCAAACACTAGGTCAGGAATAGATGTGCAGTAGCGCAGCACTATTTGCCATTTCCATTATACGGAAACAATAGGCTTAAATAGCCTCAACATCATTGATGATTGTAAAATCTAGTAAAATGATTAGAAATTGATGAGTCTTAAGTATTCCTTACCTTTGTTTTAATATAACTTTTTTAGTAAGTCCATATAATTTAATTTTTAAAATTGCCTGCACTTAACATTAACAACTGGCTCATGAAATTCTAGAAAATTTAACAATTGTTCTTGTGCTGTATGAGCTGACTCCATCACACTATTACAAAGTATACTATTTTCGACTCAGAAAAGTAATATAGCTGCATTGCAGGAGATTTGGAAAACATAGAAACCTACAAAGAAAAAGTCGCGCACACTTTTACAGTAAGATATATTACTCTTCACATTTGGGTATCCCGTTTTGTTTACATACCTGGATGTTTATATATAATGGCATTTCTCCTGAATTCATTAGATGTTCTTCTACAGCATGGTTTTTAACAATTGAATAATAATTCTATCCATTGGATGCTTTATGATTAATTAACCAACTGTTGAACATGTAGGATGTTTCCAAATTTCTACATCATGAATAAAGCTGCATAACCCTCTTCATATTTATGTCTCAGTTTAATTCTTTTTAAATTTATTTTTAATTTTTAAAATTTATTTTATTGAAGTATAGTTGATTTACAATGTTGTGTTAATTTCTGCTGTACAGCAAAGTAATTCAGTTATACATATACATGCTTTTTCACATTATGGTTTATAACAGGATACTGACTACAGTTCTTCGTGCTACACAGTAGGACCTTGTTGTTTATCCATCCTCTATATAATAGTTTGCATCTGCTAACCCCAAACTCCCAATCCATTCCTACCCCACCCAGTTTAATTCTTAAAAACATATTACATAATTGAAATTTCTGGATCAATGATTTCTACAGTTTTAAGACATTTGATACTTAATGTTCTATTTCACTCCAGGAACTTGTACCAAATTACATGTGGTCTAACAGTACAGGAGAGTACTTACTGCCCTGAAGTCTGTTCTATAAGAGTGGGTGATATTATTTTTAAACTTTGCCAATTTGGTATTTTACTACTTGAATTTGAATTATTTTCTAATGAAAAATGTTTTTACAAGTTCATTCTTTTTGCTGTTGCTAATTGCCTATTTTTCTATTAGGGTATTTTATATTCTTCCTGCTGGTTTATGTGAATTAGCTAAATATACAGGATAGCAATCTTTTGTCATAAAATAGTATCAAGATTTTTTATAGTTTGCCTGCTATTTAGCCTTGTTTAAGGTGTTTGTTCTTTTAGTGGAATACTTCTGAAGCTTTAGTGTGCTTATGTGTCACCTGGAAGAGGAGGTCTTACTGATATGCAGATTTTGATTCGGTAGGTTCTGTATGGAGCCTGAGATTCTGCCTTTCTCACTTGCTCCCAGGTGATGCTGCTACTGCTGGTCTTGGACTACACTTTAAGTAGCAAGGTTTACTGTGCAGAATAGCAAAGCTTTTAAACCTGAATTCTAGAGGACCTTTTATTTTTCATTTGAGCAGCTGCGCTTTCTTTCAGAAATCATGATTGCGTAGGAATGCCAAAACTACTACCTGAATGTGGGTTTTTCACGTCTTAATAAACTTCCTTGGTAGGCTACCTGACATCTCTGTGGGTTACTGGCTATTTTCTAAATTCGCACTGGAAAGAATTGAAGCCAGAACTGAGGCTGGGAATTGATCCTGCATCTCAAATGAAGGTTTTTCATCCAAGGTTGCCAACCTAATGCATCTTGTCAGCCTGTAGTTTATTTATCTGTGGAGCATTCTGAGTCCCAACAAGGACAAAATTAAAGACAAAACCTTTTTAAAAAAATCTGTTTTCTTACTATTTAATATAAAACTTAAAGCTGCATCAAGTGAAAAAAATCTGGATCTTAATAATGGCCTTAAGGGACAGAAAGGGGTTTGTTTTTCCCTCTTCGGGTCCCCTCCCTCCCTTCCTTTCACTTCTTTCATTTAACGAATCTTATTAAACTCCTATCATGTGTCAGGCATGCACTGTTCAGTGTTCAGCACTGTAAATATTGTGGTGGAGCAAACCAGATGTGGCTTCTGCTCCCATGGAGCTTTCAAATGATGGGCATGTCAAACGGTAGTCACTATATAGCTGCACAGTTAAGTGCTGCGAAAGAAAAGTACAGACTATTAAAATGTGTACTAGTCTGAGAACATGTGAGAGCACAACAAACTGTACAGTAATCTGAGGACTCCATCCAATTCACAGACTTTAACAGTCTTCTAATCTGTAAGGTTCTTGTGGTGTCTGGACTTCTCATGTGGATTTGGGAACAGGTTCGTCCAATGCATTCTGGTCCTTTCCAGAGCAGTAAGAAAGGGTAACTGATTTATGAAAATGGAGTGCTTCTGCTTTAGGCCTTTGCCTCTGCTTCTGATAGATGTTGTGGATCATTCCAGGTATTCATTTCTTTTCTTGCTGCTCTTCAGAACTAAGAATTACCGATGTAAATGACTTGTAAAGTATCATTAACCCAAAGAAGTTATTGTAGTTCTTTGGACTGAAGTTTTTGTTGCAAAATTAACTGTAGAAGGATTTTGCCTACGTTGGCATTCTTTTACAGGATTAACCATCAAAATAAATAAGATAATATTCAATAATCTGTAATATTTATTTGCATAATTTTTTGTGTGTATCTTAATGATATTTACAATATATAATCTTTATTTTGAACTTCAGTACATTGGGTTTAGATTTCAAATACAGTTACCAAGGTAGCATTGAAAGAAACTTATTACTTAAGCTACACACATTCTATAAATATGAATTTTCATAGGCAAAAAAATGTGACTTGAATTATTTCTGATTTTAAATTAAGACTTCTCTAATTTCTATTTCCACATCAGTTTCTAAAATATTGTTTTTCAGTGCATAATAGTCTTTGTGGATACAAATGTTAATTATTTATAGTTTTAATGCAAAGATTCTTTATATATTGTTTTTAGCCTTTTTTACTCCTTAACACACCTGACAGGTAAGACACAGTCGTATTAGTAATAGTGGCCCACACTGAAACCAATTTTAATCACTCCTTCAGTGATTAAATCAGTGATTTAATCACCAAATTTAATCTCTCCTTCAGCCTGGGGTGATAGATGAGAATTCCCTAGTGGACAGTTCTGGACAGGGATTTTGTCATGCCTCCGCATCAGAGGCTGGCATTTCTTCTTCCTTTCTCCTTTCAACTTCTTCCCATTAAAAAGTGGTTAATAATTAAGATTACCCCATTTTTTAAAATTTGCTTTTTCCACACGAATACAACCATTTATAAAGGATATTTGAATAGTTCTCAGACTATTCATAGAATTTTACTGCTGGATGTAATAATTCTGCTTTCTGAGGTCACTGGTCATTTTCTAACAAGAAATTATTGGAAAACTTTGGTGTTTCTCTAGACCACACTTCCCTAGAAAACATCAGAGGGGCACAATGCCCACATTCATTTTTTTCTATTAAAAATATTTTAATTATAGAAAATACACAGTTATCTGGTTTATGTTAATCCTATAGGCTTACAGTAAAATTGGTTATGCAATCATTTTTAATTGTCTGCTGCTGTTGCTTTTTTAAAATAAGTGAGTGGTTATTTTACATTGACTTTTTTAATATACTATTTTAGGAATTAATGACATATATAAAATAAAAAATAAAGCAAATGAGGTTCAAAACGAAATAATAAAATTTACTGTATTTGGAATGAACTTACTTTTATGCAGAGTTCCACAGAAAATCCCCCAAATTTCTTTTATCATCCTTTGTTGATCTCCCTGTTATGAAACTAGAAAATGCAAGTACCGCAGGTTGGCCAGCAGAGGGCGCTTTGACATTTATAAAGAGAATGGAATGTCACTGTTCCAGGGTGGACGATTATAACGTACAGGGTGAGTGTGCCATGTGTGAATACACAGTGCGCATGACTGTGAGTGCATGTGTATATTTTGATTTATATATTCGTTCACGTGAAGATTTTAAAATTCCACCCAAGCTAATGAGCTTACCAACCTGCTTGTTTTCAGACTTTAGTACCTTCTTTTTCATATTCCCCCATATGTTCCACTCCTTAGGTTTATCCGGTGACATTATGCTTTGGAATATATTGTGGATATATTTTGCATAGATCATCTTCTGTAGGAGGGGTTTAAAAATTGACCTTTATAAAACAGCCTCCTTCTTTCTGGACCAATCTGTTAGTGCACTTTTTTTGTTGTTGTTTTGTTTTCCCTTTTTATAGACCGAAGTCCAATCTTAGATTTGGTCTATAGTAATCTCTGTAAAAATGCCACAAAATTTATCCTTGCACTTGAGGACCAGAATAATGTTCCATAATACTAACCTCTAGAAATTTAGAGATTTTTAGAATCTCTAGAAACACATACCACATAGACCTTGAGAGCTTAGTGGGAAAGATAATTGATGTAGCAGTCTGCAATAATACTGTGGGAGATCACCCATACTGTTACAGGATTGCTCTGAATTAAGATAGCTCTCCTTTACATCTATATTTTTTCTAAATTTAGTTACATTAATTATTGGGAAGTAGGAATACTACTACAGCAATCCAAAAGGCAAATATTATTATGAGCTGAGAAAGAGAGAGAGAGAGAGAGAGAGAGAGGGAGAGGGGGGAAGAGATGCTGTTACAGATGCTGATATTGGTGTTTGTTAAAGGATAATATAGGTTTGTATTTTATATGAAACCCACCAAGAGCCATCTAGGTTAGTTATATGACCTCCAATTGCATAATAGTTCTAGGAGGGTGACTGTTCATATCTCAGGAGTGAGAATGTAAGTATTTTGATGGAGAGAAACCTCTTTACTGCGCAGCTAATACATGTTGGATTTATTTTCATGACATCTTTTTATGACTACAAGCCTAAAGCTTTTTTAGCAGAGTTTTAACAAAAGCAGTGGTTTTAATTTGATCATTAGACCTTACCTTCTCTATTTTGGCATATGAATGAAAACTAGAAGCTAAGAATGAGTTGGTCAGGTCATATTATTGAGAAAACCAAGCACTGGGGTGTTGTCCTCACCCTCAGAGAGTTTATAATCCCGTTCAAGAAAACAAGTTTTATGTCCTCAAAGAGAGACAGTAATCTATCTCTAGCAAAAGAGAAGGTATTAAAGGATGAGGGGAGAAGTCTGGTGAAAGAAGGAAGACTTAGAGAAAGCTTACCAGAGAGGAGGAATGTGAGGCAGTTCATCTGCACCTTGAAGGTCCTGTGTTGGACCTGTAAACAGAAGTGGTAGCCAACACTTCCCGTTACACGGACACCATGAGCAAAAGTGCAGGTATAGGAAAGTTCAAAATGTGTTGTGTGTGTGTGTGTGTGTGTGTGTGTGTGTGTGTGTGTTGAGGGGATATTGATAATGGAGGAGGCTATCCCTATGTGGGAGTGGGGGGATATGGGTATTCTCTCTACCTTCCACTCAATTTTGCTGCAAAACTAAAATTCTAGGAAAGAAAATCTATAAAAAATTCATCCAGCTGTAATAAACACATCAAAATCCAGCTGTAATAAACATAGCAAAGTTTTATAAAAAGTGTGGGTAGGGAAACAGTTGGATTAGAGGGGAACATTTATGGAGGAGGGTGGCTGGAGATAAGGCTTCTAGGATCAATGAGAATTAGTGGGTTTCTCTTACTATGATTTTTACAAAGCCTTGTCCTAAGGCAAAGCAATACTTAAATGTTTATCATTCGTTGTTTGGACAATTATGGAATATTAGCCCAAAGCATGTGTGATTATTTCAGATGGCGTTTGTGGGAAAGTCCTTAGTTAGAGGGATGTATCCATCAGGGTGCTGGAATGGGCTCCTTCCAGCTTGCAGGAGCCCAGTGTGCAAGTGTCTTCCCAGTTCCACTTGGTGACGTCATGCTGGTAGCTTGAAATCAGCCATGGTGGGAATATGAATACCAGCAATATTGGCAAACACTTTAAAATTGTCGCTTTTTTCTCCCCAAGAGCTGCTATTGAATATTTACCAGGATACCTCTAAACAAATCTCTCCCCATACTTTCCTCAGGTCTACTTAACTTGAATAGCTCTTCCTTAAGGGTGCCTACCAGCCAAAGAGGTTTCCAGTTCATCGTCTTCTATCTTGCCACTTTGGATTGCCAAGACTTACTTCCCATGTGGTCGTCACGCTTATCACTCTTAACTGACTCTGCTCTTGGACTTTTTGCCTCTGCTGCTGACTAGCAATGAATGAATGGGTCACTCTAGTGGGTATGGTTATCCCCACAGCCCTGTACTTGAATCATCATCTTTCCCTTTGAGACCCAAGTCCAAAAGCTAAAGGGCATGGATGATACAATTTCAGCCAACATCAATATACACAATTCCAATTTAATTCTGGCTGAAACATTTCAGCAGTGTGAATTCTATAAACAGGAGCACAGGAGCTCCATGGATAGCGACGTGGGCCTGTGGTTCTAGGAGATTTTTTTTTTTCTCTTTGGGGAACTCATTTCCTAGAAGCTTGGATCCAGGAGAGAATATGCAAGGTGGGTGGAGGTGGCTTCTCTCCATTCTGTGGGAACACATGTTCCCCAGCACAGAGAGCAGAGTCTGACAGACCAAAATGTTAGCGTGTGTGTGTGTGTGTGTGTGTGTGTGCGTGCGTGCACGCACACACACAAATCCATATACATAGAGCTGAAAATAAAAGTCCTCTATCTCCTCTCAAAAAAGATTATTTCAAAAGGAAAGGAATTAGGTATTATTAGTATGACAGTAAGCACACTTAAGAAGCTCATGAGTCTCATACGTGCACATGTGTTTGAAGCTTTAGGGGTGGTCTTTGCTGTTCCAGACTTTGGAGATTATGCAACTGGAGGGAAGGTGGGGATAATTGAAGAAGTGAAGCTGATGTGCGTCATGAGGTCAGAACTAGAATAAATATACCATTATCTGGCAAGTGAAAGTAGACTATCTGCAGACCCTGTAAGCACTACCTCTCAGGAGAATGGATCTGTTGGTGCCCTTCCTCTTTCTCAGTAGCACAGAGGCTTGGCCCCCTTCCTAATGTAATGCAAAACGATTTTCCAGCAAAGAGACTGAGAGCCTGAGGCGAGGGGTAAGAGGAGAAATCTTTTGTGGAGTTAGACATGCATCTTAGGCTGAAAATAGGAGGGACACTACCTGGTAGGGGTAGAAGAACCAATCTGTATCTTATCTAGTGAAACTCACTCAGTTCTTGGGCTGAATAAACAGTATACTTATCAACTACTTGTTATAATAGCATTTCTCCAGCAGAGGGCATACTTTACATTGGAATAGATCTAAAAAGGCTTTCAAGGAAGAGGTTTTTTTCAATTGAAATTTTTTAATTTCAATTTTCTTTGGCTTCTAAATGGTTTAAAAATATTTTAAAGTATTTAAAGTTCCAGAAGATGTTAAATATAAAATTTCTCAGATTCAAGTTAATATTTCTTCCATATTAGTAAGCTATTCAAGATGTGATTATAAAATGAGGCAGTTTTTTTCCATGGCTTATGGACTGGTCTTAGACACTATTATTGTAAGCAAAGCTGTTCTGTATTGTGTTGTTTACAAAATTATTCTAGAAATCCTATCTTTTAACTGGATGAGAATTGTTTTTCTTCATTCCAATAGATTTTGATAGGAATAACTGCTTTTCTTTAACGGGAATCACCAGTGTTTTCTAATCTGTTTCATAGCTAGCTTTGATATTTTTCCTAGAGGAAATGACACCTACCTAAAAGTTAACTAAACTTATTATATAATCTAACTCTAATATTCAAAGCTCATTTAAACAGCAACTTCATGAGAATTTAAGATTTGTTTCTTTTAAAGATTTATTTCCTTGATCTAACAGAATCATTCTCAAGATAAAGGAGAAAGTAGAAACTGCTATCTATATTTTAAAAAATTTTAAAGATTAAGTCACTTGTCAGCAGTGGCTGAGCTCAGATCTGGAGACTGATCTGTTTGACTCCACAGCACATGTTCTTTTCATGGGAACACCCAGTCTCCAATTGGCTATTTATCTGATCTATTTTAAAATCATAGACACATGACTATTCATTAGGACATAAGTCCAGATCGATACTGTGAAAAATATTGATACAAAGAATGAAACACGATAATCCTATATAATCAACTGTAGGAATTCTTGGCTTATAAACTCAATAGGTTGGCTTAATTTTGTCATCACATAACACATTTTTTTTTTTTTTTTCGGTATGCGGGCCTCTCACTGTTGCGGCCTCTCCCGCTGCGGAGCACAGGCTCCGGACATGCAGGCGCAGCCGCTCCGCGGCACGTGGGATCCTCCCGGATCGGGGCACGAACCCGCGCCCCCCGCATCGATTTCTTTAGGTGAATGCAGGAAGAAAATCTCTGGGAAAGGTATTCTCAATGTTATGGGAGATAATATATTTTCTTTAATTATTAGAGTTATTTCCTTTAGTACTTCTATTTCTATGAAATCAAAAAAAATATCAAATGAATAAGAATTTGCTACCAAGGAAACAAAATTATTTTTGTGTTGAGAAACTGGACATTTATATATCCTTAAAATGACAAAGAAATAGACCTCTATATGTTCACTTTCATTTTCATAATGATCTCTAGCCAAATTATTGCAATTAATTTTAATTAATTTTAATTTTTAAGAAGGATAGAAATGCTCTTCTTTTATTTGTGTGCAGAAAATGTTTAAAACTTAGTGCAGATGTTTAATCAACTATACTCCAATATAAAATAAAAATTATAAAAAAACAGTGTGGATGTTTAAAAGTAAAGTAAATGAAAGTTTGTGGGTGAAATCAGAGATGTTAGTTAGCAAAATAAAATAATCTCTAACTTTTTTCCTGGAAAGATAAGCTACTTCAAGATTGATAGAAAACTTGACATTACAATGAAAACTTAAAAAAAAAAAAATTTCATTTCACTTAACACTATGGATACAGTACTGTTTTCTTGTTTACAAAGCTTTACAATGATCATCAGCCATGCCATGCATTGGGCAAAAAGCACTGGAATTTCATTTCTTTTTATGGCCGAGTAATATTCCATCGTATATATGTGCCACATCTTCTTTATCCATTCATCTGTCCATGGACACTTAGGTTGCTTCCATGTCCTGGCTATTGTAAATAGTGCTGCAATGAACATTGTGGTACGTGACTCTTTTTGAATTATGGTTTTCTCAGGGTGTATGCCCAGTAGTGGGATTGCTGGGTCATATGGTAGTTCTATTTGTAGTTTTTTAAGGAAAACTTACATTCCCACCAACAGTGCAGGAGGGTTCCTTTTTCACCACATCCTTTCCAGCATTTATTGTTTCCAGATTTGTTGATAATGGCCATTCTAACTGGCATGAGGTGATACCTCATTGTAGTTTTGATTTGCATTTCTCTAATGATTAGTGATGTTGAGCATCTTTTCATGTGCCTCTTGGCCTCTAGTCGCAGGGCAGGAATAAAGAGGTAGGCATGGAGAATGGACTTGATGACGTAGGGTGGGAGGGTGAAGCTGGGGCAAAGTGAGAGTAGCATCTACATATATACAATACCGAATGTAAAATAGTTGGCTGGTGGGAAACAGCAGCATAGCACAGGGAGATCGGCTCTGTGCTTTGCGATGACCTAGAGGGGTGGGATAAGGAGGATGGGAGGGAGGCTCAAGAGGGAGGGGATATGGGGACACGTGTATGCATATGGCTGATTCGCTTTGTTCTACAGCAGAAACTAACACCGTATTGTGAAGCAATTATACTCCAATAAACATCTATTTAAAAAAACAAACCTCAGAAGTCACAGGAAGAGAAAAACTGGAGTTGCTCATCTTAACCATGAAAAGTTTTCATTTGTTACTTTGAAAATAAACTTTATTAAGTTGCTTAGAAAAAAAAAAAGACAGTGGAATGGTAGACTTGGATTCAGAAAATGAGACTCCCAGCTCTGCTCCATTCTAGCTGTGTGATCTGGATAAATCATTTAACCTCTCTGAGACTTGGTTTCTCACCTATGAAACTGAGGCGATAATAGGTATCTACCACATAGGATGTTGAGAGCTTAAAATATCACTGGCATTACATCTGTGGAAGCACTGAGCTCAGTGTCCTCTGACACATTGCAGATTTGTCTGCTAAATCAGAATAATCCAGATAATAAACTTAATTAATAATACCCTATTTTGGTAGTAACTTTCTTTAATATACATAAATTATTCACACATATTGCATTAAGCAGCTCTCCCAAACCTTATGTATGTTGGAACAAAGCTTGGGGAAAATCCTGACTTTACATATACACGGAGGAGTTCTGAGATAGTGGTTTAACTGCTAGTGATTAGAAAATGAAATGAAAATCAAGTATAATTCCCATGTGGATTATACTTAGTGGAAAACTTAAAGATACAGTGTTCAGTTTTAGATAATATTTGTTAGTGTTTTTCAGTGTTTTTGGCATTGTCTTCAGTTCTCAATACCACATTTAAAACAAGTGAAAAGCATGTCAAAATTCACTTTTTTTGCCTTAAAAATCTTGGTCTCTCTTTCTAGATCTAGAATTATCCTTGCAGTGACATTTTCCCCATCTCATTTTACACCTTGCCTTTTCCTTACAACTCATATTCTCTTTTCATCAGTACATCTGCCCAAAACGCTCTCCTACTTGACAGTTCTATCCCACACTCGCCTCTGAGTTCCTAACAAGGCATACCTCTGGGAATTGCAAAGTGCCATATTTAAAATCTCTCAGTGAGATATACAGGCTTTCCCGTGTGATCATAAGGGATTCCTCAAATCTGAGTTTCAAAGCTAATCTACGACAACTGGTAAGCACAGTATTTTCACATGAGTATATTTGTGTTGTGCTAATATATTTAAACAGTATGTAAGTCCATTGACAATTTTTTTTTTTTTTTACAAATTTCTTATAAGCTTCCTTTTAACTTTTAAGAAAGATATCTTACATATTTAATTGGCATTGGCTGCAATTCCATTGTATTTCCCAAGCTAAATGGGCTTATCCAAGTTGGAAGGGAGATGTCACAGACACACGTCACAGATGCTCAAAGGAATAGTAGTCGGCAATAAAAAGGAACAAATTACTGATATAAACAGCAATGTGGATGCATCTTAAACGTCTTATGCTAAGTTAACAAAGCCAAACAGAAAGACTACATATTGCCTGAATTCATTAATATGATATTCCGGAAAAGGTAAAACTCTAGGAACAGAAACCAAGTCAGTGATTGCCAGGGGACCGCAGGAGGGCAGTGACAACAATGGGGCTTGAGGGGATTTTGAGGTGACGGAAAAATCTTGATGGTGATGGCGGTTACAAAACTATACATTTGTCAACTCATCAAACTATCCACCTAAAAATAGTGATTTTTTTACAGTATGGAAATTATACCTCAACATACCTGACTTAAAAAATGAAATAACCAGTTAAAGAAGAAGAAGGTACTTGTAGTTTTAAGGAGTTGTATGTTGTCCCTTTCCAGAGACATTTTATTGATAACATACTATCTGTCTGTTTTTCACCCGTTTCTATTTCCAGTTTAAATATGTGACACTCAGACTAGTTTTACAGAGCTTAAGCCTTCTTTAATATAATTTATTTAGTGCATTTTGAAGCTTTAGCATAAAATAATAATTATCTAACACATATAAATATTATGAAATATTATTAATTGTAAAGATATTTTATATATTTATTTATTTATTTATTTAAGCTGCACCGCATGGCTTGCAGGATCTTAGTTCCCCAACCAGGGATTGGACCCAGGCCCCAGCAGTGAAAGCACGGAGTCCTAACCACTGGGCAGCCAGGGAATTCCCAAGAGATTTTTAAATGACATCTTGCCCTAGTAATCCACCAACTACTTGAATTTAATTTCATTTTCCAATCACCAGTAATTAAAGTGCAAAGAGCTTGTTGTACCTAATATTACTCCATGGCTGTCAAATCCTGTGAGATAAATTGTGCTAGCTCCATTTTATTTTTTATTTTATTCATTTATATTTATTTTATTGAAGTATAGTTGGTGCACAATATTTGTATAGGTTACAGGAGTACACAATTTTTAAAGGTTATAATGTTTATAGCGATTGTAAACTATTGGCTATATTCCCTGTGTTGTACAATATATCCCGTAGCTTATTTTGTAATAAGCTATTTTATAATAGCCTGTGCCTCTACTGGCCCCATTTTAAATAAGGGGAAGGAAGTTAGGCTCACAGCATTGCCAACAGAATATTTCACAAGTCTTTCTAATTCCAAAACCAACATCTGTAACCATCCTTCATTTATTTTTACCAGTTTAGCAATAGTTCTGATCCTTGCGGGTGGGATTGAATAAATCCTTGGAAATAAACTGTAAGGAGGGAAGTTTTCCCTTGACGGAAGGAAGGTTTTCAAAAGGAATTGATACTGAGTACTGAAAAGAAAAAAATCAGGATTAATAAGTGAAAGACGTACCCTTGACCCTCATATTAATTGTAATTCTTTGATGGAAGCTTAGTTTACGTACAGTAAAGAAAAAAAATTATTTCCAACTTCACGTAAGCTCCTAGTGCCACTGCAATGCCAGGCTTTCATGATATTCTTCCTGAGTAAATTCTTTGTGAGATTTTATGTGTATCACTGAACTGCTATTTTCATAACCTACCAGTAGAACCATGTACTTCATTAATTCATTAATTTTTTTCTATAATTTATTAATTCTCTACCATTTTACATGAAAATGACTCATTGGTTTCTATATAGTACTTTTGTTTAAATGACATTATCAGGCCTAGATCTTCTTTTTTTGGACAAAATGTACACATAGGGGGATGACAAAAGTCATAAACCCTTACAAATTTGCATGACTTCTCATATTGGATGAATGGTACTTTAAGTAGGTAGATATATGTATTTGATTCAGTCCCCGACAGCTGCTCATCCATAGTGGAGTTTTTAAACGTCGCTTGCCAGAAACTCTTACCTTTTATTCGTAGTCGTCTGGGTGTGCCTTCTCCACTTGCATTGAACTGTATGTACTGTGTGCTGTAGAGGTGTGCAGTTAAAATACGTTTATTCTCAGAAATATTTTTAAAATATTTTAAAATGTTTTCCTTTGCAGAATCAGACACAAGTTTGGCAGAAGGAAGTGTCAGCTGCTTAGATGAAAGTCTTGGACATAACAGCAACATGGGCAGTGATTCAGGCACCATGGGAAATGATTCAGGTACTGCCTAACTGTTGTGTAAACCTTAAAAAGTGTGAAATAAGACACCATATAGTGGAAAGCATGGGGGCTGTTCTTACCCTCCCTAATGTATTTATGCAATTAAAGCAATTCTTTTCTACAGTTGAAGTAGTTTTGGAACTTTGCCATTCACTTTCTTTAAAAGTACAACTTACAAAAGTCTTAGAATCAAGCTCTCTAATTTTGATCCAGCACATAGCTTTTTGGTCTGGCATATGCCACGTTCCATAGAATCATGTAATCTATGTTATTTATGTGATCTGTTTCAATTAATCTGACTGCTTTCAAATTATGTACTCAATTTTGTACATTTATTTCCAACCCCTAATTTTTTAAAATTAAAATACATTATAAATAAAAAATACTATCAATAAGATGAGTATGACTGTAGTTAATGGCATATAATGAGTCCTTCTTAAAATAAGAGCTAGAATTTACACATATAGTTAAAAGAATTTCAATTTGTATGAACACCTCTTGAATTGAGTTTGCAAAATATTTTCATCACTAAATGAGAAATTTACTAGGTATTTCCCAAATTGTTCCTCATATCAGTTGAATATCCCGCCAGCAATAAATAAGAGTGCCTCTTCCCAAACCCCACACTTCAGCAAGACTTCCTGTTATCAGACTCCCCAACTTTTGTCCGTCTGATCGATTTCAAATCTCTTCTTTCTGTTCTTTGAATGTGCACTTCCATTATTATTACTGAGGTAAAATGTTAACATCTTTTAAGAATGGATGATGGGTCCTTGGATGTCTGTTACACAACTTTCTAATATTTGGCTATATGTTTGAAATATTTTATAATTAAACTTAACAAATTAGCACAAACAAAAAACAATGTTTTGCAGTGTGGCCAGCTAAGAGGCAGCAGCAAAATGGCAAATTAAGAACAAATTACTTCATTCTTCATTCGTTCTGTGATTGAGTTGTAGAAAACACAGAGAAAATATTGTGTACTTTGATTATCCTGCCTTGTCAGAAGGATTCTAGAAATTTACATCTACAATAGGCCTAAAGGGGCAAAACAGTTTACACAAAGATGGCCATCTGCCCTAAAAGCTTTCCCAATTGGAATGTATCACCTCTTTTATTTAAATGCCCTTTTCTCTTAGTAGCACCACTGAATCTCTTAGAACAAGTTGGTTTGAGGAAACACAATTCACCAAATGTCAGTCATAACTTTAATGTTAATTAAAAAGGGTTAATTAATTTTCTGTTCAATTTAGTCAGTGTTTATTAAGTTCTTGCCATGTGCATATTTCTGTAGATTGTATTTGTTTTTTCTATGCTTGTTATACAACTGTTAAATTTAATATTTAACATTTTTATTAAATGCTATTGATGCTAGAACTCAAAATATACTCTAGCTAATATTTAACATCTTTATGGTTGCTTTAAGCTTCTGAACCTCATCCTAATTTTTGTTTGTCTAAGTAAGGGCTTTTCAACAATATTCATTCATTTAATAAATATTTAATGGATATTCTCTATGTGCCGGGAATTTTGTCAGTTTAGAGCTGTTAGCAAATGTAACTATTTACTGATTTTCAGTCTTCAATGTGGCATGAAAGACATGATAAATCTGAATGCAGCCTACTTTTAAAAAGCAAATACGTTTTCAAAGGCAAATACATTTGAAGACAAACACATTTTTAAAGGGCACTCGTTGAAGCTCTGGATGGTCAGTGTTTAGGAACAAAGACTAGTGGGTATGAAATTGCATAGTGGGTAGCAAAATTCTGAAATTCCTTTCCCTCAGGTGCATGATATAGGCTGAAGTGGAAATCAATTCAAAAACAGGTTTATGTAAACTGTGAATTATTAAACACATATTGAATCACTGAAAGCATTGCAGTGTTTGGGATTATGTTTTAACTTCTGAGGTTGACATCAAACGGACCCTATTCCACATGCCCTTTGTCCACCTTCAGAGGTTACATGATGGGCCATAAGGATCATGGACGAGACATTAAGTTCCTTCTTAGAAATATTATTATGCCCTAGTAAAGCATAATTAGTGGCACTTTTAAAGTTTAAATATTCTAATTATACTATGGGAGGCTTTTTTGTTTTTCTGTTTCTCATTCTCAGAGAGATATACTGCTTCTCTCAAAGTGGCAATATTTTTGGCAGTGCATATTGGCCTGATACATAAAAAGTGTTTCCTTACTATTTCGAGGTAATATCTGTTAATATTTCTCCAGCTGGAATGGTGTATTTTTCTGGGGTTACATACTATAGGTAAAGGAATACTTTGTCGATTTCAAACACATGCAGTGACAGACCTTTTCTCTCCAAGAATAACTCAGCTGTCAAAATCAATGTGAGAATGAAATTTGCCACATGGTGTAGTTCCAATAGAATGTTATTATTTAAGCCCTATTTGATTTCATTTTTTGACCATTTGTATGGTATAGTATAACTTTAAGGTCTTTGATTAATATTTGTCGTAGAGGATGGGCACAATGTTATTCAAAGACTGTGCATATTTTAAATACCATTTTCGTTGTTGCATTTAATTGATTTTGCTTTTCAAAGAGAGCCAAAAACAACAAACAAACAAAACCCAAACATTTTTTTTTTTTTATAAAGGAAATTGGCTCCTGGCTTCTTGATACCAGCCCAATTCTCTCCTTCTGGTGGCAGAGAAGAGAAAATTCTCTTTTCGTTGCTTATGTGGATACATTCTTCCATCCCTATGTCAGAGGATGTGATAAGGCAAGAATCAGGCTGAATATTTAGCACTCACCCAGCTCTTTTTCTTTGGATGCTATCCTCACAATGAATCCAGCTCTAATTTTTCCATATTCACTCTGTGCCTCTCTTTTAAACTTGGGGGCACCCATCAAGTTTCCTGGACTTGACTCAAAAAAATATGGAAGATATTGAGCTGTCCACTAGCCAGATATTTTCAATGGCAGTAGTGGAGTGCCCTAGCCTCTGAAGTCCTTGAAAACAAGGACTGTGTTCTTGGGAGTGCCTGGCATTTAGTAGGCACCCAGTAAATGTTTACTTCGGAATGAATTAGTGGTACATGACTAGATAAGTAACAGTAAACATCATGCATTTGGTTCAAGAATTAAATTTTGAGCACAGTTAAGAGCTCTTAACTCTTCTTAAGCGTATTAGTACAACAAATATCTAATATACGTGAGGGATATTGATGTCTTACTCATTTGACATCATTTTAGATTCCTGGAAAAGAGACTTAGAAAATTGGTCTCAGTTTCTCTTTTTAATTTTTGTTACCCAAGGATATAGTAGTAAGCATGAAAAAGAAAACGGGAAAATGATTATTAAAAAAGTACATGCAACTATTTTGAGGGAAGCTGAATTTTATCATTTTCTTAAATCTATGAAAAAATGTACCTAGAGTGAAATTAAACAGAGAGAATTTGCTAATATCTTTTAATAAATTTCCTGCTTCAAATGGCAATTTAGCAAAAGTAAATTCCTGGATCTTGGTGTTAAAACACAATTTAAAATACATCTTCCTTTGCAAACATTCTGGCTCTTTGGTAAAAGTTAGGTGGCAAATGCTCAAAATATAGGTGGAATATTAGAATTTTGACAATCTATAAAAGCCACTTAGAGAAATAATGATATTCTTAAATCAACTTGAATCTTACATAAATATAATAAAGATGAATTATAATTGCTATAGAGTTCAAAACAAGCATGGAAAGAAAACTTGTCAATGTATGTTTTTAAAAGCTGGTGATCTTGAATGAGTTTTTCCTGACAGTCATAGTAAATGAATCAGCAGATGAGCCAGTGATAACGTAAATGTATTGCATGTGTTTACTCATCCATACAGAAGACAAATTTCCTGCCAGGTTAGTAGATGACCCTTACTAAGTGGTGTTTGGTGTGAATTTTCCTACCTGTTCAGATAGTGCTATAACAACAAGTTAAAACCCAGTTAAATAGAATCATCCAGTTCCTGAAACGGAACAATCAGCAACTTTTTTGAAGTTAATGGGATTATGTTAGTTTAGTTTTATTGCAATCATTGATAAGAGAAAGAACGCTTACTTCATGTGTAATGAAATATTGATAAGTGCTGTCATTTCATTTTTTCTGTAATTACGTAAAGCATAAGATGGGCTTTTAAATTGATGTAATATTTATTTTACTGCATTCCACATGGTAAGTTATACATTTTTAGATCTTTTCCCCTGACTGATTAGATAAATATGGTCACTTCTAAACAAAATATATTTAAACCAAGATATATTATAATGATTTGATTCTAAAGTTTATAAAATTAATGTATGTTAGTACTTATTTTATCAGTATTTTAAATTTAGAAATCTATGTTAATTGGAAATATTTTTAATATATTGTGCTTTGAGTTTCAGGAAAATATGAATACGTGGAGACATACTTATAAAGAAGTGATAAAAATCACATTCAAAACCAAATGGCAAAATTAGTTACAATTCAGTTAAAACCAACAAAATCGTTTTTCATCTTTCAGTGAAAACATAAAAATTAAAGGCTAGCACGGGAGGTTTTCCTTTTCCCTAAATATTGCTTCTGTTTAATCTGTTTGTCTTAAATGGCAAAAATGGGATTTGGGGGAAAACATTTTTAGATATTTGAGATAGATGATAGATAGATAGATAGAAGTGCTCTTTGGTATTTGGTTTGTCAGGTAAAGTTTTTCAAATGAAGGAAAGAAGCATCAGCTCTAATACTTCTCTGCAATAAAAAGTGAAGGGAAATACAGAACAAGGAGGACTAATGAGTCCTACTTTCCCAGTTCCTCTTGATCTGTTGGTGGGAAGGCTAAGAGAAAAAAGTGGGGCAGAATGGTTCCACAGAGAAATGGCAAGTCTGATGCATTAAGAACCATAAACTGCCAAGTCTGCACCACAGTCATTTCCACTTGGCTTTGCCCACTCTGTGAAAAGACTCTTCTGTGTTGCCCCCTCCTAGGCCTGCATCCTGTTAATTCATTCCCTCTGTACCCCTATCTCCCCAGGCCACTTCCATAGCGCTTGGGTTGTATCCTGCAGATGCAGAGAGCTGACACGCATTTGGTACAGAAAATAGAAATTTGGTTTGGACCACACGTGAAAGGGAATTTAAGCCACAATATTTGTGTTCAGTTTCAGGCCTCCTAGCCTTAGTTATTTTGTTGCCTATTTCCTTATTTTTCTTCCTTTTCACCTCCTTCAGATGAAGAGAATGCGCTACCAAGAGCATCCCCTGAGCCAGAAATGCATCTCAGGCCTTACCAACTGGAAGTGGCCCAGCCAGCCTTGGAGGGGAAGAATATCATTATATGCCTCCCTACAGGGAGTGGGAAAACCAGAGTGGCCGTTTACATTGCCAAGGATCACTTGGACAAGAAGAAAAAAGCATCTGAACTTGGAAAAGTTATAGTCCTTGTCAATAAGGTATTCAAACAGCACATAAATAGAACGTGGTTTATTTTCATTTTATTTTTCTGAAGCATTTGTATAGCGACATTTGTAACAATGGATCACACATTTAGTTTAATTAGGAAAAATGTCAAAATAAGTATTTTAAATCTTTGCTTTTCCAGCTATATGTAATATCTCAGTTATTAGCCGTTAAAGTCGATTTTTTTCCTCTTAAGCCAGAACATTATGTTAAATGGCTGTAACTGAGGTATAAAGAGTATTTTACCCAGATTTTCTTTAAGGTGAACTGGTACTAATTTATCACTGCATATGAACATAAATGACCTCAAAATATCCCTGGAATCTAGGCTTAAACATTGTGTTCTAGAGCCTCTTTAACCACTGACCCTTAGTCAAAAGTGGCAAGTGCTCTTTATTCAGAATATATGCAATTTGGTTTGAAGATGAAGAGAAAATTAAGTGAATATTTGGCTGATTTATATCAAATTAAATCGATAAATAATTTTCAGATATTTTGTATATGTAAATATATACATATATCATTCAATGCAACTGAGATTTTCTTTAGTATTTATATCTTAGGACTTTTGAAGCCTATCTTCATAAACAGGTATAGGTCTCCTTCATTTTAAACAAAATCTAGTTACCTGAGCTTTATTCAGATACATCAGAGTTTATTAATTTATAAATTTGCAAATTGGGGATATTAATCTTTGCCATTTTATGGAGTAAAATTGAGTACACTTTTCCATGACCAGAAACAGTCTTTTTTCCCATTACTTACAGTAACTAGATTCTCATTTACTCCTTTACAGAAATTATAGTAACTTTCCTCTATTTTTTGGATTTCTATTATGCTGAAAGTTTTAGCTGCAACCTGCTTTTCAGTACTAAAGAAACATACTCAGAATCCACTATCTTAGTGATTTATGTCATGTCGCTCCAAATGTACTTTGTATGTACATGCTAAGCTTAAAGATTGCTCCTTTATTCTTACATGCCCACTATTAGAACAGTTTTTGTGTATGTGTGTGTGTGGTAATGGTGATACGTTAGAATTTTTTTCCATAGCTTTTCATGTATTTCCTTTATTAAGGATATTATCTTTTGGAATAAAAGAAATCCAGGTGTTAATACAATTTCTACCGACCAGTAATTTGATCTCGGGCAAATCACTAACTTCTCTTACTTTAGTTTCCTCATCTGTAAAGTGAATAAAAGAATACTACTCTATACAGGGTTGGAAGTTTAAATTAGATAATCTATCTAAAGCCTAAGAGTGGCTCAGTAAATATTAGTTCTTTCTTCCATCCCTTCTTCCATTATAACTAATAAAGTGGAATTCCTTAACCAGTGAGCAGGGTCTTAAGTGCCAGGTCCAGAGAAGAGAACAAAGTTAATTGGATTTGAAACCACTTAAGCTGATGCTCTTGATACCATTTGAACATTCTGCCATTTCCTCAAACTCATTCCCTTCATCTACTCTCCCAAAGAGCTCTCCTTCCCTACTTGCCTGTCTCTCTGTTCGTTATATTACCTCCTCCGAAGCACATAGCCTCAAAACCTATGAATTATTTTTGATTCATCACCTTCCTTTTCTTCCCTTATTGGGTCACCGCATCATTGACTATTAGAGTTGAAAGACTCCTTCGAGATCCAGTTTTTATCCATTGCTGAGTGGTTCTCTCACCTCTGCTGAGTAACTTCTCATATCAAGGAGGTCCTCAATCCATTCTTTGAACAACTGTCACTGCTGGAAAGCCCTACCTGCATTCATCAAAATCTGTTTCTCTGGAATACACACTGATTTGTTAGTGTTCATTCCTCTGTGATTATACAGAGTAAGCTGAGCCTTAATTCTTCTGCCTTATGACAACCCTTCACATAGAGAAGGAAGGCTTGCATCATGTGACCCTAAAGTGATTTTTCTCTTAGTTTCCTGGGATAAATACTTCCAGTTGCTTTATACGTTCTTCATATAACATGGTTTCCAGACTTTTCATCATCCTGAGAGCTCATACTTTTCCAGACATTATCTAAAACCCTGTTAAAACACAGTGTCTAGGGCTGGACAAAATACTATAGATATAGTCTCAGTGCAGAGTATAGGAGAGATAAGACGTGACATTTGGTCCGTGACTGGGTTTGTCTTTGTCACCAGTTCTGGCACCACAGACTCGTCTGGAGTTTTCTATAACCTAAGAATCCTCAGCTCCTTTTCATTTGAAAATCTGTGAAACTAGGCCTCTCTTGTTATTTTTGTGCAGTTAATTTTGAGCCTAAATGCAAATACTTACATTTATTTTTTTCATATTATTCATCTTGATTGATCTTTTCAGGTCTCATGTTTTTGTATGCATCTCACGCACCTTCCTTTTTGTATAACTCCTTATCCTCTCAGTGCTGTATTCTGGTTGCGAATCTTTCGTCCCATTGGATCGAGGTGATACTTACAAATGCACATTTGCAGCCATGTTTAAATGTTAAATTATCCTCATTAGTTACTCATATTCATTGCATTGTTGTGTAGACATTTAAGGACATGGGTCTAATTCCTGATCTGTTTCCCTGTTGTTTTTCCCTAAGAATTATTAGAAATCCCTCCACTAGATCTTCCATCTATGTCATAATCGTTTACTTTATTATCCCATTTCTTTGAATTTTAAAGTAATTTCAGCTTTAATTCTTTTTGATTGAGTCCGGTAATCTCAGACCCAATAAGTCAATATAACCTGCATTCTGTATTTGGCCCAATGGCAAGGTATTTTAACCCTTGATCTAGGAAGGAGAAATCCTGTTCTTAACACCATTTACTTTTATCACCCTCCATCCTTTCCAAAGCTATCACCTTTACAGGCAGGGAAAGATGAAAACACCACCTGTGTTCCCAGACTTTCTATTTCCTATCTAGGGCTTCAACATCATGAGAGAGAAGTCCCAGGTTCCTTCAGATGCTATAATGCAGCCCCATATGATTCAGCAGAAGTGGGTAGCAGTTGGGTTTGATTAGTCTTGGCAGGCACTCTGTCACACCTCAGGAAAAGGCTCCAAGAGGCCCACATGCCTCCCAGTTAGCCATGTCAGGCTTGCATCTGGCTCTCTCTGTGTCCTTCAGTAGGAAGTCAACACCACCCAAAGTGAGTCACAGGATTTCCAACACCTGCTACCACCTGTGACACTGTCTTTTTGTTCTGTAGATCAGAAGATGCGGCTTCTTTGGAAGATCTCGGCCCCCCCTTTATGGGCAGAACCTCAGGTTTTTGTGCCACTCCATAGTATAGAGATTCTTAAATCATTCAACAACATGAGAGTATTTAAAGACAAATCAAATGCAGATCCTGCCCTCAAGGAATCTACAGTCTAGGAAATGAGAGATATGTATTAATATAATAATAAATATTGTATTACACTTTATATTATCTCATTAAAACCACACAGCTATTCTTTGAAGTAACCATAATTATCTCCATTTTACCAATCAGGAAACAGAGGCTTTGAGGCTTTAATTGGCCTGTCAGGGGTCATCCAGCCAATTAGCAGCAGAGGTGAGACTTGAATGCTTTTCTTCTGAAGTGAACTGGTCCTCCCTTCTGTCATTCTCCACTGCTAGAATAAAAGGATGGTGAAATACCAGGGAAGTTTTCTTAGTACTGGCAATATATCAGCCTCTATTTCATTTAATTTTCATAACAATTCCACCACAGGTTAATATTTTCCTGACTTTATTAATGTGGAAATTGAGATGATTAAGAGCCTTGTCCAAGGTCACACAATAAGCAAGTAGCTGGAGCAGTTGTTTTCAGAGCTCACTTTCTCTCCTCTGGGGCATGCTATCTCCACTAAATTTAATTTTCCTTCTCTTCCCCAGAATCTTTTTTGCTGACTTCCTTCTTAGATTATTTCCTCTTTCTTGTATAAGTAGAAGGAAAAGAATAGTTCTAGAAAAGTGAATTGGAAATGACTTTGTGGAAGAAAGATAAGAGCTGGGGTTCTCAAATTTTAAAAAGACCTAAATGTCATATTGGAAGCTTCATAAAAGGGCAAACTTCTGCTTCCCTGGTGGCTCAGTGGTTAAGAATCCACCTGCCAATGCAGGGGACACGGGTTCTAGTCCTGGTCCGGGAAAAGCCCACATGCCGCGGAGCAACTAAGCCATGCTCCACAACTACTGAGCCTGTGCTCTAGAGCCCGCAAGCCACAACTCCTGAAGCCCGCGCGCCTAGAGAGCGTGCTCTGCAACAAGAGAAGCCACCGCAATGAGAAGCACCCAGAGATGGTCGGTCCCTAGATTAAGTAGTTCTTGGGTGGGGCTGAGGAGTCTGTATTTTCCAAATCTCTGAATTGATTTTGTGGCAAGTAGACAAGAGACTTCACTTTGGGGTTGGAGGTGGGTGGGTAGGCGGGAACCACTAACTGAAAATTTCTCTTTCTACGCTGTGTTATGCTCTTTCACTTACCAAACTTGGTTATTGATTCACTTTGTTTCCTTGGAATTTATGGATTCCATTTAACCCCCTTCTGCCCTCCACATTCACTCTTAGAAGCCCTCAACATTTCTACTAAATAATAATACAAAGATGTGTTCTTCCTACACGGTTCTCTCCAGCCAGGAGGATCAGCCAGCCCTTATTTTTCACATAACTGGAGTTCATCTCAGGTAAAAAAAAAAAAAAAGAATAATGCATACCTTGCAGAAAGATAACCACTGATCACATTATCAGGGAATTAAATGATGAGGAGTATAACACACATTCTTTGATGTTTGGCCTTGAGACTCTTCCTGCCAACTCTATTTGCCACACTGTACACTCCTGGGCTTCCATTGTACAAATTCTCCTAGGATATGACCTTCAAGATGGCCTGGTTATTCCTTTCCCCAGTATAGGAGCTATTCTGAATGACTAGTGATGTGTAGCCTTGAGGTGTCAACTCAGCCACCTTCAGCAGGCACTACAACATACAGAGAGTCAGCTCTTTCTTTCTCTACATGCAACAAAACCTTTGTTAACACTTTGAACATGTTCAGCTATTACCGAAGCTGGTAATTTCTAAGTGTAAATTGGGGTAGAACAAGGAGTAATGCCATCATTTGGGCATTGTGAATGAAAGACTGAAGAATTGATAGCCACCCCTCCGACAGAGGAGCAGGTGCAAGGGCAATGTTTTCTGGAAGTTGTAGTCAGATAGAGTGGGGCTGTCTTCCATCTGCTTGCCTGTAGAGATGAGCTCTGCTGGCCAGTGGGGATGCCTTCTTTATTCTGGATTTTAGCTTTCACTTATATCCTCCACGAAATCACTGGGTTCCTCCTCCAGGGTGATGGTCCTGCAGGTCAGGGTCTTCACGGAGATTTGCACTTTGACCTGTTAGTGAATGTGAAAATACTGTGAGTCAACCATCAGGTGGAGTCACCTCAGTGCCAACGCACTCACTGGACAGCCTCTCTGAAAGAGTTTTCACTGATTTGGTGTTTTTGTTTTTGTTTTGTTTTTTAATTGAAGTATAATTGATTTACAGTGTTTCAGGTGTACAACACCTGTTTTTTTTATATATATTATATATACTCTTTTTCAGATTCTTTTCCACTATAGGTTATTACAAGATATTGAACATAGTTCCCTGTTCTATACAGTAGGTCCTTATTATTTATCTATTTTATATATAGTAGTGTGTATCTGTTAATCCCCAATTCCCAATTTATGCCTCCCCTGCATTTCCCCTTTGGTAATCATAAGTTTGTTTTTGTTTTCTTTCTTTTTTTTTTTCTTTTTGACTACACCACGCAGCTTGTGGAATCTCAGTTCCCCGACCAGGGATTGAACCTGGGCCATGGCAGTGAAAGGCCGGAATCCTAACCACTAGGTCACTAGGGAACTCCCATAAGTTTGTTTTCTATGTCTGTGAGTCTATTTCTATTTTGTAAATAAGTTCATTTGTATCATTTTTAAAGATTCCTCATATAAGTGATATCATATCATTATTTGTCTTTCTCTGTCTGACTTACTTCACTTAGTAGGATAATCTCCAGGTCCATCCATGTTGCTGCAAGTGGCATTATTTAATTCTCTTTTATGGCTGAGTAATATTCCATTGTGTATATATACCAAATCTTTTTTATGCATTCATCTGCTGATTGGCATTTAGGTTGCTTCCATGTCTTGGCTATTGTAAATGATGCTGCTGTGAACACTGGGGTGCATGTGTCTTTTCAAATTAGGGTTTTCATCTTTTCCAGATATACACCCAGGAGTGGGATTGCTGAATCATATGGTTACTGAATTTTTATTTTTTAAGGAACCTGCTATTTTGTTCTTTCTCAGCCACCAAAGCTAGTCCAGCAGTCCATCCTTTCACCGCCATCCTTTCCCTTAGGCAATGTCTTGCCTCTTCACCTTTGGTTTTCTGCTTCCTCCAATTCCTTAGGCAGGTTGCCTCTGGCCTGATTCCCAAAAAATAACTCTACAGAACAATTCATAAGGGTCCTATGAACTGTTATACAAAATTTAAAGTACTCTGCTTGGTGTTCATAGCCCTTTATAGCTTGACCCTGTTTTACAATCTCAAAATTTATTTCTTATTCAGCCTTAGTTTCAGTTTATCTCTTCACTGACCCATGGTTTACAAGATTAAAATTCCTCCTAAACCCCTCCTTTGAGGGGTCAGTTGCTTCTTCCATTTTGCTGTCACTTTCTATGTGTTTCCATGGGAGAATGATCACATTGTGTTGTGATAATTTGTTTTGTTTTGTTGATTCTTGGTTCATGTGCTCAGCTAGAATGAATTCCTGACAGTTGTGAACCATAATTTAAACATCTTTGTGTCCCAGACACAATGTCTACACCTAATAGACATTCAATAAATACTTACTGACACGTGAATGAATGGAATGATGGATAGGTTGTTACACCTAATTAACTGATAATGCAAACACCTCTGTTAATGCTCGACACATAGTAGGCCTTTGATCAATACTCCTTTTGTTTGACGATGCTCTTTCTCTCTTTTTAACTTTGGCATTTTTAAAGGTACCATTAGTTGAACAGCTCTTCCGCAAAGAGTTCGAACCATTTTTGAAGAAATGGTATCATGTTACTAGATTAAGTGGTGATACCCAATTGAAAATAACATTTCCAGAAGTTGTCAAGTCTCATGATGTTATTATCAGTACAGCTCAAATCCTTGAAAACTCCCTTTTAAACTTAGAAGAAGGCGAAGATGATGGTGTACAGTTGTCAGGTTGGTTGAAATGTTTATTTTTGTAAAAAGAATTAGTTATACTAAAGGTAGTAACAGAGGCTGTATTAGTTACATAATTTTTAAAATGTTGATTAATTTTGATTTATTATTTTTTGTCAATTTTTAATTGATGTATACTTGATTTACAATGTATTAATTTCTGCTGTACAGCAAAATGATTCATTTCTACATATAATACATTCATTTTTATATTCTTTTCCATTATCATTTATCGTAGGTTATTGAATATAGTTCTCTGTGCTGTACAGTAGGATCTTGTTTATCCATTCTAGGTATAAAAGCTTACATCTGCTAACCCTAACCTCCCACTCGATAATTTTGATTTAGATTGTCTTCCATTGCTTAAGTTTTCATTCAAACCCTTCTTCCTTAGGGACGCAAACAAAAAGTTGGGTAAGTTTTTAATTAGATCACTTTATTCTGCATAAGAATATCATTGTTAAATCAAACACTTACTGGACTTTTCATTCACTCCGTATTTTTAATTACCGACAAGTTCTTTTTACATATTAGTGGATCCTGTAAGATATGCCTTCTTCTCCATAGAATAAGTACAATCTTTTCTATTTTGTGGGGGATGGGAAGAAAAGGTTGGAGAGAGGTAAGGAAAGAAGTATATATAATCATAATAATTAAATGCAATGATAAAACAAGGTAAAATTATTCCTTTTTTTTTTTTTTTTTTTTTTTTTGGTACGCGGGCCTCTCACTGTTGTGGCCTCTCCCGTTGCGGAGCACAGGCTTCGGACGCGCAGACTCAGCGACCATGGCTCACGGGCCTAGCCGCTCCGCGGCATGTGGGATCTTCCCGGACCAGGGCACGAACCCGTGTCCCCTGCATCGGCAGGCGGACTCTAAACCACTGCGCCACCAGGGAAGCCCAAAATTATTCCTTTTTAAATCATGTTTTTCATTTGATAGAATGAAAATAAAATTCACCAACTTAAAATTAAATATTTTTTAAAGAACAAAAATGTAATCCTGAGAGTTTTGAGGAATAAGCCAGGGTTTGAAGTCCATCCCGTAACAATTTTTAGATCTATAAATTTTCCAAAACTCATCTATTAAGTGGGGATAGTGTCTAACAGGGATAGTTTCATGATTAATATACACAAACATCTGTATATACAGGTGGCTAGGATAGTTACATTTCCCCTTAAAAGGTGAAAGGTGCTTGGCTGCTCAGTTTCCTAGCTTAAAGGTACTTTTACACTGTACCTTGCCAAGATGGACAAATGAACCATTTGAATTTTCTTTTAAGACTTTTCTCTCATCATTATTGATGAATGCCATCACACCAACAAAGAAGAAGTCTATAATAACATCATGAGGCGTTATTTGAACCAGAAGTTGAAAAACAACAGACTAGAGAAAGAAGACAAACCAGTGATTCCCTTACCTCAGATACTGGGACTGACAGCATCACCAGGTGTTGGAGGGGCCAGAAAGCAAGCCAAAGCTGAAGAACACATTTTAAAAGTAAGTAAATCATTAACTTTATGCATAACCAAGAAAACCAAAGTTAAAGGAAATGCCAGTGCTTCTTGGGTAAGATTAAGTCCAAGTGCCATGGCGTGCATGAAAGATGGTATTCCATGATCATCACTTAAGTGAAATCTATACACTTCAAAGTAAATACACTCAATCTTCTACAAAACAGTAAGTGCCTTAATAAACAACTATGACACAGAACAATATCACAAAAATTGTGGAAAGCAAACGTACTTAGTGAAAAATTGGGACAAATGAAATACCTTCTTTTAAATATCTACCCCTATTGTTAAACTTTATGATCTACTTGATATAGAAATATGCATAAACTATGAAAGTTTCTAATTTTTATACACATTCCATGAGTTTCTAAATTGTATATTTTCTTCTGTGCCTTTTTTTGTTCTGTGTGATACTCGGATTCTGGGCAATTCAAATTAAATAGGAAAATGGAGATATGAGAACCTTTAATTAAAGGTGTATTTCTTGTCAGCTGCCCCCAAATGGTAACAACACATAAAGTACTATTGTTGATCTCAAGCATTGAATGAATTCAGAGTAACTCACAAAGTATGTTGGCACCAAGGCGTTGCATTTGTATGTTAAGTCCCTTTAAGTTGAAGTCAGTAAAAATCATAGAGTAGACAAGAGCACAATTATTGGTTCCAACATATAATTTATTACTAGCAGTAAGGACTAACTCCAATCCACATCCAGGCACATGGGCTCTGGCTGCTCCTGTCTTTGCACTGCCCGCTTTTATATGTAGAGGAAAGTGGTAATATGATCCATGGATGTCAAGATGACCCTTAAAATGCCTCAGGTAATATGGTTAGCTCATAACCATTCTCTTCCCATCTCTGCAATTTTCTGTACTCCCTCCATGTCAATTTTTCCAGCTGGAAAATGGAATGTAAGGAATGAAAATAAATACTTTTTTTTTCTGGAAATTTTTACCAACTTGATTTAGAAGTTCTTTTTTTAATCTATCAGAATAAATGTTTTTGGTTAGTCAGATCCACAGTAAAGCAATACTAAAATGCTATGTTTAGCAAATCATGCTACTTACTTCTTACATGAGAAAGAATTCTACATTGAATCAATTGAAAGGGAAAAGTATTTGAATATTGCAAAATGTCTCTTTTTCAGATATGTGCCAATCTTGATGCATTTACCATTAAAACCGTGAAAGAAAATACTGATCAACTTAAAGACCAAATAAAGGAGCCATGTAAAAAGTTCGTAATCGCAGATGACACCAAAGAAGTATGTGCTTAAATTTTTATATTCATTTGATGGATGATATGGTTCATAACTGAACGATGCAAAGGTTATTTATACTGACCATCTGAAGAATGTTATTTTAAATTTTTAGCAAAAAAGTTACAGTGTTATTCCTTTTTTATTGATATTGGGCAACAAAGCACTGCTGTGAAGTCTCTCTTCAATTCTTCGTTCAGTTTCCTAGTTTGTATGAAGAGTAGCTCAGTAGTTGGTTGACTGCATATGAGCCACGATGGGGTGGGGGTGGCGGAGGGGATGAGGAGGGTTGTAAGGCTAAACTAGAGGGATCACCATAGTTTCTTTTATTCTTTTTACTTTCTTGATGAATTCCAGAATTGATTTCCTGACATTGAAGAGAGGCAACAGATTACAGTTGGCAATGATAATGGGAATCCTACCTACCTGACACATTTACTTTCTTATGAAAATACTTACAGTAAAGCAGTGAAATATTTAATTTAATGGTATTTTTGTGGTGAACACCTTCACTGATTATAAAAACCAACTGAGAGTCAGTTTGAACATTATAACCAGTACATTATGTCAGTACTTTCTTTTGTAAAATATAAAAAGCATCATAAATTTTAGCTGTGTGTACTTGATAATAAGTGTAATCTTTGCAAATCTACCTCATAAGGATGTTGAATTATGAAATATGCATAACAGATAACATTGTGTTTGAAATGTAGGAACTGAACTAACGTTAGCAACCAATTGCCATAGGTCATTCTTTTTTGGAAATTCTGAAAAACAGCACTATCTATTCCAGCTGAAGTAGCACATTTGAATGTACTTTATTTTTCTTCACTTTTTGTTACTTATTCAGTTTTATGTGATAAGTTTAAATGCATGTTTCTAATCATAATCATTAAAAAAAAATCCACAACATCTGTGGCCATCCATTTACAATGCTTGGTGTCAGTTTATTTATCTCTTGTAAAAATAAAATACAGTGTGCGTGTGTGAAAAAAAAAAGTGATGTAAAAAAAACCTAATATAGCCTCATATGTCAATTATATCTCAATAAAAGAGCAAAGTAATAGTTATTAATCTGTTCTCCTATATAATTTATCTCTTGTATATAATTTTTTCATTTTGAGAATGTTATAAATGTTTGATTCTTGTACGTAGGACTTACCTGAGTTTTAAATCTCACAGCATTTTACCTTTTAATTGGTATGTTTATCTCATTTATATGTATGTGATAATGAATATATTTGACCTTCAGTCTAAAAAAAAATCCACAACATCCTCCGAGTACATTTTATTTTATTTATTTATTTTTTAATTAATTAATTTATTTATTTATTTTGGCTGTGCCAGCTCCCAGTGGTGGCACACAGACTTCTTGGTTGCGGCATGCGGACTTCCTAGTTGCAGCATGCGGACTCTTAGTTGCGACATGCATGAGGGATGCATGTGGGATCTAGTTCCCCGACCAGGGATCAGACCCGGGGCCCCTGCACTGGGAGTGCAGAGTCTTACCTACTGGACCACCAGGGAAGTCCCCTCAGGGTATATTTTAAAAGAATTTGCCATCTTACCTTTTAACTTAATTAACTTTGGTTATACTTTTTATTGAAGCATAACACACGTACAGAAAAGTTCAAACTCGTAAGTGTACAGATTGCTGTATTTTCATAAACTGAACACACCTGTATAACCAAAATCCAGATCAAGGGACTTCCCTGGTGGTCCAGTAGTTAAGACTCTGCCCTTCCAATGCAGGGGGGCTCCGGTTCGATTCCTGGAGAACTAAGATCCCACATGCTGCGCAGTGCGGCCAAAAAAAGAAAAATCCAGATCAAGAGACAGAACACTGCCACAACCCTCAAAACTCCTCATTCTCCCCTCCAGTCACCCACCCCCCGTGGGATAACTACTATCCTGATTTCTAACACCAAAGATGGCTTTTGACTGCTTTTGAACTTTATATAAATGAAATCCTATAGTCTGTACTCTTCTGTGTCTGGCTTTTTTCAAAACTCTACCTTTTAACTTTTTATTTTGGTAGAAATAATACTGAAACCAGTTCTTCAAAAAGGAATGCTTTCTAAATTAAATTACAAGCTTTCTAAATAATTGGGGCATTACTTTAATATATATTTTTTAAATTACTATTAGCATTCAAAGTGTATATCATTCATTAATTTTATTTTTGTAAACTTTTAAATTGGAAATTCCAGCAGGGATACCTGGTATTGGTGTGGTGTGGCTCGAGGCTGGAAGTAGAAGAGAAGCTGATAAAAAAAATCAGTGTACCAAGAAGTGATCAGAGTGACTTGTTACTTTGTCTAGACAAAGATTCTGAATCATATTTGTTATAACATGGAGATTATTTTAACAAAGATAATGTTATTCATTCAGCAATATAAACATGTAAGAATAAGTGTATAATTTGTTTTTAGGATCCATTTAAAGATAAACTTCTAGAAATAATGACAAAAATTCAAAGTTTTTGCCAAATTAGTCCAATGTCAGATTTTGGAACTCAACCCTATGAACAATGGCTCATTCAAATGGAAAAACAAGGTAATTTGGGTTTTGACATAACACAATTTATCCCATGTTTATGCCATGATTCCAGATCACATATTCCCAAGCAAACTGAAAGTAAGTGTAGTAGGGAATGGAATTTTTGTGTTCTGAGTAGGACAGGGATAAACACGTTCTAATTCCTTATCTAGGGAAAGAGGCACCAATTCATTTTCTCTTTATCTCCAGAGTCTTTCACTTATTGTATATTTAAAGTATTAAGATAAATATCAGTGTCTCTGTTTCCAAATGCAAACGCAAACGATATGTTTTTCATGCCATTCCTCTGAGTCAGCATGAGTCAAGTATATTTTCTTGCTGATGCAGAATACAAGTAGCAAGTCTAGGAGTCTAAAAACTTGCCCCCTTTTAGTGCTCATGGCACGTTTTGAGCCTTAATTTGCTCATTTCAAAAACATGGTGAAGCCTATTTTCGAGTCAGTATCATAAACGTATTCAAGTCCACAGCACAGTTGAGGGGGTGTTCTATCATTGTTTCACTCCACATAACATATTTTTCATAGCTGCAAGAGAAGGAAATCGCAAAGATCGTGTTTGTGCAGAACATCTGAGGAAGTACAATGAGGCCCTACAAATTAATGATACAATCCGCATGATTGATGCATATAATCACCTTGAAACTTTCTACAACGATGAGAAAGAAAAGAAGTTTGCAGTCCTAGGAGATGACAGTGATGAGAGTGATGATGGTGGTGAAGATAATGGAGATGCGGGTGATGAAAAGAAACCTTTGAAGCTGGACGAGACAGATGGATTTCTCATGAGTTTATTTTGGGGTAAGAATCAGTGTAACATTTTTGCATGGTCTTATGCATTTACCTCTTTGGCATGAACACACTGCTTCTCAAGAGCTCTCCAAAAGTCCCTCTTAAAATAATCTTTCATTGTGAAAGAAGAAATCCCCCTCATATTGGGGCTATTTCTGATTGATGGGATTAAGTAGCCATGAGCTGTATGATCATAATTAATCATTTGGTCATCTGGTTTTATTGTCAAGATGACTGCAATAAATTTATATTAAAGACTAGCCTAATTATTAGATATGGCACAAGACTAACTGTAGTTGAACATCTTAGTACTTCATTATAAAAAATCTTCCAGTTAGTTATTCACATATTTTACTAATTTAAACTAATTATTTCTTGCAAATCAAAACTGTAATGAGGTATCACCTCACACAGTCAGAATGGCCATCATTAAAAAGTCTACAAATAGTAAATGCTGGAGAGGGTGTGGAGAAAAGAGAGTCCTCCTACACTGCTGGTGGAAATGTAAATTGGTGCAGCCACTATGGAGAACAGTATGGAAGCTCCTCAAAAATCTAAAAATAGAGTTACTATATGATCCAGCAATCCCACTCCTGGGCATATATCCAGAGAAAACTCTAATTCTGAAAGATGCAAACACCACAATCATAGCAGCACTATTTATAATAGCCAAGACATGGAAGAAACCTAAAAGTCCATCAATAGATGAATGGATACAGAAGATGTGGTATAGATAGATAGATAGATAGATAGATAGATATAGATAGATATAGATAATGGAATACTACTCAGCCATAAAAAAGAATGAAAAAAAATGCCATTTGCAGCAGCATGGATGGACCTAGAGATTATCATACTAAGTGAAGTAAGTCAGACAGAAAAACAAATAATTATATGATACCACTTATATGTGGAATCTCAAATATGATACAAAGGAACTTATTTATAAAACAGAAACAGACTCACAGACATAGAAAACAAACTTATGGTTACCAAAGGGGAAAGGTAGTGGGAGAGGGATAAATTGGGAGTTTGGGATGAGCAGATACAAACTACTATTTATAAAATAGATGAGTAACAAGGTCCTACAGTGTAGCACAGGGAACTATATTCAATATCTTGTAATATCGTATTCAATATCTTGTAATAAACCATAATGGAAAAGAATCTGAAAAAGAATATATATAGTACTTACGTATATATAACTGAATCACTTTACTGTACACCCGAAACTAACACAACATTGTAAATCAAGTGTACTTCAATAAAAAAGAAAATAAATAAACTAATTATTTCTTAAAGAAAATAAGAAAATGTTGAAAAAGCTGGCTGTAAACCCAGAACATGAAAATGAAAAGCTGACCAAATTGAGAAACACCATAATGGAACAATATACAAGGGCCGAGGAATCAGCACGAGGAATAATTTTCACAAAAACACGACAAAGTGCATATGCCCTTTCCCAGTGGATTACTGAAAATGAAAAATTTGCAGAAGTAGGAGTCAAAGCCCACCATCTGATTGGAGCTGGACACAGCAGTGAGTTCAAGCCCATGACACAGGTGAAAACATCCTTTTGGATTTTTTTTTCCTTATGCCGTTATTTCCCTTCCCAGTTTAGTTGTGGTCTTTTGTTCATCAATCTTCCCACCAACCCACCAATACTTTAATGGAATGAAACACTTGTTCTTGAAAGAAAATTGTTTAATAGCAATCAATCTGTGGTATTTGATAGGCTAACCATTGTTCTAGGAATCATTTTTTCCACATTCTCGGAGGAACTTTCTAGATTGAGTTTCCTTTGCAAAAAATGATTGACATTTAAACTTAGTAACAAAATGGGAAAACAATTGTTGCAATATAATATCAAGTGGAAAAATCAAATTCCCACAAAAATGTGTGCATTATAATTAGAATTATGTAAAATATGTTTGCATAGAATGAGATCTTTAAGGGAACTTGGAAAAATTAAGACATTTGATGTGTTAGAGATTTGGGACTATGAGAGATTTTCTTTTCCTTTTTAAGATTTGTTTTGTTTTGTTTTCAATTCATTATACTACTTTTGTGCACAGTATTAAAAAAAACACTTGGGAGAGAAAAAAGACAGTCATAGAGATTACAAGCACGGGTGAAGCCGGGATAGCTCGTTAGAGTAAAATGTTCTGAAGCCATATTGGTCCTCAGTCTTACGGGACAAGGGGACACTTCACTTCTGTTATGCTCATCATCATTTGGTCCACTGGAGCAAACTAAATCTGTTTTCCTGTTTGCTGAAAAAGAGTCATTCTTGAAATAACTCTCAGTATACTCTCTACATGTACTCATGTTAAAGTTGCCTCTAAGGTTTATGCCAGAGAATGCACTGTTTTCTTTCAAAGAACAAACTCCTCGTTGGGTAAGGAGTTTACATCCTTTTTTATGATGAGAGCTGGTTTACTTAATATGTTTCCCTTTTTGCCCTAGCTTCCAGGAAACTCACAGGCAAAACTGAAGTTCATGTTCTCAGCCTATGTGTTAATCCTTGCAAGTAATACACCTGTACTCTTTCACTTTTGGTCCTGTTTTTAAGTTTTTATTCTATTAGCTTTAGTGTTAAGACTTTGATTTTATGTGGCCTCAGCTCCTCTTTGAAAAGAGATGGGGTACAAATGGAAGGTATACATTCAAAGCTAGTTTTTGCTCCTTATCCATTTCAGACTTGGCGGCTGCATGCCAAAATTTAGAACATGCCCCCTTCCTCACTCCCCACATCCTCACCTGTAAACTGGGCTGGACTTATTGGAAGAGGAGTTAGGCATCTATGTGATATGATTTGAGGGTCTGACACTGTGTCTGAAATTTTCCTTTTTAAAGTTACTCCTGTGAATGAAGGCAAAAACATCTGCTAAAATCCAAAAACATGTAAGTTTTTATCAGTGGATATGAGTGCAAGAAGGAGAAATTTTCAGAGAAGACTGGAGAGCGATCTTTCTGCAGGATTCTCCAGCAGTTAGGAGTCAAATAAAGACGCCTGACATGCTGCCTCTGAAAAGAAAGGGATGGGAATAGGAGAACATACGTTTGTCTGACAGGTGTATTTTTGTTTAATGTTTGGGGGCAAAAGATAGGGTGAATGTGCACCAAAGGCCACTGGACCAACAGCTTTGATAAGAATGGTTATGAAAATAAAACTCTACTGGCCACGTCGAGCTAGAATTATGCTCAATCATTCCTCCTATGCAAGGGCCAGAGTGCATATTTGATTTCTTTACCTACATTAACTTTCAAAATTCAGATTTTTTCACAAATATAGCTGTTTTAATTATGTTTTTAATAACATCTTTCATTTTTATTTATATCCTTTTGAACAGATAATATATTTACCTCTTTCAAAATTAATAAGGTATAATATTTACCTCTTTCAAAATTAATAAGGTACAGGATGTACCACTGTCCTCCAGTCTCCCAGCTCCCCTCACTGGAGGCAGCCAACGTTTTCAGTTTCTTCCACGAATGTTTCTTTCTTTCTTTTTTTTTTTTTTTTTTTTTTTGCTTGAATGTCTCTTAAAATGACCAAATGCAGTATACCGTGTGTATTTTCTCTGTGACTCAAAATTCAACTATATCTTTAAAATTGTCACTGCATCTTATCCTCTGTTAAAAGAGTCTGAAATTAATGTATCAATAGTAAAAAGCAAAGCCTATTTTAGTTTCTCATTGCTGTATCCTCTTCTCAACTGAAAGCATCTCCTTTCTTTCTCCCAAGTCACCCATCAATTTGTTTCCTTGGCATAAATGATGGCCTTCCCACCTCCAGACTGGAGGATGGAAATATTTTTGTCATTGTATAGTAATCCCAGATTGGAAATCAAATGTTGTCTCACCATCATGTCTTTGTTCAATGCCAAAAACAGATGGCAGCAAATCCGTGTATGATTTAATCCTTTAATTTACACTGACCAGTTGCAATTTAATATTTCTTTTCCTAATTAGAAGATTTTAATGTGTTTAGTGTTACAACATTTAATTTACTAAAATGTTTCTTCAGAATGAACAAAAAGAAGTCATTAGTAAATTTCGCACGGGAAAAATAAATCTGCTTATCGCTACCACAGTGGCAGAAGAAGGTCTGGATATTAAAGAATGTAATATCGTTATCCGTTATGGTCTCGTCACTAACGAAATAGCCATGGTTCAGGTAAATTCAAATACCTCGATTATGTTAATTTTTGATTTTGTGTTCTTGTTTTGTTTTCTTTTAGTAAAACAGCACACATAGTTTTAAAAATATATGTTTTCCTACGAAAATAGAAATCAACCAGATAACCAGACAGCCACCAAATTAAGAAATACTTGGATTTCAGGGGTCCATGTGTTATTCAGTGCCTCACTACTCAGAATGCATTTTTCACGAGGATGATATTAGAGTTGATAGTGAGGTTCCTGGGCAAGGCCATAACATTTTCTTTTACTGAAAATGTACCTAAATATTATCACTTTATACAGAAGACTATAGAAATGTATCACCATGTTGAACACGTTTTCATGGAAATACGTGCTCAACATTGAAGGTAGGATGCCAGGAACAGAGCAGCATCCTCCACAGCTCTGGTGGCAAGGTCAGAGATGCCCTTCTCCCCATTCATCCCTCCTACGAGGTGGGGGGCAGTGGGACTTCCCCAGCCCAAACCGCTGATGATGGTTCACAGGGTTTGAGAGGGGTGCCCCGGGGAACAGAAAGGCAGGACAGGACAGTCTTGTGTTATTGAGGCTTTTGAGGGCTGGTGTGGGGACTTAACCACCCTCATTCTAGCACATTTTTTCTGCATTAAGGTGCATTTTGAGTTTGAAATAGCCGACTAATAAAGAATGAAAAATAATTAACTTTACAGAGAATAGAGGGATCATTGGAGGACTGGGAGACTGAGCAGTGAATATCATTCCAGGACAAAAATGGGAGCATTCACAGCAAGGCATAGTCCTTCATTGACTTGATTTCTTTCTGTTCTCAGAGTCGTGGTCGAGCCAGAGCTGACGAGAGCACCTACGTCCTGGTTGCCCAAAGAGGCTCAGGAGTTATTGAACGTGAGACAGTTAATGATTTCCGAGAGCAAATGATGTATAAAGCTATAGACCGTGTTCAAAATATGAAACCAGAGGAGTATGCTCATAAGGTATTGTTTTGGGCCAGCTCTGAATTTTGGTTTTCCCTTGAAAATGGCTGCCTGTGGTTACCATTGATATCTCTGTGGCTAAGTCTCCAGACAGAAATTGTGCTGAATTATAAATTCCAGTTTGATGAGCTGTGCTGAGTCCAGATTCACATACAGAGAATCAAGATCCATGGTGGGCAGAAATTGTCAGGGAGCCGTTCTATAAACTTTGATAATATAAATTTAGGTTGTCCCTAATCCAGAAAGACTAGTGCAACTCACTCGTTCAACCCCACCTGGTCATTTTGGTCGGGTCTAATCGGTACAGGCACAATTTTTTCATTCCAGAAATATCTGTGAAGTGCCTACTGTGTGTCAGGCAACATTGTAGAAACAGAACATAGCGGCAAGCAACGCAGATAGACCCCTGCTGCATGAAACTTATATTCGAGTACGTACATGGTGAGATTTGAGGAGGGGAAACAATAAACAGAAATAAGGCAACTTATACATCGAATGGAAAGAAGAGCTGGAGAATTGTAACAGGATAATGTGAAACAAGCTTCTAGATGAGCACTTTAGGTTTGGTGTCTGGGAAAGGCTTCTTAGAGGGAGAGACATTGAGGCTAGCCCTGAATGGTAAGAAAATACATCATATATCATCTAGCTGCATCTCAGTTTACTAACATGGAGTCATTTGAGTTGTGAGAGGAATGCAGTGAAGGAAGAATGTAGTTCTACAATATTTCAGGAAATCCCCCATACCACTGAATTAAAGACTGTAACTACTATAATAGCAAACAATCCATTTAGAAGAAAATTCACACCCTTGCATATGGGTGTGAATGTTAGTTTCTTAACATTGGAATTGGCTCTACCCTAAATAGAGTTTCACAAAAGGGATGCTTTCAAATTGGTGTGCATTGCTATAACCAACTCCAAGGTTTCCTGGCCAGGTTTCTACATGAATTTATATTTTAAAACCCCTTTAAATATAAGGCAAACCAAACATTTTGTGGCGTCAGATCAAACATTTGTGGCCATATAATACCCCTGGAAAGTTATTGTTTTACATTTAAAGTCCTAAATAAATCAGTCAAGTGGGATGTTTTCAAAGGTTGATATTTCAAGACCTGTTGTTCTGTATAAACTCTAGAACCATCTCTGGAGTTTATGAGTCACATTTTTCCAGATAATCTCTAGAAAAAGACCCAGTCCCTTTGGGGGCCCCGGAATGGACTATATTTTTAGGTCTCCTTTGGCTAAGAGACCTACTCTCCTGAAACTACTCCAGGTAGACAACCCCAGAGAAGGGATGGCAATGACGTGGGGTATATGCCACCACTACTCTGTACAAAGCCCCCAGCACCCATTGCCACCAGGTCAAAGCACTCCTTTCTTCTGATTTAAGAACTTCCTCAACACAACTTTCAGGCAACCACTAATCAATGGTGAGAGTTGACACATAAGGGGAGGTTTATTTTCCACGTCCTATACTGAGTTTATACATAACCGAAAGCTTCTTCAATCAAATCAGACTTCTGGGAGCAAGTTGAAGGTGTTAAACATGTTCCCTGGCCTTCACCCAACAACATTTGCCACATTTTTACATTTTATTTGGGCTTTGATCATAGCTGTGCCTCCCATATATTTGTTATGATTTATTTTCTCTTTTTGCCCCTCTAATTGTTTCATATTCTTTACTAGTTTAGAGCTACTCTTTTGGTTTCCGGTGTCCTGATTACATTTCCAAACACTGACCTCGGTTTTGCTGCCTTTTTTTCTGTCAAGCTCATAGGTGTTTCTTAATTGCCCACATGTATCTGTTCCTGTATGCCAAATCATCTTTGCACCAGCTCCCTGACCTGTAAATAGCTTGCAAGAACAACCTAATTAAACTTTTAAAGAACAGAATACTTCAATTCATTACATTGTTATAATTTACATGGGAAATAAGTCTTCATACTTGTCTGATTAAACTATGTCATAGCCTGCAGGCTCACTTGCAAGGTTTTGTTCTCTTTTCTGTGCTAAATATGGCTGCCTCAAATCAAGGTCTAAAACACAGAGGCGAGAGCCAAAGAGATGGACCATTCAGCTTTGCTCCTCAGCACTGGTAGTCTACTTTTACTGAAAACTTTCCTTCGATCTTAAGGAAAACAATGGCTTCCTCCACAACTTAATATAAATTTGTCATCTCTGAGAGGTTTAGTTTGGAGGTAAATTATTTAAGAACTAGGTTTTCTATTGTGAAATTGTATAGGTATGAGAAATGGCCAGTCCCTACCTCAGGTTTTATATCTCTCACAACCTATATTTTCTCTGTTCTGAAATATTGATAAGTTTCTCTACTAGCCACAGAATGGGGGATATAAAAATTTAAGGAGTTATTCTCTCATATAAAGAATGTGGGCAGTGGGCAATCTAGACCCATACAATCGCTCCATGACGTCATGAGGAAGCCAAAACTCCTCTCTCTCTCTTCTCTGCCCTTTTATTATTTGGCTTCCATTCTCAAGGTCAAAGCTTTTAGAATTTCAGCTGCTGCATGTTCACTCTAAGAAGGAAGGAAGAGGAAGATGGAAAAGGCAACAGTGCCCATGCCAACTATCTGATACTTAAGGAACTTTCCTGGAAATTTCACTCAACATCTTCTTATGTCTCAAAGACCACTGGCTTGGAAATGTCCTCATTTAGCTGGCATATTTCCACTCAGAATAAAATTATAGTTCTGTTCCTATGAAGAATGGCTGCTGAGTGGGAAACTAGTATTTTCTGTCACAAATGTATAGAGGAGATAAAGATAGCTAAGAGTCTGGAAATTACAACATATGAAGAAAAATGAAAGAAACCGGGGGCTTATCATGGATAAGAAACGACTAAGGGTGATGAAGTAACAGTGTTTAGTTCTTTAAAGAGACTCCATGTGGAAGAAAAATTAGACTTATTTTATGAGACAGAATTAAAACTAACGGAGGTGGGGCTTAGAGGGATTTTTTTTTTTTTTAATATTGCCAAAGACTTTCTCACAACAGAACTTTTCTAAAATGGAATGGGCTGTGTTCTGAACACCTGAGGATTCCATATTTCTGTGATTACAGGGGAAGATTCTATACTAAATTCTCTGGGGGCCATCACCTCATTACTTCTATTTCTAGACCAAGTGTAGAATTTCATGAGTCAAGTGTACATTTTCATAACTGTCTAAGATCTCTGAATTCCAGGAGACTTACTTCAGTGAAACTATGAAAAAGACCACATTGAATATTCTTTTCTTGATGCAGATTTTAGAATTACAGATGCAAAGTATATTGGAAAAGAAAATGAAAGTCAAGAGAAGTATTGCAAAGCAATTCAAGGACAACCCATCATTCATAAGTTTTCTCTGTAAAAACTGTAGTGTGCTAGCCTGCTCTGGAGAAGATATCCACGTAATTGAAAAGATGCACCATGTCAATATGACACCAGAGTTCAAGTAAGTCCAGGAAGACTTAATTTTAAATTTCTTTATAAGGGATGAAGCAGGTTGTATTGTAAATGTTCTTCCAAAATAGTACAAATGAGATTCATTATTTTTCAGAACTTTCCTTTCTCAGCCCCCAAATTATAAACCCTATTTCGTGTACAGTTTTCAAATATATGCACTGGGGCAGGAAAGGAGAAGTGAAAGCCACTTGCATCCAAGGCACATCAGTTTGTGAATGCTCATATTTGTTCTCAACTTCTTGAACAACTTAAGTCTAGTTAAAGTAATCAGCAGACTTGAAAGAAGCTACAAAAGGCCACATACCCCTTGAGAGGTGCCTGCTGATCTGGAAGAAGGGATGAGGTGCTGGCTGGTGCATGCATGTGGACAGGTGGCAAGCCCAGCAATGCGTACCATGTGCTGCATACTGGTCCTGTGTGAATTCTCAGGGGTGATTCTGATTCCTTGATAATTTTAGGAAACTGTACATTGTGAGAGGAAACAAAGCACTGCAAACAAAGTTTGCTGACTATCAAACAAATGGAGAGATAATCTGCAAAGAATGTGGCCAAGTAAGTAAATTGCTGTGGGCTTAATTTTACTTTGGCCAAAAGGAATTCTTAATTGAATGTTCTTTAAAAAAAAAAATTATTTATATATTTATCTTTGGCTGCATTGGGTCTTCGTTGCTGTGCACGGGGTGGGGGGGCTACTCTTCGTTGCAGTGTGCGGGCTTCTCATTGCAGTGGCTTCTCTTGTTGCGGAGCACGGGCTCTAGGCGCGCGGGCTTCAGTAGTTGTGGCTCGCGGGCTCAGTAGTTGGCTCACACGGCATGTGGGATCTTCCGAGACCAGGGATCAAACCCGTGTCCCTTGCATTGGTAGGTGGATTCTTAACCACTGTGCCACCAGGGAAGCCCATGAATGTGCATTTAATTTTTCCTCTTGCTCTCTCTCTTTTGTTTTTCAGGCTTGGGGAACGATGATGGTGCACAAAGGCCTAGATTTGCCTTGTCTCAAAATAAAGAATTTTGTAGTCGTTTTCAAAAATAATTTACCAAAGAAACAATACAAAAAGTGGGTAGAATTACCAATAACATTTCCCGATCTTAACTATTCAGATTATTGTTTGTTTAGTGATGAAGATTGACATTTGATTCAAGATTCTTTTAAAATATTATCAACTTGACATTTAACATGATTTTGATGATTGTTTTCATCATACTACAGAACTGATGTGAGAATTAATAAAAATCATTGCTTTACTCTGTGTTGAGCTGTATGCAAGGAGACAATATATTATACTTTCAATTTCTACCTTGTTAGTGGGCAGAGGTAAAGAAAAGCTACCAGTAAAACTCATTTGTGTGGAGCATTATAGTACAGTGGAAAGAATGCTCGGGTATAAATGTGGATCTGAGGTACTAATCTCAGTCCTGTCACTAATTTTCAGAATAAAATTAAGCAAATCCGTTCATCTTTCTGAATTAGTCTCCTTGTTGGTGAAATGGTTATGGTCTTATCTGCCTTTGCTTTTATTAGCTTTCTATTGCTTCATAACAAATTACCACAAATTTAGTGGCTTAAAACAACACCCGTTTATTATTGCACATGTTCTGTAGGCCAGAGGTCAAGGCGGGGTCCTCTGCTCAGTGTCTCAGAAGGCCGAAATCAGGCCGTCAGCCAGATGATGTTCTCATCCAGATACACTGGGGGAAGAATCACTTCCAAGCTCTTTCAGGTTGCTGGCTGTCACCTCCTTGCAGCTGAAGACTAGGATTCCTGTTTTCTTGCTAGCTGTCTACTGGGGATCATTCTAAGCTCCACGGGCACCCTCACCACGTGGCCTGCTCACGGGGCCTCTTACAGCTATTTGCTTCTTCACGGCCAGCAGGAGACTCTCTCAAGTCCGCTAAGGCAGTCTTAACTGTAATCCCATCATACTCACAGGTCCCGCCCACACTCAAGGTCGGGGGAATTTTCAGGGAATATACACTGCAGGCGGAGATCTTGGAGACCTTCTTAGAATTCTGCTTCCCACACCACTTGCCCAGTTTTTGTGATTAAGTCATATGTGTGTATATATATGAAAGCACTTTGAAAAATATGAAGCACCATGAAAGGCAAGGTATTATTGAGAAGCAGCCATCAGGCAGGTTAAGGCTTACTTCCACAGCTTTCCCTCCATGAACATAACACTATGCTCAAAAATTACCTAACAAGAATGGAGGCTAAATCCAGACTCGTTATGAATACACAGAAGATTTCCTGTGTCAGTGGAGATGTCCAGGGTTCATACAGGGTTGAGCAGGCAGCAGATGCTGGATCATTAGAGAATAAATAGAAAATGCCTACTCTACCACTCCCTAGTCCTAAGCAGAAGAGTAACCTCTCTGTGTCTGGGACGTTGTCAGCGTTCCTGAACTAAGTGTGATCATTTGGAGATAGACACAGGGCCCGGTACAACAGAACATTCTCCCAGCAAATAAACAGCCTCTTTTGTCATGGAAGAACCACATGATAAAGACAGAACCACAGCTGACCATTTTAACCCACACTTACCCCGTCTCACAGATGGTCTGCTCCACAGAAAGTTACCTCCTATGACTAAGGAGAAACAAAATGTTGGAGGGAGTGAAAAGTAAATTCTTCTGTGGTTTTTGGATTAATTAAATTCAATCTAACAGTAGCTTTGAATCTTTTGATTAAGACCTAAGCAAAGATGAATATTAGCCAGTCAGAGCTCTTCAGAATGCAACAGGACAGAAGATGATTGTGGTTTCCTTAAAATACTTTTTAAAAATCCAGCTGACTCCATTTAAAGTATTGCTGTCTTCTAGAACATTCTGTCAAGAGGACAGATGATTGTGGTTTTCTTAAAATACTTTTTAAAACTCCAGCTGACTCCATTTAAAGTATTGCTGTCTTCTAGAACATTTTGGAAATTATGCAAGAAACCAAATGCATAAAATAGCTAAATATACTACCGTAACATATGTAGACTGTTTTTAAGGTGTCAGCAAATATCAGGGTTTTTTCATCTATGTTTTCTAGTAATTTTTTCAATAAAGAGGTATTATTTCTCCTGAAAAGGTTTGAAATACATGTTTCAAGTAGCATAAAACTTAATATGCAATTGTACTTGAGAACTCAAACTACGATGCATTCAAAAACAATTGTAATCATTCTAACGTTTTGATTGTTAATGAACAGTTTAATACTCATGACATTTTAAGGTCATTTAACAGAATATGCTCATGACAGGTAGACACCCTGTTAGATGCCTGAGTTTCAGTACCCACAAAACCTTCTATTAGTTGGGTGATTGAACAACCTCACTTCACAGGGCTTGTGTTTGCTTTCCTGGAAAATCAGAGATTGTATTAAATGGTATCAAAGTTTCCTTACAATGCTAGCATTCTCATAATTCATGCTTCTGTCTCCCTGGCTCCTTTCATATGACCCTGTTTAGTGATTTGTGGTAATATCAGCTGTGGGCTAAATATCTACTGAATACGTTACACATTTGAAGGTAGCTCCTATTTGCTGAAGGGCATTGCAGGGGTCTCACAGAACAGGTACACTGGCTGGAGTCATGCGCCTTAAGGCAGGTTTGAAAGGCCCAAAGGGGTCAGGAAATTTTACAACAACAAGCATTTCCAAGCCAATAGATCATTGGCCAACATTGGGCATAAGAAATGTAAAGGCTTACTACCAAAAATCTGAAATCATTTCAGACCATATGAAATTAAGATACAGTAACTTATAGTTTATACAGATATTTTGAATACAAGGCATTGAGGCAACACAAAAATGGGTAAGAAATGGTTTTCCACAGGATGATCAGTGCAAGTCACAAGCAATTGTTGAAAGTGTAAAACGCTATAAGAGAGGTGAATATTTTCCTCCCTGAAATTTAATAGTCCCTATATCAGAGCGGAAAAGGAAGGCTTAGGGAAAGGAAGGCTTCTGGCATTGTTTTCAATTGGTTGAACCCAAAGCCAAAGAGGATTGATTTGGTGTTTCTTGTTGTCATTGTTGCTTTTAAGCTGTAAAAGACTTGAACACTTTTAGGCACTAATGCGAAAGAACAACAGGAAGTGAGAAAATTAGCAATGTTCAGCCCCAAAGTAAATTGCTTATTGGGTGTTACTGATATTTCCTACCAAATATTCTTGCTACAGAATTTTCTGGTCACCCTGATCCTTTCTCACCCTGATGCCTTTCCACAGAGGTATAAGTCCTTCTTTGCCACCTCTTCAGCAGACATCCTTTGTTTTTCAAAGACAAAATCCGTGTGTCACTTCCCAGCGTCTAGCATAGTTCATGTTTTCAGAACTAGAACAGAGAGCACATCCCTGGAAAGTAATGTTCACGCACCCTGAGCATAACAAAGTGCTCATTTCCAAAATCTGGTAAACAACTACATGAATCATAGCAATAAAGAAAAAACAAGAAACTTATTTTATTTTCTTCTAAGAGTTATGAAGTTAATTTGAAGTGAATGCTTGTCTTTTTTCAGTTTGTGAATTTCTCCTTAATTAGTTGTACTAGATATACAATTTTATATCTTTGTTTTTATGGGGAGAGCATGAAGTGAGACAAACTTGGGTTTGGATCCCCACCAGCTTTGTGACTTGAGTTATTTAATCTCTCTAAGACTATAGGAAGTTAATAACAGCCTTGAGGAACTGTCATGAGACTTTGGATACTGCATGAAACACACCCAGTAGTTGTCAAATGCATTTGGTTTCTTGTGTAATTTCCCAGTATAATATATGTATAGAATATATTAGTAAGAGTTTCCAGAAAAGCAGAAGCAGTATTAGAAGCACAGCTGTGGGTATAGCTTAATAATAGGAAATTTTAGACCTATGTTTGATTATGAGTATTATAAACACTCAATGTTTAGCCCAGAGGGCTTATCTCAAGAAGTAAGTAGTAGCTGTGGTGAAACATGATTGCTATGAATATGCTATGCAGTGTAGCTAGAGGAAGGATTTAATGTTCAGATCTTCTATAGGTGCAATACAAAGATAGGCATCAATATAAATAGAAAGATCAACACTTTTTTATTAAGTGGCTGTAGGACTTAAGTAGGTCTGTCATGTAGATACAATTTTAATTAGAGTCTGTCTTCATCTTCAAGAAGTATATAATAATGGAAGCAACCTAAGTGTCCATCAACAGAGGAATGGATAAAGAAGATGTGGTGTATATATATACTATGGAATACTACTCAGCTATAAAAAAGAATGAAATTTTGCCATTTGCAGCAATATGGATGGACTTGGAGGGCATTATGCTAAATGAAATAAGTCAGACAGAGAATGACAAATACACTATGATATCACTTATATGTGGAATACAAAAAATACAACAAACTAGTGCATATAACAAAAATGAAGCAGACTCACAGCTATAGAGAACAAACTACTGGTTACCAGCAGCAGATGGGGGTGGAATATAGGGGTGGGGGAGTGGGAGGTACAAACTATTGGGTGTAAGAGAGGCTTAAGGATGTATTGTACAACACGGGGAATATAGCCAATATTTTGTAATAACTGTAAATAGAAAGTAACCTTTAAAATTGTATACAAATTTAAAAAATAATAATATAAAAATGTTATACTGAGCAAGCCAGCAATTGCATGATAAGAGAGAGAGAGAGAGAGACAGATTCCACTGTAGCATATAAACAGTAATTTATGTCCAGCACAAATGGTGGTGGTTTTTTATTTGTTTCTAAATCTCTAAACATTTTTTTTCAGATCATAGGCTATAAAATATGAGATATATATGGAAAGCAAAGCATTGCAGATATTCTTTAAAATTTTTAGGTATTTTCTACACAGAGTATTACCAAGTCCCTCTTTACAGGAAATTAATCATCTCGTAAGCATCTCATTTGAGGATGACATTAGATAGTGCTGAGTCCTATTAGTTTATAAGTTAAAATCCAAATTAAAAGCCACATTCTAGGTGAGAAGAGGAACAGACTGTTTATAGGAAGTAATATTTAACCATGCAGCTGTTAGAATACATTTGAACCACTATTTAAGTTGAATATATTTGATGAAATATATTAATTTTTACATACTAATTTAAAAACTGGACATTATTTTGACATTTATGAAAGAAATTTAAATGTTTAATTCAGTTATATATATATATACATATATAATAATGAACCAAAGATGAGCATTTTTTCAGCTTAAATATTTCCTTCAAACTCTGCCTTCTGCTTGTTTTAATGAGTGCTTGTATTTTATTGTACACACATAGGATGAATGGATTGTTGGATTGTTAGTTCTTTCATTCTGAATCTCTTAACAGGCATGGAAATGATCTTAATTCACTAAGATGTAAGGATTTTTATCACGCTAAAATGACCAGAACAAATGATGAGAGTTTTGTAGATAACATAACATTTAATTTAAAAACATCATTTTATCTACCTAAGTAATTATAAAATAGTATTAAAAAGATTCAACTCCTCTGTAACGGTTTGAAAAAGGACTAGACTGATGAAAGAAGATGCCAACTTTTGATGTAACAGTCACGGGGAGAGGTCAGGACTTCTCTGAATGAAGCTAGACACAGCAGGAAAATTGTAAGATGTCTGTGCTCTGATCATATCCATCCTGTTCAAAAGATGACTCGAGACACAATCCTATTTTTCCAACATTCTGCAAGACAAAGGCCTTAGCAACTGGCCCAGCAGAGTCATCTTCTGGCCCAGGCTAGGTCATTACCTCATAAGCAGTGTGAGGAAAAGAATGCCTAGACAATCATAGTTTGCTCTGGAACCAAGGTGGTGGATGGAGGGATGGATAGTTGATGCCATGTACATCTTTAATCACAATATCCAATGATTAGGATACTTAAAAAATGTTCTCTAGAAAGCTTTGTAATGAGTGCTCAATTTGACTGCACTATGTGTTTGGGCTAAGGAAAACTGACCTATACCAAGTGAGCTTGGTAGATATTCTTCAACAAAGAGTGAATTTGGGGAGGTGAAGAAATGGATGTAATAAGCATAGATGATCTTTAAATGGGAATTGTAAAAAAATAAAAGAAAGAAAGAGATGGGGGAAAATTTTTGAAAGGGAATCCAAAGTTTCAAGCCTGTGTACAGGCCAAGGAGTTAGAGTCAAGAAACAAGGAGAGGGTCAAGATTCAAGAGGGAGAGATGAGGACATAATTGTTGAAACAAAATGTGGGGGAGAAGGAAGAGGATGAAACCAAGAGCACAGGAAAGACTAAGTTTGGTGGAAGGATAGTTCTTCTAAAGCAGGAGAAACATAAATATGAATAAAAGATACAGCGTAAAGGTACAGAAGTAGGAGGCTGATGGAATTATTCTACTGGCATCAATCACTAGGCTATCTGCTGAGTTGGGTTTGGGATTTGAGGATGGACATTGGGGACATAAAGTAGTAAAGATTTTTAAACATGCTTTGATGAAGGCAAACTGACTAATTAGAAACAGAGAAAAAGATTGCCACGCAGCATCAGGACTAACCTAATTGGAAATAATAAATAATACTTTAATAAATATTTATGTGCAGGATATTAGACTAAGTTCTGTTATGTTTATTCTTGGTGTGTAAAAGGCAAAAAATCTGAATGTTTAAAAATCTGATGGACTCACAAGGCTTTAAAATGTTATGGTCAGTGTAACCCAAATATAGCTGGTTCTGTTTATAGCTTCTCTCAGCATGAAGTTGTATTACAAGAAACCTAACATCAACAGCCAGACTAATTAAAAATTAATTTAAATATTATTTCTGGCATGCAAAAAAAAAATCCAAATGGAAATTGCATATTATAAAAATATCTTCAAATCTTTTAAACTCTGTTTCCCAAAGAAACACATTATACATGAGAACATTATACATTATACATGAGAACAAAAACATTATGCATGAGAACTACTTCACCACCTCTTTTTCTCTTTTCAAAACTCCTCAAAATTACCTCCCTATATCATCCTATATTACTTTTTATCTTCCCTACTCCTTCTCCCAGTCTCTTCCTTCTAATGTAAATTAGTATTGTTTTACTGTGTTCATTTCTTTTTCTCCCTTCATTATCCTAGGTTTGATGGATGCCTGAACCACAAAGGGTTTTTCCACCTTGGAAGTGTGCACCGGGAGGTGGGGTATTTTTGTGAATATCCATACTAACATTTTTAGTCCCTGGAATATCAGAAAATAACAGTGACAATTATCAATTTATTGCTTTTGAGCTCCAAATTCAACCTTTTTATCTGCTCCCTAAAGATGCATCTGGGCCCTTTAAACATTTTTGCTTTGCCTGTTGGCATGACATTAAAGTTTGCCTGTAGAGGGTGCTGGAGAAGCAGTGCAGAAAGAAACGGTTTTGTTTCCTGGCTCAGGCTTCGGCAGCCTGAGTGGCTTCTCTAGCATCCAGTTCCTGCAGTACACATGGCTTTCTCCAGCACCAGGGTCTTGCATGGCAGCCCACAGCACTCAGTGACCAGCAACCGCATATTCCCAGGCAGTTTTGTGCAGAGCACCTCCAGTAAGACACCTCCCCTTGAACAGCTTTCCCTGGTCCCCAGAGAGCACATTTCTAGCATGCTCCAAAAGGTAGACAGACTTCCGGCAAGTTCTGGTGGCACCATGGCAACTTCCTTGCTTCCAGTAACCTGCAATTGCCCTATCCAATAAGGTCTGAATCGGCCTTGGGTGCCCTATCTCAGCCACAAGGGAAGTGGCTGCTTCCTATGTCTGCTATTTCGATATTCTTTAGGGTTCTTTTTACTTCTTCTTAGCTAATGCTCTGTTACTCCAATCCCATCGTAGTTAATAATTATTTATATTAAAATTTACCTGTTCAAATTACTCTGTGGTTTCTCTAACTAGATTGAACTCAGACTCATACAGTAATATCTAAAGGAATTAGTCATAAGAAGTTATACTTTTCAAATATCCAACTATGTTCTCTTATGTATAAGCATTGAATTTCACATAGGAAATGATCCAAATGCATCTGACCAATTCTCTAACCAAAAAATTTAGAAAAAGGACAGAATGTATTTTATCACTAAATAATTTCATTTTCTGAATCCAAACAATCAGGTTTATAATACCAATAACTGAACCCCAAATTCCTATCTTACATGAAAGACCATGAAATGAGTTGTTGAGAGGATGAAACGAGAAAATGTGTGTATGATATATATATTTTTTAAATAACTAAAACTCGCAGAGTAACTCTGAGAGAGAGAAATACCTTGGTTTTAGAATGCCCTGCTAATGTGTGTGCTTATTTTTGAAGATGAGACCTTCTTACGGCATTGGTAATGAGTCAAAGAAATAGCTTAAATGTTTTGCGTAAAACAGAATCATTTAGAAGGGGCTAAAGAGGAAGGGAGAAAATGTCGAAGAGAGAGGGAATCCCAGAAGCAAGGCAGGAGGCTGCAGCCCAAGTAGAAATTACCGGTGGAAATTCTACCATCGTTGTCCCAAAGCACAAGTAAATCTGCTTCTTACTTGAGTTGGTGTTATTTGGCGTCAGGCACTGGGGCAGTCTGGCAGGGAAATACGGAAACAATGAAGGGAAAGCACACATACAAGGAAAAGTGGATACAGAGAAATTGCAGATAACAAATGTTGGACACATTTTACAGTGACTGACACAAAGAAGGCATTCAATAAATATTAATTTCCTTTCCTGAATTAAAGTATAAGGAGTAATCTCTGACCTTGGGGAGTTAACAAATAGGTTGAGAGTTCAAAGATTATAGGCACAAAATTATCAGGAAAAATATGAGTGTACAATAATTGTGTGGTATACAAATTATAGGTATTGTAGAGTTCTGAAAAGCCAGGGATTGAGAAAAGCTTCTGGATTAGAGTAAATAAGGAATTTGAATAATACCTTGTGTATAATAGATGTTCATAGTTCTTTAAAATAATTTTAAAAGGGAAAGAGTAGGAAATACATTACAAACGGAGGTAATGAGGAAGAAGGAAGAAGAGAAATGAATGTGCTTTGCACATCTATTGGAATGCCAGACCGAGCTTGGGTCTGACTGGGTGACCAATACAAATGAAGTCATTCTAGTTTTTTGCGCAGTGGAGTGACACGTTTTAGAAAAGATGGTCTACAAGGAGTTAACAAGCTAAATCATACTGAAGAGAGAAAACTTGGAAGGAAAAAGATTAAGGAAGGAGCTGGTTGCAGTCATTCGGGCTGAGGTGATGAAAATCTGGACTCGGTCTTTGGCAGTGAGAGTGAGAGAAATGAGTGGTTCTGGATGATGTTGAAATAAAATCACGAGCTGGGGAAAACACGGCTGGCATAGAATTGATGGCAATCAACAAAATCAGTACAAAAGGACTGCTGCACAGTTGGTGATAGAAACAAATACAAGTCACTTCTTTACATTACCTTATTTTTGCTCTCAGTGTGACTCAGTTCTGTTTGGTCGTCATCTAGTGCCGCATGTGGTCATGCTCCTGGCATATGGAGTAATTGTTTCACTATATCCAAGAGCTTGCTCACTGGGCTCCAGCTGTTCCCTGGTCCACCCAAACTGATCACTGAGCTGTGGTAGATACAATTCCTTTGTCCTGAGGAAAAGGTTTGAAATGAGTCAGAATCTGTTGATTTGTGAATAAAGCAAAACCTTTTACTTGCCAGAGGCTCTGGTTCCCAAGGAGGATGGCACAATGAATCTTGCTTACTTCCTCCATCCACTCCCACTCTACAAATGAGGCCCAACTGGTTGTATGACCCAGGTGCTATCTTGGTCTCTCAGGAGCTAAATAAGGCGCTTTGGGGTTCCCGTGTTAGTAAGGCCAGGGAAATGAATTTGTTTTATTTATTTATCTATTTATCTATCTATTTTTTTAACATATTTATTGGAGTATAATTGCTTTACAATGTTGTGTTAGTTTCTGCTTTATAACAAAGTGAATCAGCTATACATATACATATATCCCCATATCCCCTCCCTCTTGCGTCTCCCTTCCATCCTCCCTATCCCACCCCTCTACGTGGTCACGAAGCACCGAGCTCATCTCCCTGTGCTATGCGGCTGCGGGAAGTGAATTTCTGGTAAGTGGGGGAGATGGTTTCTGCACTCCCCATTCTGTGGCCCTTTCAGTGCTGCTCTGTCTTAGGCTGTGGCTTGAGATCATGACACTTTGTCAAGATTTAAGATTATTCTGGACCAGCTCTGTCCAATATACATATGATACACATAATTAATTTAAAATTTGCCAATAGCTGCATTGAAAAAGTTACACAGGTGAGATTAATTTTAACAACACTTTATTTAACTCACTACAACAGAAATATTATATTGATGTTAACAATGTAAAAATTATTAATAAGATATTTCACATTATTTTTTTCCTACTAAGTCTCCAAAATGCGTGCATTTTACACTTCTAATACATCTCAGTTTGGACTTGCCATATTTCAAGGGCTCAATCGACACATGTGGCTAGTTGTCATTATAGTGGATAGTGTCATTTTAGACATTTTATTTTTTAAGAAGGACATAGATAAAATTCAGCTTAAATGTGAAGTTCCAATCTTCTTGCAAGTTACTATCCAACTTTGAATTCTCTTATTTTCTCCAAAGTCTTATCTTCCTGGTTTTGCATATTTTTTTAATCTGGTAAAACAATTACTTGTGAGAGAACATAATGGACACCATAGTTCTCTGCTCAGATCCCATCTTCAGGACGGGGATACCTCCAGGCCCAGCCCTGGGAATATGGCTCCCAAGAGCCCACAGCTGCCTCCCTCACTTGGTACTACCCTAGGCCCTGGGAACATTCTCCCCTAAGGTTATGCCCTTTTGGGGTGGCCTGAACCCAATGACTGATGAATGAGGGACCACAAGCCTCTCCTCCCTTACTTCATTTGGGAACACTCTGAAGGGCCATCCAAGTTCCTGAGGTCCCCATATAATGAGGCTTCCTTTGCAATCATACTGCTGGTCAGCATCTTTCACTGCCCCATCCTGCCCTTTTCACTTGCCTACTGGTGGATATGCTTAGAGATCTTTCTGCTCTCGATCTCACCCCCAAAACAAACCTTGCTTGCATCTCTCCATCTCAGAATCTGTTTCCAGGGAACCCAGGTAAAGAGAGAAGATAAAGTCATCTTTATTCTACAAAAGCAAGATTATAGGCACTGTTTGAAGTGAAGTGAGGAAAAAGCAGGAGGCACGCTTTGATTGACATCCGGGTACTAAACTAGACTTAACCTTCAGGTGAACAAGGCCAGAGCCCTCTCTGACCCTTCCTCTCTATATGTCTGTTCACTCCCATTATCTTTATTTTTTTTCCTGTATCTTTTGTCTCCCAAAGGCCAAAGTGACAACTGAGTAAAGGGTATGGTCAAAACTGGGATGAATCAGCACTGGGTCAAAGCATGAGAAAGGGGAAATCAATCCTGTTGAAGGGGGAAATCAAGATATCAAGATCCCCCTTGTCTTAAAACGTGGGCTTGTCTGCCACACAGATCTGTGACTCGCAAACATCTGATTTCATTCTCCTGGAGATTGTTGGCTGTTACTATTCCACCTTTAGCCCTCTTGGATGACTTCATATCTCTGTCTTACACACACATACACACACATACTCGTCCAGGTTAATGACAGTTTGTTCTGCACAGCACTTCGGATGGCTTTCTTCCAGATCTCACCAAGTCATAATCAATTGATTATTGTTACAGAGAAGACCATTATGATCTAGGGAAGTGGAAGAAGGAAGACATCATTCCCATCATTTTCCCCTCCCCGCCCCTATACCTCAAGTCCTCTAAATAAGATGAGGTACTTAGTTCTTGGTTCTCCATCTGATTTTCTTCTCTTACCAAAGTTTTTGTGACTGGTTTAATGTCTGGAGTATTCTATTACCTAATTGTTAAATAGAGTGTAGCAAAATAATGATTAAAAGTGTTTCGTGTCCTGCAAATCTTTTCTAACCCACAAATTCAAGATTGGATAAAATCTTACACAAGGTCGACAGTGTGTCTTTTCCTCAAAAACCTTGCTGCCTCTTTGGTCCTGGAAACATTCAGAGGGGTGGTAGAAAAGAATTTTAGAGCAAGTGGATGTTTTCCTGAAGTATTATGAAAAAAATTTTTTTTCTGGGTATTTTTATCTCGTCTATAACTAAGATATGACCATGTTAGAAATACTGAAACCATAGAAGTCTCTGTGCTTCTATGAAATATTAGGCTTACCACTAGGCTGATACTGTAATGGCACCCAGAGGTCAGTGACTATGGATTTTTCAAAGGAGGGACCCTACATTTAGCGAAGGACAAATTGTGTGCATCATACAGATAAGGAGATTCTGGCATAAATAGTACTTCGGGCTGTAAGATTACGTTTGAAAATATCGAGTGATGCACGTTGGATATTTTATTTGAATAAAAGCAAAAGTAGAGCAAGTCCTCATGCAGTCAAGCATGGCCCCTCCTGTTTTCAACAAAGGGGATTTTCTTCTTTTACCTTCCATCAGGAAATGGGAGTTTATATGGGAGAAGGCAATGTTGTTGTTCCTTTTTCCTGTTACAGTAGGAACAGGGTAACAACAGAATAAAAGGCCATGCCTCTGTATCACAACAAAAGTAATTTCTCTGACCTTCAGTGTTCGCCAAGAGTGAAATTGTGGGTTTGCACTCATGCCTCAGTGTAACCAGTTGTGGTATCACATTATAGGACAACAAATTCATGCCTGACCAGACTGCGTGTTTGCACAGAGTCCACCATCTGCTTTTCCTCTCTCCTGCCTGCTGTTTCCTTCATCCTTCTTCACAACTTCCTCCCCTGTGACAGTTCATCAGTATGAGCTCTGAGGAGGCAGCATGAAAGGGAGAACTTGCTGCATCAGAGTCGGTGCTAATTAGAGGAAAAGCACAATCCCTTAGCCACCAGATGGTCCAGACAGCCCACAGTCTTTTTGGATCCCACAGGCTCCCATACGACTCCTTGACCACATTAGCTAAGCCTTGCCATTCAAATTGATTGTTACACCAAGTCATCCACCATGAGCATGGAACAGCACAGGGAATGTAGCCAATATTTTATGATAACTATAAATGGAGTATAACCTTTAAAAATTGTGAATCACTATGTCGTACACCTGAAACTTATATAACATTGTACATCAAATATACCTCAATAAAAAGTTTTTAAAGTCCTACAAATGTGGCACATGAACTCCACAGACTTTTTTCTCTCCCTCTAGAATTTGATCAAATGATTGCTCTTATAATTAATTATAATATTCTGATACTATTATATGTATATATTTTAAACTACAAGTTGCTGGTGTAAAAAATTAATAAACAGAAACCTCAATTAAGTATAGTTGGGGAGCCTCAAGGGGGAGCTCTCATGCCCTGGAGGATAGCAGAGCCCAACTGGAAGAAGAAAGCCTCCTCTTCTTTCCTGGCAAGGATTCGGCCAATGAAAAGCCATGGACCCTTTGTTTACTATAGCCCTCCCAACTTCCTTTTCCCCTCTGTAAAAGAGTTCTTCTTTTGCTGTGCGGGAACTTGCATGTGGCTCACATTGTTGCAGATCCTGAATTACAGTTGTCTACTGATCCTGAATGAACCTATCTTTGCTACAGAAATATCTGGCAATCTATTTATTTCCAAATAAATATTTCCAGCTACCAAAATGTTGACCTGTACTGGGACCAGAGAAGGCCTCCAATAGCTCTGGGGTTGGTTAGCAAACAGGTGCAGTATCCACAATAGAGCCCATTGTCACTCACTGCTTTCTTGCCAACCCTGGAGTTTGAAAGCACTTCTTTCTCCTGGATCAGAACTCACATCCTCTTTGCATTTGAAGCTCTCCAGGATTTATCTGAGATCTATTTTAAGGTTTTGTCTTTCCGGTTAAAGCCTTGTTCTGTATATGAGTACCTTTTTGGCATTTTGGTTTGATTCTGAGATCAGTCTGTTTCAACTGAAGCTGGCTAAAAAAGCCTTCGGCCAATTCCTTTGGGAACAGGGTCTGCTTCTCTGAAACGGCTGGTTTTCAGCCTTTGGCCTATTCCTTTGGAAGGGGCTATTCTCTGGAAACTGGCTGAAAAAGCCTTTGGCCTCACTCTTCTGGGACCAAGCTGTTTCCTTAGAATTGGCTGGTACTGCTTGCAAGCTGTTTGAATTGAGCTGTTTGTGCTATAAGCTGTTTAAGCTGTTTGAAAATTGTTCTCTACTCGAGAGAAAAACCTCTGAGAATAGGATCCCAGTTATCTAAATATTTTGAGGGTGTCCCCCTACAAGGTCTCTGGTCAATTTTATGTTTAAAAGCTGTGCTTTTTCCTCATGTTCATTTCTAACAAAATGGACCAACCTGGCCAAAGGCAATTTAGAATATCAATGGCCATTATGGAGAACTTTCGGAATCTCTAAATTTAATTTCCTTAAAACTGAATTGGACTGCAATAGCTCAAAAATTTCCAGAGCTTAGTGGAATGCTTATTTCAATTGGTATTTTAAGGCTTCTCAACATTATCAGGAGTCTAAAATTGCTTCTCTGCAAAATAAGATTTTTAAGATTTTTAAGAACTGAGGCACCAGTCACCAGCACCATCTTCCTCCTTTCCTTCTACACCACCCACGTCTCCTCTATACCCTCAGTTCCCTTATACTCATTCTCTTGCCAGACTTCCCCTTTTCTGAAACTCTACCCACTCCCTTTTCCTCTGAACTTGTCAGAAGTTGTCCTTTTTAAATTAAGCCTTCTGTGGATTCAGAGGCTAAACCTTTAATTTCTTATATCCCCTGAATCAAAGCTGAACTGCGAGCCATAGCCAAAGATTTTTCCAGAGTAACTGAAGATCCTCACAGATTTGCTGAGGAATTTAATATAGTCATTCAAACTTGTTGACCTGGTTTCTCTGACTTATATCATCTAGTTCATATATTTGTCAGTGAAGGTCAAGCCCAGCATTGGATGAAAACCACTAACTGGGAAAATCCTGAAAGATCTCTAAAATTACAAATGGGAGACCAGCCCCCTAACTTATTATTTGATCAGGCTCAAGCGATCACCAGGCAGCTTCATGGAGTCATTCTTAGGGCTTTTCCAAAGCCTGTTAGTTGGAACAAAATTCAAGTTTGCACATAGAATCTGATGAATCTGTTCATGATTCTTACAATTGACTTCAGATTATTTTTAAAGAAAATTCTGGCTTTTTTTTTTTAGATGCTGACTCTACCTAAGTAGCTTTTAACTTTATGCTTATTAATGAGCTGAACTGTGACCCTTCCCTTCTAGTAAAAAGGACCAGAATGGAATGGGAAACTGTGCTTATTCCAGATTTAGCTAATCTGGCAAACCAGCTCTCTCAAACTCCAGCTCTCTCACCTCAAAAAAATACGGCCAAAATTCTTCAACTCCAGCAAATGAAGTGTCCTAAACAAAACAAAACCTTCCTAGTTTCTTCTACTGTTACAAAGAGCCAGGACATTGAAAAAGAGACTATTGCAAATGCAAGCACTTTAGGCGCCTTCAGCCTTCTAACCAGCCTTTCCAATATCCTCCTGATTCTCGATGACGTGGCTCCGAGGAACTACAGGGGCTCTTCTCAATCTTCTTCACTGGCTTGGAGAAACATTTCTCTAGACTGAGGATGACTCTCTTCCAGTCCTAAATAACATCAGAACCACACTCTTGGTGCTCAGCCCCACTACAACAAAGCAGTCCCTGTCTTGGAGTACTAAAACAGTCAAAATAGTGGGGATCTCTAATGAACCTTAAGAAGTTCCTGTCTCTGAACTTATTCCCTTGTGTTTAGACCCTTTGAGAGATACACCCCCTTTCCTCCTTTGTTCCTCCACCCTTATTCATTTATTAGGCTGAGACTTCTTAGAGAACTATCATGCTGGTATTTCTTTCTCCCAAAAGTGGAAAATAATTCTGAGATTTGACAGTAGTCCTCAAAATAATCAACCAGGTGAATTAAATAACCCTTTGACATTATTTATTTGTCCAGTCCCTGAAGATACTAGAGCTGTTTCTGAAAACACTGATCTTTTGTCCCTATTGAATAAGCTACCGCTTTCCTTATGAGCAAAATCTCCAAATGAAGTTGGCAAAATTCACAGTGTACCTCCCAACAAGTTTCAAATAGAATCCTCAAGACCTCTTCCCAAAATTATCAATACCCTATAAGTAAAGAAATCCTATCACACAGAAAGCCCATAACAAATGATTACAAGGCTCAAGGCCTCATTAACCCTCATACTAGCCCAATTTTCTCACCTGTGAGAAAAACTAAGGGCCAAAGGTGGAGGTTTGTCCAGGACCTCCAAGCAATAAACAACAGTTATCCCTTGACACCCTGTTTTTCTAACTCTCATACATTACTAACATCCATTCCCACCAGAAGTAAGTTCCTTACTGTAACTGATTTACGCAGTGCATTCTCTAGTATTGCAGTTGGTGAAGCTAACCAATACATTTTTGCCTTCACTTGAGAACAAAAATAACTCACCTGCACAGTAATGCCTTGGGCTTTTACTGAGAGTCCTAATTCCTCACAAATCCTGAAGTCTGATCTGGAAAACTTTCCCTGCGCTTCCTAGCCCCAATCCTCTGGTTTAGCTGAATGCATTAACGACATTATTAAAAAAAATCTCAATTGGCAGAATTGGTCAAGGCCCCCCAAATACCTTGGTCAAAAGCATTGCCATTGGTCCTTCTAAATCTCAGATCCACCCCTTTTGGAACTCACAAATTCTCACCCTTTGAGACAGTCATGGGATGCCCAGTGAACTTGGCTCCTGCTTTTTTTGACACACGACTGTGAAAAGGAGATATATTCCAATATTGCAAAGGCCTAATTGCTTCTAATAAAAATAATCATGCTTTGGTAGAACAATATTTTCACAGTGTGCCCTTGGGAGATGAAGACCTTAAGCATCATACCTTGCAACCTGGAGTTTCATCTACTGGAAAAGGCACTTCCAGAATACCTCTCTTCAACCTTTCTCAAAAGGTCCCTATCAGGTACTACTAACCAACCCTTGTGCTGTCAAACTCCAAGGAATAGACTCTTGGATTCACAAGACACACCTAAAGAAAGCACCAAACATTGACTAGATCATCATCTGGTGACCTAAAAGTAAAGATTTCAGAGAATTGAAGTAGATGACATCTGATAAGACAGCTTTCCTAAAATATCCAGACTAGGCATGTTGGAAGTTTGTTGCCAAAACTTTGATAATGACATAATGCTTCAGATGATCTCCAGTGTCTATGATCTTGATAGCATATGGACTTGAGATAAAAAATGCCTGGGAGTTCTCCTTCCTACTCCTCCTTGTTTCTCTAATGTGACCTTAATAGTTTTCTAATCTGGACACTAGGTATGATATATAAGATATTATACCTAGGAAAGGTCCTTCCTGACAGTAAAAGATAAAAGGTCACTGAAACCAGAAAACCTAACTGTTGATAAGCAATGCATTCAGAGATTTTTTTTTGGCTGTGCCATGAGACATATCCCTGACCAGGGATACAACCTGTGCTCCCTGCAGTGGAAGCTCGGAGTCCTAACCACTGGACTGCTAGGGGAGTCCCTCAGAGAAAGATCTTGATCAAAAGGGGGAGATGTAAAATATTAATAGACAGAAACATCAATACAATTGGGAGACCAGAAGAGGGAGCTCTTACGCCCTTCAAGGATAGCAGGGTCCAACAGGAAGAAGAAAAAGTACTCTTCTTTACCGGCGAGGACTCAGCCAATGAAAAGCTATGGGCTCTTTGTTTACCACAGCCTTCTCAACTTCCTTTTCCTCCCTATAAAGCATTCTCCTTTGCTTGCTGTGCAGGGGAACTTGCACTTGGCCCATCATGGTCACGGACCCCAAATAGCAATTCTCTGCTGATCCCGAATAAACACCTCTTTGCTGGAGAAATATCTGGCAGTCTATTTATTTCAGGTCAACATTAGAAAAATTATCAGAGTGGAACACAGAATTGATTAGATTATGTATTAATTGAAATGTCACTAATTAGAATGTCAAAAGGAAGTAGACATGAAGTTCAACTAATTCTCACTTTACTAATCCATAAAACAGATACTTCTCATACATAGTTGGTAATCTTCCCTCAGTTCTCAGGAAAAAATAACTGAATGTCTGCAGTAAAATCTCCTATTACTAATTCTCCATGTTATAATGAACTAAACTGCAATTCGTGTTGAAAGGCACCCTGAAACAGCATCACAAGGATTAAGCGATAATTGTTAAGACAACAATTGTTAATATCTGATTGTTTAATAATCATGAGCTTGGCCCTTTACTGGTCACACCTGGAGGTGCTCTCTTTGAGCCATATCTAGCTTGGGCCCACAGTGAGCAGCCAGCGAGCACCAAATCCTCTATATTCTTCTTCATGCATTCATTCAGATAACAATATTTATTAAGCACTTACCTTACACCAAGAATTGTTCCTATGTCCTTGGGCTATATGAGTGAAACAAGCCAAAAATGGAGATAGTATGTGAGGTAAAGAGGAATAAGCAATAAAAATAATACATACATATATATTCCAGGATATTGGGAAGTGGCAAAATCTATGGAAAAAAAGAAGAGTAAGCTAAGAAAAACTGGAGGTGGAGGGGGGTCAATTTTAAGGGAGTGACTGAGCCTCATTGAGAAGGCGGCACAAGCAAAAACTTGAGCCCATGTTGGTGATGTCTTTCCTATTTTCTCATCCCTAAATCTTACTTTGCTATCATAATCTTTCCCTACACCGTCTGCCAGACACATTTGCTCCATAGCACAATAGAAAAAAATAGGTAAATGGTAGAAACAGGCAGTTTACCCAGGCAAATCCACAAATGCCACCTACTGTATGAGACTACTTAGTGAAGAAGACCTGCTAATTCATCATATGCATTTTCAGCTTTATCTTTTAGACTTTCTGAAACAATATGAAAAATCACATGGTTCTATATTTCTACTAAGGTAAATATTCCCTTCCTACACTGTGCCCTCAACACCATTTGGAGATGACATGGCAGGGACAGTTATGTGTACTTCCAATACTTATTCTGTTCATCACTCCTATTTCTTGACTGCCTGCTTTGGGAGACGAGGGCATGTGTTTTCTTGTCCATCTATCTGTGTTTCTTCACCCCCCTTCCACTTTCCAACTTTGTTAGCTATACATTTAATTTTATTAACATATAAATAATAAATCATTTTGATCAATAATTTCTGACTACAAAATAGTCTTTTGTGATTTGTCCACATGAATTGTAAAAATGTAAAACCAATAAACACTCAAACTATTGTGACTAGGTAAGTATTGCTTTTGAGCTAAATGGTTTAGCAGGATTACATTTCTTTCTCTGTGGGTCTAACAGAACTTATGCTGCTTAGTAGAGAATGTTTCTAAGATCCTACTTTTACATACCATCAATTACTTCCATCAGTTGTGTGACTATTGGGACTCTTATTTACAAGTGGCATGAAAAACAATTCAAACTTAGAAAAAATTAGTTATGTAAAGGAATAGATCTGTCTTTAGAGAAGACTGGAGACAGGGGTTCACAAAATGTTAGCATCGGGTTTTCAAAGACCAGATTCTTTCTTTCTTGGCTCAGCTTTTCTCTCCCCTGAATGATGACTTCAGTACTTTAATGCCTCATTTTGCTGAAATACACCCTCAAGTTCCTTCCTAAGAAAGGATATCTGGGGTGTAAGCTTTCTGAGTTTTCATACATCTGAAACTATCTTCATTTTGTCCTCATATTTGACTCCTATCTTGACTAAGTAGATTCTAGCATGACAAGCATTTTCTCTCAGAACTTTAAAAACTTTCCACCTTTGTTCTGCAGCATCTAGTTGGCAGATGGTAAATTTGTTGTCAGTCTAATTCTTGCTTCTTTTGTAGGCAATTTTTTCTCTCTGGAAGAATTTAGAATTTTCTCTTTGTAATTAATATTTTAGAAGTTCACAGTTATATGTCTTTGTATGAGTTTTTTCTCATATTTTGCCCTGGGCATTTTGTAGGCCCAGAAGATGTATTTTCTTCTTCATCTTTGGGAAATTCTCTTGCCTTCATTCTATAATAATACTTTCCCTCTGCTTTCTTTGACATTTCTTTCTCAAACTCCTACTATTTGGATGTTGGACTTTCTGAGTTTTTATTCTATGTGTCTTACCTTTTTCATCATATTATCCATCTTCGTCTTTCTGTTCTGAGAGATTTCTTCAATTTCATTTCCCAAAACCTATATCGATTTTTAAAAAGTTGGCAATCGTATTTTCAATATGTAAGAGCTTTTTTAATATTACTTTTTCATAACCTGTTGTCTAAATTGTGGCAATATCTTATTGAATCACAGTGAGGATGCTAATTCAAGCTTTAAAATTTTTTTTAAATTTTAGCTTTATTGGGGTATAACTGACAAGTAAAATTGCAAGATATTTAAGGTGTAAATCGTGGTGATTTGATATACATATACATTATGAAAGGAACCCCCCTTGAGTTAATTAATACATGCATCACCTCACATTTTTTTGTAAGAATATTTAAGTTCTTCTCTCTTAGCAACTTTTTTTGTACAATACAGTGTTATCACCTGTAATCACCATGCTTTACATTAGATCCGCAGACCTTATTCAGCTTATAGCTGAAAGTTTGTACCCTTTACCAAGCTCCCCCTATTTCCCCAGCAGCCACTTTTCTGCTCTGTGTTTATGAGTTTGACATTTTTTTAAAGATTTTATGTGTAAATGTTAACATGACATATTTGTCTTTCTGTGTTTAGTTTATTTCACCTCGCATAATGCCTCCCAGATCCATCCATCTTGTTACAAATGACAGGATCTCTTCTTTCTCATGGTTGAATAATATTCCATTGTATATGTATACCAGAATTCCTTATCCACTCACCTGCTGATGGACACTTAGGTTGTTTCCATATTTTGGCTATTGTGAATAATGCTGCAATGAACATGGGAGTGCAGATATCTCTTTTTTTTTTTTTTGCGGTGCGCGGGCCTCTCGCTGTTGTGGCCTCTCCCGTCACGGAGCACAGGCTCTGGACGCGCAGGCTCAGCGGCCATGGCTCACGGGCCCAGCCGCTCCGCGGCATGTGGGATCTTCCTGGACCGGGGCACGAACCCGTGTCCCCTGCATCGGCAGGCAGACTCCCAACCACTGCGCCACCAGGGAAGCCCGCAGATATCTCTTTGATATCCCGTCTTCATTTCCTTTGGATATGAGCCAGAAGTGGGATTGCTGAATTCAAGCTTTTTTAAAGGTTGTCTTCTGTTCTCATAATTATCTTCCTGGTCATTTTTTTCTATTTTTCTTGAGTGTCTTTTTTTTTTTTTTCCTACTTGTCCTTCTTAGTGTCTTTACTTTTCTTTCATATTTTAAGGTTTGGATTCTTCTTTTTTTTAAAAAAAATATTATCCTTGTCTACTGATGCTTGGTTTTTGTAGCAGACATAAGAATGAGTGAAGAATGGAGAGACCCTGTTATGCAGGTGGGGCTTGTCAGCTGGTGGGTTTTGTTTAAGGATAAGAGGTCAGGAAGCCCTTGAGCCGGAGGAGTGAATTTACTTTGTTGCACTGACTCCCAGCTGGCTCCTCTGGTACTCTACAACAGTAGTTTAGTATCTCTTAAAATTTAATCTTTTGTTTTTTGCCTGGGGTAAATGCTCAGCTGAAGACTCTTTTGCATCCAGAGATGAAGAGTCCATATATGGATATCTAACTAGCCTCCTTTTTTCCAGCACCATTTCTCTCTCTTACCCTCAGTGGTAAATGCCATTTCAATTCTGGAACTGTTCCATGCAAGTTTCTTTCTAGATGTGTCCCAGGCAGTTGCTATTTCTGCTCTGCTTTATCCACTGGTGATACTCTCTCCATCTCTCCATTGTTACATGCCTTATCCTTTTCTTCCTTTTGCAATCAGTTTAATCGTGTTTCAGAAGGCAAAGAAATTGATGTACATGTTCATTCTACCAGTTTGATCTGGGAATCTCTCCAAATCTTTTATAAAGAGCTTAGAATGTGAGTCAGTGTATTTCTTCCCCCTCCACAAGTATTGCCATAATTTGAGGTAAATTAAGTTCCCAGATATACATCTCAAATGATTCCCTTGCCTCTCACTGTTTTGACAACTATTTATATCTCTAGGTACCTTCCCTTCTTTCCTCTTCCTCAGTCACTACTTCTGGATCCACACCCTAGACCTTGTCAGCACTTTGAACTGAAATCTTAAACTGAAACCTGCTCCTTTCTGGTAACAACTTCTTTACTTCCTATTCTATCACTGGCCTCATCAAGATATCCAGCTTATTAGCCCATCTAATATCTTCCTTCTGCTTTACCTCCTCCTAGATCCAGTCTCGATTACACAGCCCATCACTATACCTATATATACCCTCTTGGCAGTAACTTAAACATGGACCAATCAAATCGTGTTATAGAATAAGACTGTTTGGGTTCATGTGCCATTGCTACTGCCCACATTGCTCATGAACACATAGTCATAAGCTATATGACTGTGAGGGAGTTACTTAAATTTTCTGTGCATCCACGTCCTTATGTTTCAAATGAAGATCATAATGGTACTAATGTTCTGAAGATGAAATGAGAGAGTACAGGTACCATGCTTAGAAAAATGTCAGGATTAATAAAAGTGTTCAGTAAGCATTAGCTATTAGTAGTAATATTCTCTACTCTAAAATACTAGTGAAGTAGCAGTGTCTTTAATAAGTTTTATCAAAGTATATAAAACGCTTACACATTCAATTTAAACTATTTAATATGATCAAGCCTATTGATTAACTACTTCTAAGGAAATGTAATATTTGCATTTTTATTTTTTAAAATTTATTTATTTTATTTTATTTATTTTTGGCTGTGTTGGGTCTTCATTGCTGCATGCAGGCTTTCTCTAGTTGCTGCGAAGGGGGGCTACTCTTCGTTGTGGTGCACAGGCTTCTTATTGTGGTGGCTTCTCTTGTTGTGGAGCACAGGCTCTAGGCACGCAGGCTTCAGTAGTTGCAGCACACGGACTCAGTAGTTGCAGCTTGCGGGCTCTAGAGCGCAGGCTCAGTAGTTGTGACACACGGGCTTAGTTGTTCCATGGCTTGTGGGATCTTCCTGGACCTGGTCTCGAACCCATGTCCCCTGCATTGGCAGGCAGATTCTTAACAAGTGAGTCACCAGGGAAGTCCAATATTTGCATTTTTAAACTACATCAAAACACCCAAAGAAACAGGTTGTTTCCGTACTGTTTCTTTTCTAATCCAACTTGACTGTTAACTCTCTGGGCCACTAAGGAGACCTTGCCCTAATTATTAGAGGATAATAAACCACTGGCATCTAATTATAACATCTATTAAGAAAGTAGGTATCAATTACAAACTAGGAGGCATGTTGCTTCATATTCTCCCTCTTGTAACAACTGGGGTTTTAGAAAATAATTCAGATTCAAAAGTAGTTTAAGCTGTATCATTTTTCATTGATGCTGTTATGTCACGTCTTCCAGATCAATAACTATGGGATAGTTACTATGAGCTTTGACAATCTTAGCTCTTCTTTTTATTATTATTATTATTGGTTATTTATTTATTTATTTAGGCTGTGCCAGGTCTTAGTTGTGGGTTGTGCGGTCCTCAGTTGTGGCATGCGAACTCTTAGTTGCAGCAGGCGTGTGGGATCTAGTTCCCTGACCAGGGATTGAACCAGCATCCCCTGCATTGGGAGGCAGATTCTTAACCACTGTGCCACCAGGGAAGTCCCAATCTTAGCTTTTCTTGACTTAGGTCTCAAATATCTTTGATGTTGGGTATTCTGATGAATCCCTTAATTTAAACAAGTCCCTGGAGGAAGACCTTCTAACACCAGGTACTATATAACTACTGCTCTGATTATCAGACTTTAATTCTAACAAAACTCTAACCAAGTTAACATTTTGGACACAGTCCCTGCAGAGTAAGACTGTGGTCTTTTGAGTCATGTGTAACAATGTCCTCTGAAGATGTGAGGATTATTTTAGCTGTAATTATTTTACCATCACCCCCTTAAGATGTGTTTCAAAAGAAAATCAATGAGATGTTAATTAAAAATTTTATTTATTTATTTTTAAAAACATATTTATTACTTTGGAATCAGCTTCAGGAATTATCATAAAGAAGCAATATAACATAGGAACATTGGTTCCTGTTGGAATCTTGGGCAAGTTACCTAATTTTTCAGGGCTCCGTTTCCTAATCATTAAAGTGAGTTTTGGTATGAGTTAAATGAAATGTATTAAAACACTTTGTATAAAACAGTTGACAGGAAATTTTGACCAAATCTGAGGAATCAAATGGGCAGGCATGGCCTTCTTTGGAGCAAATTTTTATTTTAGAGTATCACTCAACCTTAATTAATCTATTTTAGCTTTTGGTTAATGAATGCATGTCTCTTTATCTCCCTACCCCCAATTAAAAACACAACATCCTTATTTATGCTTTCAGCATCATCTTAACCTTCACAATGTAGGAATATATAGTTGAATGTGCTTTCTCGGAAAACATCTAAATCAAAATCACTTTTGGCAGACACACAGTGGCTATTACTAAATAGTTCTAGAAAGCTCTCTTAGCAAGCTAAGGATTTATGTTATAGTTAACTTATCCAGTGGGCTTACTAAAATGCAGTCATATTCTAAATTAAGCCTTATACGGTCCATCTCTGGAAAAAGCTCACTTGAGCCTCTACTATCCTAATTCTTGCTCTTAATTGTTTACAGGCCAAAGTCATACTTTCTATTTCTGGAGGAATGAATAGATCCAGAGTTGCTTTCTGAGAAAAGTCCCAGTCTTGGCAAAAATAGGACTTGAATTAAGAATCACAACCATGAGCCATGTTTACTTTCTGTCTCTCCTTCTCAGTCCGTGCAGCAGTCAACAAACCCAGAAAAGTAGGTTCTTTTCTACTAAGCACAAACTTAGATTCAAGCTCATTCTCAGCAAGAGCTCCAGAGAGGGAAAAGAAACAAATATGTAAGGACTGACTTGCCAAGCTTGTAGAATGTAAGCTTCCTGAAGAGGCACACTGTGGCTTATTCATATTTGTTTTCCCAACAAAAATGTGGACTAGATATTAACTAACTGTATAAAATAAGAATAGTAGTCAGTTTCCTCAATGTTTAAAAAAATGTTAGTATAAGCATTTTCATTTTGACTCTAAAAGGAGAAAATGTCAGTGAAGATGTTATAATATTAAAAGGATCTAAATTTTTTTGTGGGAGTACTTGTTTGGATGAAAATTAGAGCATTTACACATTATCTCAAAGAGATGGACATTTACAGTTCTGTTATAAGCAATGTATCCCTAACTCATGGAATCAGATGGAAAAAATCTTGACATCTTTATTTCTGCAGTCGGTCTCATTTTTCTTGAAACCATTCAAACCAGTCAGAATTTTCCAGAAGTTGCAGTTTGAATCACCCAACCATCCAAGGAAAAAACAAACAAAACTAAAGAAATGTGTTTTAGCCTACAATTTTCCTTCTCACTAACAGTTTCAATTTAAATTTCTCCCTCTTAAAGCACCCTGATTTCTCCTTAGATCCTGTCAAAATGATTTTCTTGCAGACACCCACACTTGACTGCAGTCCTAAGTGGTACTCAGACCAGTCACACACATCAGTGCATTTTTAATTGCTAAAGCCAAGAGTAACCATTTTAATCATGCAATAATCATTTATTATAGTCAGTTTCTCTTCAGGATGTAAAGTCATGGGAATAACTCACTAAAAAGTACTTGCGGACTTTGAGGCTTTGGCAGGCTGGGACAGAACTTCTGAGAACACGTTGTGTGAATTTTCCAAAGAAGGCAATCAGTCCAAGAGGACCCACATGGGAGCAGTCCATTTGGGACCTGGCTGGTGGCTTTTATCTTGCATTTGAGGATCTCACAATCACACGGAGATGCCTACAAGCGTATAGCATAACTTGGATGTTTATCTTAATGCTTGCTTCAGTTTGTAAAGAGCTGACCCCATCAACTGGAAAGGAAGGAGGGGCTCCTCTCTAACTCAGGGTGGTTACATCTCTCTGCCAGTAAGTGCTTAATGACTCATTTTCCTCAACAGAATTTTCATAAGGCTGGAATTCAGGGAGGGATGTCTGGAGAATGTCTAAGAGGAAGTTCATAAGCCACCATCCTGCTCTTTGCTGGAGAAAGCCTCCCATGGTAATCAGACCAGTTGAATAAAGCAAACAGCAAAAGATTTCAGGAACATTTCCTCATTACTTTTCATGAAAAATCCATGAAAGCTCACCATGAAGTTTGTTTTAGTCAGGTTGAGATCATTACAAATGTCCAAAGAAGAAAACCATCAGTGGAAGAACTAAAAGACAGTAGGTTAACAACCGTATTTATGTGGAACAACAGAATCTATCCAAATGAATTGCATTGAACCAGCCGATATACTCCAAGAAACTGGTGTGCGTGCGTGTGTGTGTGTGTGTGTGTGTGTGTGCATGTGTATGTGTGTGTTTTAATTCAGACTACCATTTTACTGATGTCAAGTTGACCGATTGCTTTGGATTTATGTAAATTTATCCAAAATGAAATTGTACATACAACTTACTTCTCTTCTCAAATGCTTTTTTATTTATTTTAAAGGCTTTATAATTACTAACTGTTCTCCTCTCTCAGAAGCTATTCTGAGAGGGAAGCAAAAATATCACTTTTGCAAAGCCATTTTCATTCTTTCAAAGGTCTGCTGGTAAATTATTCTTACTGATCTTTCCATCTTTCTGGCCTGTGCATACACACCTAACCCATCCTAAATTTCACCAGATGGCATTTTATTTCTTTAAAGTAAAGCAGTCGTGGGTTTAGACAGTTGAATTTTTAAACTTCTGTATTTACTGAAAGTGCATATGGTGCTATATGGACAAAGAAATTGTGCTGAAAGAAAAACATTTCTGTCTGCAGTACCTCATAATCTCCCAGAGGAAGCAAAGAAATTGCAGTAATGTGGTGTCTTTCTCACAAAATCTTATGTGACTTTAATTTTCTCCTTCTGCTAAAAATGAGAGATATATGTGTACTGTACACACCTGGAATTTATATTATTTTAAATTCTTCTTTTGGTTGCAAATAGAAAGGTTATCCAAAACCCAATGACTTGCCAATGTGATCTGTAAGTGATTTCTAGAAGAAAATGAAACAGAAACCTAAACTTGTAAAAAATAATTTAAAAAAAAAACTTCTGTGTGGCAACGTAAGCAGATGTTGGTGTAGAATTTACAAGGATGAGAATGCTATAAAACCTCCCTTGAGCCACTCACAGTTCATTTCAAGGCCAAGAACGCCCCCAAAATCTGTTTCTGATTTTACAGAAATCTTTTGAAATTTGGCACGGTATTCAAAAGTCTGTGGAAAGAAAAAAAAACCCTTGCCCTAGCTTCGGCTTCCAACTACGAAGACAGACTTACTTCTTTCAACGGTTTTCACAGATCCGGTGACCCACGCTCTGAAGTCAGAATTAGCTAACTTTCAAAAACATCTGGAAAAAATGAAGGTTAGTATATGCAGCCTCAGATACTTGCTAAAGCATGGGGGCTGGCTGAATTGAGCGCAATCAGAGTTTTCTATCGTTTAGAAGGTGAGGATTTGTACATAAGTATGTACTTCCTGGAGTGGGTTGGGATTGGGAAATTTGTTCTAAATATACTGTAGAAACATTTCTCCTTGCAGAGCTGGAAGAATTCCAGCAATTATAGCCAGATCAGTGGAAAACAATCAAAAGCTTTATGGGGAGGGAGAAAGAGGATTTAGGTGTAAACAAAAGCTTGCCAATTCTACTATTTAGCAGAAACCATTTATATGTCTAATTTTCTTTATTTTATGTAGACATGGTTAAAAATTGTACTTGGAGTTGCCACTTCTGCTGTGCTTGCCTTATTGGTGATGTGCATTGTCTTACGTCCTTCAAGAGGTAAGAATTTTCTCTAATTTGCTCTGTCTGCCTAGAATACTTCGGAAAATGCACTAGTGCTTGGTCACAAGTGATCGAACATTTCCTAAGTGCTTATTTTCCAAAGTAAATCTGTTATTTCTAAGAAGACTTATAAGCTCCCAGATATGTTGTTGAGCAACCAGAAATACTGAGGAATTTAAGGCATGGGTAGGAAGAGGTTTCCAGTATTATTTCAGCAATAGAAAAACCTGAGTGCTCTTCTGTATCACCCCTACATCTCTGCAAAGTATGTGCTAAATTCCAAGCTTTGACAGGCCTTTAGAGACAATATTTTTAACTAACATTGCTTTCGTTATTGGATTGCCTCATGGAAAGTAAAGATGAGTAAGAATGGAAAAGTTAAAACAGAACCTATGGAAATTTTTATTATGAGTCTTTCCAAAAATTTAGGGAGGCAGTCAAGAATAGAGATCTCGAGAATAGCTGCATAGAAAAAGTGAAATTGTTGTTCTAGATGCAGTAGCCAAGAAAATCAAGTTAGAAGACTAAATATTATTAAGCAAGCGTTATGTTTAGTTATAAATTTATCCTTTTTAGAAAAGCTTAGATTAAGATTGATCTCACCTTGCTAAAACTTGAGAGACTGATGTTGGGGGCTAGTTTGGATTTAAATTAAGACTCTGTCTATAAATATTTCAGTGATATTAGAGAAATAGATTTTTATGAAACTCTGAAAAGAAGCTCAAGTTCTAAACTGGAAAAATGTACAATAATAACAGGTCTTCTGCCTTGGGGTCCAGGGAAAGGAAGAAAGTTTGTATCAGCAAATATTAAAATCTTATGATAGCTAAAGTGGAAAATATCTTTGGTTAAAAGCTAACTGACAGTAAAGGAAGATCAATGACAAGCCTTTAGCTAAAGAAAGTATGAGTCCTGAATGATTTGTTGCTTTAAAAAATGAAATATAGAAAAATATTTTGAAAAATTCTAAAAGCTCATGGGATTTTCACAGAATTACAAGATGAAGAGGTTAACCAATAAAACGAAGGCAATGTTCCTGTACCTTCAGTGTTGATTTTCAGTCCTCATTCCTCTCTGCTAGCACAAGATTATTCTGAGGCTGTTGAGATAGCCTGAGTTCACATTTTTTATATTTTTTCAAGTTAAAATTATTTTCAGACTGGTGTCTTTCCTCATTTGGGGGCCATATTTTCCTCACACCAGCAATTGTCAGGTAGTAAATTAGTTCCTATTGGCCCTTTGGATGTTAATACATTCAAAATTAGTTCCTGAATTTTAAAGAAAACTCCCCAATACTTGAAATGGACACTTTGCTCCATCAGAAACAAATGTTCTGAGAAAAAAGTGTGTGGATTTTATGGTGAGCCTGCACTTTGTCTACAGGCAAGGATGGGTTGCATTTGCACTTTGGAATTATAGAGTCATAATTTCTAATAAGAAATATACTACAGTTATAGTATATAACTATACACATTCATAGATATTTGTCTAATTATATATAATCCCAACCCTTACCCTCTCCCCAAGTTTAACATAGATATATGTTATAATCTACATATATTATAAAAGTCCTATGTTCTTTTTTTTTTTTTTTTTTTTTTTTTGACATGAACCCGTGTCCCCCGCATCGGCAGGCGGACTCTCAACCACTGCGCCACCAGGGAAGCCCCTATGTTCTTTATAAGCTAATTTTCTGTTTCAACCAACAGGAGATTCTCAGAGCAAAGTAATTTTCAGATAGAGTGAAATAATCAGTTTAAGCTTCAGATGAAATTTTATTTTATTTATTATAAGTTTTTTTGAAGTAATTTAATATTTTATTTATTTATTTATTTTGGGCTGCATTGGGTTTTCTTCGCTGCGCGTGGGCTTTCTCTAGTTTTGGTGAGCGGGGGCTACTCTTCGTTGCGGTGCACAGGCTTCTCATTGCGGTGGTTTCTCTTGTTGCAGAGCATGGGCTCTAGGCGCGCGGGCTTCAGTAGTTGTGGCATGTGGGCTCAGTAGTTGTGGCACGCGGGCTCAGTAGTTGTGGTGCACGGGCTTAGTTGCTCCACGGTATGTGTGATCTTTCTGGACCAGGGCTCGAACCCGTGTCCCCTGAATTGGCAGGGGGATTCTTAACCACTACACCGCCAGGGAAGTCCCAGATGACATTTTAGTATTCTTTCAGCAACAGAAAATCATGAAAAAGCTGAGGACTATTTTTTTCCATAATACCATTCTTTTTCTATTCTAAATTTGCTGAAGAACTTATCAGAATGTCACTTAAGTAAATTGTACAGGGGACTATTCATTTATCTACTTTCCTGAGCAGGACCGGGGTTGAGACTCTTCTTGCCTTGAGTCAGTGGTCCAGGCAGCCCTGATGTGAAGTGTGCCCTGATGACTTCCCTCTTTTCTCCTCACGCCCTGCTCCTCAGCCATCCCCAGTGTGGAACTTCAGGTCCAGTTCTCAGTCTCACATCTGCCCAGTGGCTGGTGAGGGAGGATCTGAGGTGGCAAGGCAGGAGAAGGGAAGGAGAAAGAGGAAGGAAGAATGGAAAATTCAGAGCCAAACAAGCTTCTCTTTAGCCTTCTTTTCACACTTCATCAGAAATCCGATTACCTCACAACTGCCTTAAGTGCCCTCGTATTCCTAACCCAGGATTTATGCGCCAGCATTAAGAACAGTCTTCCTTTGAGAAACTTAAGGACCCCCTTATGAAACACTCATTCATTTATTTATGTAATAACAGATGAAGTCCCACTAGTTAGTCCCACTCAACTAACTGAGTTCCACCCGCCCATCATTGTGCTAGTTGGGGAAACAAAGATACTGCGATTTAGACTTTCCTCTGAAAGCACGGTAAGCACCCAGTATGGATGCTCAGTCATCACCACGAACATGAGATCAGGAGTTCACTTAGACCACTGGCTCACTTAAACCACTGAGTGTAAGTGAAAGAAGAAGAAAGGGGCTTTTCCAAGGAGGGAGCAGGTCCCAGGAACACCAATCTCAGGATTAAAAGAGCTTTGGAGGAATTAGGCAGGATTTTAGGAACAAATAGGGCAATGGAATGGTGAAATGAGAAAGATTCGTTTAGCTCACTCACATAATAATAAAAATAACAGAAAACTTTGTTTGAGACTGCCAAGTTTTCCTTTTTTTATTTTCACCGAATGGGAAACACATATGAGTTTCTACCCCTTAGACCCAGGCCGTCCTCCTTGGCCTCAGCCTACTCCTTCAACCGATTCCCTTTCTTTTCTCCTGTCTCTATTTTTTCTCTTGAGATTCTTCTTCCCAAGCATCACTCCTCTTCCTGTGTAAAGATGCAATCAAACCAAGAGTGGAAACTAAGCTCCTCGCCTTTTCCTCATTTTCGCCAACTCCAAGGATAAATACATAACTTTTTGTTTCAAGAGATATACAGAGGTGAAAAGACAAAAACCAAACAAACAAAAAGCTAGAATTGGAAAGTAACAGAAGCTACAGAATTTTGCAAGTAAATTCTATATGGCCTTGCTTCATGATTAATAGTTTCTGAATTCCTGGACCTTTGTGAAAGGAATTGTGGGAGCTATCTGCACTTTTCTTGATTTCTGTCGAGCATAGAGTTCCCTACATGGTGATAAGCAAACACTCAATAAACACTAACTATTTTTTCTAAGATTTCTAACATTTTGTAGCAGCTTAATAAATGGTAGCTACCATTTTATTGTGCTCTCCATCTTAGCACACAAAGATGGCAACTAGGCCTTCTGTGTGATGTATTTTAATTTCAATAATGCTCTTCTTAAGTCTGAGAGTAGGGAGAACTTATCCCTGGGCAGCATCCCTGTTCCTATCCCCCACCTCCTTGGATCAAAAACAAATATTTCTTCAGAAATTTTGTGTGCAAGGCCCTCATAAAGGATATTGGCAGCTCTGAGGCAAAAGCAAGATTGAAGAAAGGAAGAGATATGATAAAGGAAGCTGAGGTGGGTGAGGATGCAGAATAAGACTGAGTGAGAGAGAAAGAAGAGGGAGATTATGTAGTGTGGAGAAATCCGAGTTCTCCTGGGCAGGGAGGACCTCTAGTACCTGCTGTGAAAGGAGAACCATCATTAGCCTAGCCTCAGATCACCCTGAAGTCCTCCTGTCTACCTTTGCACACTTTTTCTTTTATTGTTTTTTTTGTTGTTGTTGTTGGTGGTGGTTTTGGCCTGCAGTGTTTTATACAAGTTTGTATTCGTTGTCAGCTTTTTAAAATCAGAAGATTTCACATAGAAATGTACATTTTTGGCTTCTTTTTAAATATTAGATCTGGCAACATTGGGCCCGAGATAATAGTCGGCTGAGAAGCAGTTGTCTTTAGATTGACAGTGAGTTCTCCAGTTTGCTACATACCCCAATAGAAAATACTTTCTATTTTATTTACACAAGGTACCATATTCACTTACAACATCTGCTTGACTCCTATAAACACTTGGATTTTTAACCTTTGGACTGAAGAAGCTATAGTATTCTTCCTGAGATTAAAAATAGCAATCTACTGAATATGAAAAAACAGAGATTAGCATCCATAGTTATCCATTATCCACAATACCCAGTCCACTGTGCTCCTGGATACTTTGGTTATTTGTTCAACGAATTATTTATTGAGCACCTTCTAACTACCAAGCACAGGTATAAGGCATGAATGACAAGGTCTCTGGCCTTAGGAAAGGACAATCTGATAATAAACAAGTAAATAAGTGAATTAATAGAGTATTTCAAATTCGTAAAAGTGCTACAGAAAGCAACTAGAGTGGAGGCTGTGTTAGACATCTAGGGCTGCCATGACAAAATATCACAGACTGGGTGGCTTAAACAACAGAAATTTATATTCTCACAGTTCTGGAGGCTGGAAGTCTATGATCAGGGTATAGTCAGGTTTAGTTTTTCTGGAGGCTTCTCTCCTTGGCTTGTAGATGGCTGCCTTCTTGTTTTGTCCTCATATGGCTTTTCCTCTGTGCACGTGTGCTCCTGGTGTCTCTTCCTCTTCCAATAAGGGCACCACCAGTTCTATCAGATTAGGGCTCCACCTTTATGGTCTTACATAATCTTAATTACCTTGTTAAAGGACTTATCTACAAATACAGTTCCATTGAGGGTTAGAGTTTCAATTTATGTATTTTGGGGGGACACAATTCAGTTCATAACAGAAGTGGTCAAGGAAGGCTTCTCTGAGATTATATTTGAGCCAAGACCTTAAGGACGGAAGGATGCAAGCTGGGGGCTAGACCCTCAATGCAGAGGGAAAAGCAGATACAAAGGCTCTGAAGCAGGAAAGCATATTTGGGAAGTTCAAGGAATCAAAAGGAAAGTGATAGCTGTGAGGCCAAAATTATGTAAACAAATGAACACAGGAAAATACATATATACATATGTACTTATGACTGTACACACGTATATAAAATTTATAGTGATTGCTTACTTAGGTAAGTAATACCTTATATAATTTATTTCAGAAGATATCTGAAGTCACAGATGATTTAGACAGAATATAAATCAATATTTTATAAGAATAAATATCATTTAGAATGTCTATATTTTAGGCAGAAAACCATTGTTACTATTATTATCATTATTACTATTACTACTATTATAACCTCAACAACCACTTTTTATAAAATAAGATATTTGTGAGACCAAATTGTCATCAAAGGAGATGTGAATATGTTTTTAAGGCTTAAAATTTTCCCAGTATCAACATTCAGAACTGTGAAACAGATTCCCTCAAATATCTTAAGAGTTTTAAGCTTATTTATTCACTGTTCTTTTGGAGGAAATATGGGGAAGTCTAAAGTGCTGAGGAAAAGTTTCAGAAAGTTCATGGACATAACAGAGCTTTTGAGTTGAGTGTAAACACATCAACCTTGCAGATTATATTTCTCTACTTTGCACTTGGATTTTAAAATCACAGAAGACGAATCTTGGAAAATTCTTTGAGTTTTGTCAAATTCTAAATAATTTAGAAAATAATCCAAGTCTTTGGATGACTCCTATTATGCAGAGGAGTTTACCTGTCTCTGATTTCCAAAGCGAATTGTTACAACTTACACAAGAATATCTAGTCACATATAGTCCTTGAGAAAAACATGTTCTAAAGTTCAAATAGGGGAGGTGGAATCAAGGCTAAAGGTTCTTAAGAACCAGAGACAGTCAAACTGAGCCTTAAAATCTAGCAACATGTTAGGCATAAATTAAAATAATATTTCAATGGGATAATCAATACTAATCAGTCTTTTACTTACTTATTGGTTATTATATATAGAGCAAAGAATTTATTTTTCATTTTAGTATCCTTGTGAATTAACCAAAATTATGTAGTAAAAACAGAATCATTTACAATCTTTATTAACCTTTATTCCTGTTAATAATAAAAAAATAGGGTTGCTTAGTATCTAAATTAAAATTTTTTCAAACTGCTTATGGTTTTTATACTCGGTAGAAAAACTGATATGATAGGACTCCTTAAAGGAACAGGATAGAAAGACTGTCAAAAAATCAGATAACTTAGAAGAAAAGAACAAATTTCTAGAAAGATACAAACTACCACAATTCACTCAAGAATAAATAGAAAACCTGAATAGAACTATAACAACTGAAGAAGTTGATTTAGTGATTTTTAACTTCCTGCAAAGAAAACCCCAAGCCCAGCTGGCTTCGCTGGTAAACTCTACCAAACTTTTAAAGAATTATTACCAATCCTTCACAAACTCTTCCAAAAAATAAAGGAGAACACGTCTCAACTCACGCTGTAAGGCCAGTATTGCTGTGATACAAAAAGTATTCAAAAACATTACAAGAAAAGAAGTTACAGACCAATAGTAGTTACAGACCAATATTTATTATGAATATAAATGGAAAAACACTCAACATAATACTAGCAAGTCAAATCCAGCAATGTATAAAAAGGACTATTCACCAAGACCAAGTGAGATTTATCCCAAGAATGCAAGGTTTAATATCCAAAAATCAATTACTATAATAAGCTATATTAATAGAAAAAAGGACAAAAACGACATGGTCATTTCAATAGACACAGCAAAAGTATTTAACAAAACACAGCAGTAAAAACACAGCAGACTAGAAATAGGAGGAATTTCCTCTATCTGATAAAGGGCATCCACAAAAACCTCACAGCTAACATCACACAGGTGAAAGATTCAGTGCTCTTCCCCTAAGATCAAGAGCAAGACAGCATGTCTGCTTTTACTTGTGTTTAATATTTTATTGGTAGTTGTAACCAGAGCAATTATATAAGGAAAAGAAATAAAAAGTATCCAGACTGGAAAGGAAAAAGTAAAACTATCTCTATTTGCAGATGACATTGTTTATAGAAAATCCTAAGGAATTCACCAAAAAATATTGGGACTAATAAACAAGTTGAGAAAATTTGCAAAACACAAGACCAATATATAAAAAATCATTTGGATTTCTATACATTACCAATAAACAATACAAAAAATATATAAATAAATGGAAAGAGATCCTATATTTATAGATCAGAAAACAGTATGTTTAAGATGGCAATACTCCCCAAATTTATCTGCACATTAAATGCAATCCCGATCCAAATCCCAGATGACTTTTTCTTTTGCAGAAATTGACAAGCTGATTCCAAAATTCATATGGAAATGCAAGCGATCCATAATAGCTATATTGAAAATGAAGAACAAAGTTGGAGGAATCACACTTCCTTATTTCAAAACTTACTACAAAGCTTACATAATCAAGACCATGTGATACTGGCATAAGGATAGACATATAGGGACTTCCCTGGTGGCGCAGTGGTTAAGAATCCACCTGCCAGTGCAGGGAACACAGGCTTGAGCCCTGGTCTGGGAAGATCCCACATGCCATGGAGCAGCTAAGCCCATGTGCCACAACTACTGAGCCTCAGCTCCAGAGCCCGCGAGCCACAACTACTGAGCTCGCGTATCACAACTACTGAAACGCATGTGCCTAGAGCCTGTGCTCTGCAACAAGAGAAGCCCCCACTCATCGCAACTAGAGAAAGTCTGAGCGTAGCAACAAAAACCCAACGCAGCCAAAAATAAATAAATTAAAAAAAAAAGATAGACAGATAGATCAATCAACTAGAACTGAGAGCCCAGAAATAAGTGTAAAAGCCTTACATTTATGGTTAATTGATTTTCAATAAGGATGCCATAGCAATTTAATGGAGAAAGTCTTTTCAACAATAGGACAACTGGATATCAACATGTAAAAAATGTTGGACCCACTTCCTCACACCATACATAAAAGTTAACTCAAAATGGATCAAAGACGTATATGTAAGAGCTAAAACTATAAAACACTTAAAAACAAAACCTAGGGATAAATCTTCTTGTTCTTGGATTAGGCAGTGGTTTCTTAGATACGACCCAATGCACAAGCAACAAAGGAAAAAGTACATAAATTGGACTTCTTTGAAATTTAACACTTCGGTTGCAAAAGCTATCATCAAGGAAGTGAAAAGACTACCCACAAAATGGGGGGAAAATGTTTGCACATACATACATCTGATATGCAACTTGCATCCAGAATATATTTTTTAAAAACTCTTACAAATCAATAATAAAAGGCAAATAACCAAATTCAAAAAATAGACAAAGGATAGACATTTACCCTCCAAAAGATATAAAAGTGACCAATAAGCTCATGAAAAGAGACTCAACATCATTAGTCATTAGGAAAATGTAAATCAAAACCACAATGAAATACTAGCAATGAAATTACAGGTGTAGCAAATAGGCATCCATTACAGCCTGCCTAGTGAGAAATGGCTTGACCTTGGAGGTTCAGTAGAAGTGCAGGGAGTTGAGAAAGATTTTGGAGATAGAATTGTCAAACCTGGGTGCTGGACAAAGGCAGTAAAAGAAGAGGGAGCTCAAGGATAACTCCCAAGTATTTGAATTGAGGAACTACATGGACGACAGTTGCATTGACTTGCAGAAATTTGGAGGGACAGCATGGAATTCCTTTTTTCTTAGCTTTAGACATACTGATTTTTTAAAATTAATTTTTATCGGAGTACAGTTGCTTTACAATGTTGTGTTAGTTTTGCTGTTCAGCAAAGTGAATCAGTTATACATATACATCTATCCACTCTTTTTTAGATTTCCTTCCATTTAGGTCACCACAGAGCACTGAGTAGAATTCCCTGTGCTATACAGTAGGTTCTCATTAGTTACCTATTAGACATACTGATTTTGAAGTGCCTGTGAGATATGCAGGTGGAGGTGTTAAAGAGGAAGTTTAATATATCGTCTGGATCTCAGAGAAGAAATCCAGTGAGGGGTGAGGGGTGGGAGTGGGGGTGGGTGTGAGCCAGCTAAGAAGATGTGATAGAAACCCTGGGAGAATTAAATGGTTGAGGAAGGTGACTCTTTCTGAGGTCCCAAGTAAAACGAATATAAGCCACACCACAACTTAAAGCAGAGATTATAGGAAGATGAGCTGGCAAAGGAGACTGAGTAGGCCTTCAGATATAGACGAGGTTTATTTTCATCTTCAGGGTAACCAAAATATTTGGAATTTACCACCACGTTCTTGTGCATTATGTTGACCATACCCTATGGCCTTTACTGCTTCAGAGATCACGAAAAAAATAGCCCTAATTAACATAGCACAACAATAACATAATACACAAAATGAACTTAAACCTGACAATAACTTTGAATAACATATGTTGATCAGTGCTACCTGTAGAGAGAACCATGGGAAATTCTTTCAGAACTGAGAGCTACTACATTCTTCAGTGAGTCATTGAAAGCTTATAGTGAACTCTTTGCTTTGACAAAACTCAAATGGTCTCATTTTCTCTTAACGTTCATTTTGAGGTATAATTATTCAACCTCCCTTGTGTGTTGCTTGGTTCTTGACCTTATTTTTGTGTTTGTTTTGTCTTGTTATATCACACGTATGCTTTCACTTTAAATCAAAAGGTAGTGGTAAAGTGTCCAGTCTCTAAAATTAGATGGAGTTGGATTTAAGTCCCAGCTCTGTTATGTATTAGGCAAGTTACTTTAACTCTCTAATTTCCATTTCCTAATCTGTAAAATGGTGTTAATAATAATACTTAGAGAGCTGCTGTGAGTGTTTCACAGGACCACGCATGCAGAGTGCTTGGTACTTATTAGAACTTAGTAAATTGTAACACTTATTACTGGTCTAAAGCTACCTCAGTTCCATTTTTTTCAAAGTTGTCAGTCTTTACCCAAATATAATGTTAGTTTTAAATAGTTTATTTCCCAACCAAATGTCTCCAACATTTGCCCCTGTGGTGCTCACTCCGAAAACAAACATGAGTTGATGCAATGGCTGGAGACATTGCCTATCTGAGGACAACATCTTTGCAGAGCCAACAGAGAGACAGGTGCAGTGTGCCTGGGAGCCCACGTCACTTTCATTGGGGTGGCCTCATAAGCATCAGTTCCAAAACAAGTATGAAAGTGAGAACAAAAAGACCTAACAGCCATTCATGTGCTCACTTAATAAACCCTATTTTCTCATTTAATTTATGATGAATATTAGAGCCAACATCAGATGTCTCTGTTCTGATACTTATTTGTAATTTTTTAGGACTAGAAAATTAAATGGCAGAAATAGAAATAGAACCCTAATAAAGAATAAATACAAAGTTTTAAGAAAGAATTCGGAGAATAGTGAATCATTATTTACTTGGGAACGATTTCTGTGAATTGTCATTTCTTGGATTCATAATTGAAATAATTTCCAGCTGTGCTTTAAAAAGTTGAAAACACAAATAATTAAACTATAGTAAATTGGAGTGTTTTGCAGTGTATAAATAACTGTGCTAAAGATGGGCCAAATTGACTATAGGGGCACTATCAAGAATTTAGTGTTAAGTGAGTGTCAGTTACGTATAGAAGAGAGATATGCTCTCAGAATTCTTTTCTACTTCTCAGCTACTTAGAGTTTAAAAATTATAGATGCCAAAACTAAACTTCCAAAATAATCAAAAGATTATAATTCAACATTAAAACATCATTTGGAAAAAGGCATGAAAATCCACGTATTCATTCAGTAATTATTAGTGGAATATTTTTCAGGTGACTAGAACTTGTTTAGTGTGATTGATGCCATAGAGATGCATTTTATACTGACTTACACAGAAAGACACACACACATGCATACACACACACACACACACACACATTCAATACACTAGAATACAATGACCCCTTCCCCTACCAGTGCTTTCCCTGTTATCTTGTTTAAATCTAATCTGGGGCAGAATCACTCCCTTTGCCCTTTCTCCACTGCTCAAGGATCAGCGGAGGGAATGTACCTAAGGAAGAGTCCATCTAGACAATGAGCAAGAGGACTGAATAGGGACATAAACATTACAGGCGACCGTTAACATTCCTTGAAAGCCATGATTAACATTAGCTGTGGAGAGTCTGTCCATGAAGTGTGAATTGCTACGCAGGCCAGACCCATCCACCTACCAGGGGTTTATAAGCAAGGAGCAATTCCACCGACAGGCACGGGAGAACATTGAACCATGTACAATAGATTCAGTGAAATCACTAAATTTGGATTCTTTGCAGAAGAATCACCTGTGGGGCTTGGTAAAAACTGAAAATCAGGGCCTTATCCCCAGAGATTCTGAATCAGTAGATTTGAGTTAAGGACTGGGAAACTTGCTTTTCAAACAAGCACTCCAGCTAACTCCAAGGACAAAATTTTGATACATATTTAAAGGATGGCATGTCCAGGTAGAATCATACATGAAATTTACAACATGGACAGGAGGATAAATGGTAAGGGCAGGTGTATCTTTGGGGGAGAATTACTGAAAACAAACTAAAATAAAATCTGTCCAGTTGATTTATTTTTTCATTCAACAAATACTTATCATGTTTCCACTGTATGCCGAGCACTGTCCTAGCTGGTACAAAGAACCAGAACTTGGATTGGAAATTCTAAGTACATGTCTTATAACTCTTAATATGTGACCTAAAGCATTGTCTTAGAGCAGATACATTACTCTATTGCATTTATGAACATGTGGTCATTTTCAGCAAGAAGAAAAGAATGCCTAATTTAAATTCTCCCCATTTGATTTGGTATCACTCTGAGCCCATCCTGATGCCAGGATAATCACACCTTCTGAGCCCATGTGAGGTTAGGAGTAATCACCTACCCCAAATCTGTGCCACAAGCCTATTTCCGCATAAACACAGCTGGCTCCTCTGGATGTGTTCTGTATATCCCCTTATCACTTCATTGGCGCTGGTGGGGCTTATTATCATTACAGTAATTAGTAGTACAATTAATATATATTTAAACTGCTTTATAGATATTGAGTTATAATATGACATATGTTAAGTTCTCTATATAGATCATTGGTATTTATAGCTACTATGCACCCATGTAAAATAAATGACTAACTGGGAAGTAATATGAAATATAATCTCATGTAACTTTTGAGGATAATCTAAATTAGAGATTAAAAAGAGTAAATAACCCTTGAAATCTTTTTTGGGAAATCTGATAAGGATCAGCATGATCATTAATGCTAAAAAAGGAAAATGAGTAAGAATTTTTAAAATAAGTTGAAACTCTTGTTTTTTTATAAATTTTATTTATTCATATGTGGGATATTAGTACTAACCCTATTTATGATATAATTGGACTATTTCACTTATGGAGCCCTAGGATGACCAAGATGTTCTAAGTATAACTGATGAATTCCATTATATTAGAATAAAAGTTAACCTTAATTACATATACTAATAGCTTAATCTGAAACTGCATTTCCCATACTGTGATTTTAGTAGATATTAAAAAAAAAATCCCAGTGGTCAAATTAGTTTGAGAAACAATGATCAAAAATATTTATTTAAAAAAATATATATTTATTTGAAGACTACTGATAAGCTATGACAATAACAAAAGCTAACATTTATTGACTGCCAAGCATAGAGCTAAACGTTTCATTTGAATTAGCTCACTTAATTTAACCTTCTATAAAAATGAAGATTAATTATAGCTAAGAATTTCTCAATTAAACATAATTGCAAGGAAAATTATATGCAAGGATACTTAAATAGGAAAATCTATTATATAAGTCATTATCCATAATCAAACCATTATTTATGCTAGACAAAAAAAGATATCACCAAGACTATATTCATTTATTGAATTAATATTGAAAAAAGTTTAAAGAAAAACAATTACTTAGTCTTTTGGTATTCACAATACAGGAATTCTCTAAATTAAAATTTTTTTCATCTATATGTTCAGGGTTGTGAGGACACAAATTAAATATATCTCAAAAGGAAAATAATTTCCATTGTAAATAGTGTTAGAATTTCCCCTTGACTATATTAGAAACAGATTACAGTTTGCTCTTAAGAGAGTTAAATAAAATTGAATTAAAATACTTAGCAATTATACTAATGCTGTTGCAGTAAAATGGTAGTATTTTATTCATAGAATGGGAATTATAAAATCAGTGGTACGAATTTTGCACAAGACCATCTAATTAAATAGAAGCACTTTCATTATGAATAATTGTATGGCATGTACAACCTTACTTAGGATGCAAAAAACCTGTACAAAGATGATTATTAGAATAATCTAATGTTATGAAGTATTTAGTGCCTGGTTGCCTAGGGGTTCATCAGCCACTTATGTTCTTATAGCTACAGGATAAGTTTTAGTAAATTGAGAAAATAACTCATGGTCCTAATCAGAAGTATGGAGCATACATACATCAGTTTGAATCAGTTAAAACTGCAGAAGATGCTATTATCCAGTTGGTCAGCTCGACCTCATCACATGGCAGTGCATTTATGTGACTATAAGGTTAATAGAGCATGTTGTGTCTCAAATTTCGAAACCTAATGTGGTAAAATTGGAAGGTATTATCAGCATTTTCTAGTCCAGTCCTTTATACTATAGATGAGCAAGCTGTGATGCCAGAGATTAACTTACTTAAGTCATATAGGAAATTAGTAGTAGAACCATTCTGTAAAGAAGAGGGCACAAATCTCATCCGTCCACCCATCAATCCTTCATTTCATGAATTCATTCATTCAACAAGTATTTATTAAATGCCTATTATGTGCTAGACACTAGGGATGTGGCGGTGAGCAAAACTTAGACATGGTCTCTGGCCTTATGGTGACTGTTTTGAGAATACAGTGGGAGGTGAAGAAATATGAATAAAATAATCACTCAAATACATACAAGATTACAAACCAAGACAAATGTTCTTAAAAAAGGGAACCTGGCCTATGGTAATGTATAAGAAGGGAACCAGACCTAAACCAGGGGATCAGGAAGGGCTTTCCAGAGAAAGTGGCACTTATATTAAGCACTAAAGTCGGAAGAGAAGTTATAAGGAGAAGGGAGAGGGTGGGAAGAGGTTCAGTAGCCCTGGAGAAAGAAATCAGTATTTGAGAAACAGAAAGCCCAGCATGTTTGGAGTCTACAAAGTAGTGAGAGTGGGGCAAGAAGGGGCTGGAGAGGTAGACCATTCCAGACCAGCTAGGGCCTATAGTCCAGACTAACATTTTTGGTCTTTATCTTAAGAGTCATAGAAAGCTGTGGAAGAGTTTAGCAGGAAGATATAAATGTATAGCTCATCTTTGACAGTTTTATTTTTACATGAACAAATACCAGATTCATATATGCTATTCAAGGTATAGGACACTTTTCTAAGTTTTGATTCTGTAAGTGATGGCCTGGAGAAGGGGTAAGGTGGGAGGGATGGAGAACAGGAATATGGATTGAAGAAGGTTTGGAAGTTGGTTGCCACAGTTTCTGGTATATCTGACTGTTTCTGGGCTCTATAATGAATTTGTTCTGATAATGGAAATCATGTTTGAAACATAAAATTGTTTTGGAGGGCTCAAATACAGGAGAAATTTGCTTGTGGTTTGTGAGCTACTTTAGGTTAGTTTTTATGTGGAAAACCTCTACTCTTGGAATTTCCAAGATCATTTGTATAGATGATGTGGTTTTCTTTTCTTCTGGTCCATTTTCTCTTTATGAAAACCCCTAGCCAGGATAAGAAATTATCTACCTTCATTAATGCCTCTCTTGAGATGTCTGAAGGTAAGGACTCTGGATGATGTCATCTGATCAACTGGGATGCTAAAATATATCACTGATAAATCAGTAGAAATCCAAGCCAAGCATATGTGAGGAGCTACAATAAACTGCTTAAAAGGCAAAGTTTTTAGTGAAACCTGCATGGTCTGCAATCCCAGGTTTGCAAGACCTAGAGTTATCGGAACCTCATCTCATCTTTCTTCTTAAAAACCTCTGAAAATTCTTCACTGTCTGAAGAATAATGTCCCTGCTTCTCAGTGTGGTCCCCGTCGCACTCCTCAAGATTTTCCCACCAGTGTTCCTTTCCAGGCAATCAGACTACTTCTCTAAGCCTCATTAGCTTGTCTATCCAAAAGGAAATACTACTCAGAGCTATTAAGACAAGAGTTAAACAAGTATTTAGCAATGGCAGATCTTTTCATTATATGAGGAATAACAGATGAGAGACGTTTGAGTTATTCATCTCCTTTTAAGTAATAATATGTTTCCTCCTCCCCCAAAGTTCATAACTCTGAAGGAAGTACAACAAGAGCACTCACACTGAAGGATATTTTAAATGGGACATTTTCTTATAAAACATTTTTTCCAAACTGGATTTCAGGTAAGTGAATTATTTCTTTACCTTTTGTTTTTCTTTAAATGTATAATTTTGGTTTTTATTTTTATTGTCAACAATTCTCTATGGTAACATAAGCCATCTTAGTTGAAATGGATAAAAAACAGCAATTATTTAGATAAGTCAAGTGGCCAACAAAACATTTTTTCACAGAACTATTTAGACAGGGTTTGTCCAATAGTAATGATGCCAATACAGCAGTAGCTTTAGCAGAACAGTAAAATCTGAGAGTGCACTGTTAGAATAAACTGATCATACGATAGAGCTTTTCAGAATGGGAAATAAGCACCTATTTAGAAGAGGTCGTGAGAATTTTACCAAAAGAAAAATTCCATTGTTGATCTAGATAATCTGAGAAATGAACAAATCCTAACTTGAAGACAAATCCTTTAAGGTCCATAAAATTGATATTTACATATAGTTTTTCAAAATAGTATGTTGTCAAAAGAGTGTAATCAAACAAGTGGTAAGAGCAAGTAAATTGTTTATATTATATATAATTTATATCTAAAGTGCCACTAAACACAAGAGAATATTTTCATTTTCTCTTTAGAATATAATAAGCATATAAAATAGGTTTTTAACTAAGTCAAACACAGCCTAAATGGAATATATATTTTTTTATTGCAGAAGAAACATACAATTTTAAACTGGTTTATTCTCTTTGTAACACAGAGAAAATCCAAATTTACTCCTAAGCACCCTGAACTGGTTAGAATAAGGCTCCTCCTAGTAAATATGACATTTTTGTGTAATGTAGATAAACAACCCCCTTTCCTCCCCTCCACCATCAACTTACTATCATATTTTAAATTTGACACGGCAATATGTACCAGAGTGGAAAAAGAAAGTCAGTATGTGAAATAAGAGAGGTTTCTCTTTGTTATAAATGTATTTTCTGTTAAGGGAGATCATTTCAAGTTTTGTTTTCCTTCTTTTAAAGGACAAGAATATCTTCGTCAATCTACAGATAATAATATAGTATTTTATAATATTGAAACAGGAGAATCATATACTATTTTGAGTAATACCACCATGGTATGTATCCTCCATTATCTTCCTCCTCAAAAACCTCTGTCAGCTCTTCACTGACCAAAGAACAGAGTCCAAACAACTGAGCACCTGATCTGGACCCAACCTGCCATCTCAGCTCCATCCCCCACCACAGTTTTCCTCCCATTCTTTCTTCTAGTCACACTAGATTATTGACCTTGCCCACTCAAATCACCTAGCATTTTCCTTCCTCTGTGGAACAGGTATCCTATGAGATAAAATGTACAAACTCAGTTCTTGTAGTCAGGCAAACTGAAGTTCAAATCCTGGCTCTGTCATTTACTAGTTATGGAGCCTTGGGTAAGATTCCACATTATTCCATCCTCATCATGCCTCAGGTTCTTCCTCTGTAAAGTAAGAATAATAATACCTCTTTGGGTTAGTATAAGAATTAAATGAAGTATCATTTGAAAGTTCCTAGGACAGTACCTAATAAAGGCTCAGTGACTGGTCCTATGATACATAGGAACATGTTATTCTGTCCTCCTGGACTCTCAGACCTCCTACTTTCTCTACCTTCAAGAGCCTAGTAATCTTTTAGAGTCAAGCTCAGCTATTTCTCCTTCTCTGTGCAACAAACCATCTTATCATTTGCATTCAATCACTTCCGGTTTAACACTTTTGCCATGTTATATCTCTTTTATAAAATTTTCTAAATTGTAATGTTATTTATTTAGAAGTTTACTGTTATAAGCTTCTTGAAATCACAAAGTATATCCTATTTTTCACATCCTCATCCCCTAATGTGTAGTAAATTTCTTTGTATACAGTAGGTACTACTTAAACTTTAAAAAAATTGCTTTGAGTGTATATGTGGGAGTATATCGATGATATAATATTCTTTTAGAACTACAAATTTATATGGCTCTGTTATTTTTTCTGTATTCTAATCAACTTCTTCATAATTTCAGAAAAGTGTGAATGCTTCAAATTATGGTTTATCACCTGATCGGCAATTTGCATATCTAGAAAGTGATTATTCAAAGGTATTGACTATTTAATTTGGGTTTATCTGATTGTATCTCCTACTAGCCCATAGATTGGTTTATAAAAGTAAGAGGAAGCAAGAGTCTACCTTTATCTCTAAATATTCAAGAAATTGATGCACTTCTAGCTGAGCCCCCAAAGCATAACAGAAACATATACAAATCATTCAGAATTTGGCATTCTTGTCTGGTTATCATCAAGTAGTAGAAACTACTTTCATCTTAAGGGAAAAACTTATTTTGGGGGCACTGATATTCATCAGAAAAAAGTTATCTGGTATCATGAATCATTAGTCAATTCTCACATATTTTAACCTTGTTGATATTTATTATTATTGAAAATGGAAAAATCAAGATATACTTTATTTAATTCACTTGCTTTTTAAGGAACCCCCATACTGTTCTCCATAGTGGCTGTTTCAATTTACATTCCCACCAATAGTGCAAGAGGGTTCCCTTTTCTCCACAGTCAGTATATATTTATATATATATATATATATAAAT
>NW_020185336.1:4535387-4612955 GCF_003031525.2 Neophocaena asiaeorientalis asiaeorientalis
TATATATATATATATATATATATAAATTAACCCTGGTAGACCAGGGGTTTAAATCTGTGTCTTCGAAAGCCTAGTGTAGGAGAATCCCGCATAGCTGGACTATTAGGCCTTACTTAATTTCCCCCTCCTGAATGAAGTTGTGGATGGAAGATAATCACCTTATTTTTTCTACTTATGCTGATAAAAGGAAAGAAGAATTTACTATCAAATTCAACTTCTAATAGTTACTCTTAGATCAAGAACCTTTTGTTTTCACTGCCATTTTTCATATTCTACTTGAGATGCAAAACTCCCTTAATACACAGAATGAAAAGTCAAGCTTGCCCCTCCCCCATTGTTCAGACAGCTGATTATTTTCCAGTGGACCAGGTCTTGGTCACCTGCAATCTTCAGAAAGATATGTTTCAATCCACTGGAGCTTCCTTGCCAAAAGTTTGAAAGCCCTTTAGGAAACAAAATCCAGAATAATACTTGCTTTATTCACTAACCACAGCACAAATAAACTTAATGAGAACCGAGCAGTTTTTTTTTTCTGGAGGAATTATACGCTATATATCTCTTATTTATTTTTTCAGTCTCTACTATTTTAAAAAACTATGCTCAAAGAAAAGCAAGCATTTTGCAACAAAACTATATGTTGAATAACTTCTCTTCACCCAATTTTAAAGGGTTATTATCATAATAATTACCCAGGTGCAGGGTAATCTTTATGGGAGTTGGAAATTGTAGTGGTTTTACTTCAATCAAGGTAAAGCATAAGGGGAACATTTTTTAGGGTAGAGTGTGTCAGAGAAATGCTTTTTATGTTAAGAAATGTCTTTGGATATGCTTTTTATGGAGTGAGGGTTGAATCACTGCTGAGATTAGTTCTGGAATTTGGATGAACAGCACAAAAGTCCACAGTAAAACTCTTTAAATGAGACTCATTTAGCATTGAAACATGTCTTTCCTAGTGCTTTGTGAAAATAGTCCTTTTATAATTCTGAACCTTGAATTGAGTGACCTATGATTATACGTTATTGACCTGAGCTTTTTAAGAATCATGATTTGTCTTTGCCTCTTCTTCCTGACAGCTTTGGAGATACTCTTACACAGCAACGTATCACATCTACCACCTTACAAATGGGTAAAACTTCATGTCTTTTTATTAACACTACTTAAGTCTCATATACAGACTTTTTCACTCCAGACTCTGATTTGAGATTAAGACTGCGTTCTCTTGTTTCTGGTCTTAATGTCTTACTTCTTTACAATATATGTATACCTATACAACTTAAGAAATTCAAAGAAATACTCCTTTGGAATAGTCACCTCTTTTTATTTGACTAATATCTTACATTTTTATACACTCTATAGTTTTACTTTTCCTACTTTTGAACACCAAATTATAAATATATAATTTATAAAAGTACACATATTTATAAAAGTACCAAAAATGCATGGGAATGATACAAAATGTTGGGGAGAGGGGGCTCCTTCACTGGAAGGAAGCAGAAGGGAGGGAGATGCAGCATTAAATTTAAATTTAATCGATTTTAAATGAATTGTTTTTTAAAATGTAAAATGTTAATATCTTTTAAATTTAGATGTTAAATTGTCATCTATTATATTATTTTTTTATCTTTATGTTTAATTATTTGAAATATTTACAGCTTAAAAGAAAAAAAATTAAATGAATGAGTAGGTAGGCAAAGGACTGAGGGACAGAATTCCTGGCAGAAAGAACAACATGTAAAGGCCCAAAAGGAAATGAAAACACGGAGTGTTGGGGAAACTCAAAAGTAGGTCAGTTGAGTTGAAATTGGAGGAGGGCATGCTTACTAGTAGAAGGTGGTGTAAGTTTAGGAAGGAGTTGAGGCCAGAAATCATGGACCAAATAATAATGAGGAAACCATTAAGAAGAGTTTAGATCTCATTCTGATGACAATAGGGAATCACTGAACGGTTTTAGATGGGAAATGACATGATCAGATTTGCACTTTAGAAAAATCTTTCTAAGTATGGACAATGAATTGGTTAAATTACTCATCTTAATGTGATATCCTATTTGCTGTTATATAAAAGTGAAAATAATTGTATGGCTTGAAGAGGCACTGAAAAATCTTATGGTCTATTTCCCCTTTTGTCTAGTAAGAACACAAAAAATTTTTTGAACTTTATGTTTCTACTTCTTTTAAATGTCCAGAAAAGAATAACTCTGATCTTCTTAAACTGTCAAATCAAGAAATAGGAACTGCTATGTAACGTAGACTCTAAATCCATCTAATGCACTCTGAGTCTTTTTCTCTGTATCCACATTGTTACCAAATTCAAGAAGTGTTTACTGAGCACTTACTATGTGAAAAGCATATGTGGGGCGACACAAATGAGCTTGAGGCACCAACCCTATTCTCAAGAAACCTTTAGACTAGCGAAGTGGAAACCTTACTCTTTCAGTAGAATTTCTTAAGGCTTTAATCATTTCCTCGTTTTTCTTTTAATCATTTTGAAATTCTCCACGTCCTACCTATGTTGAGGTTCACCAAATTAAACAGCACTCCAAAAGAAGATGACAATACTAATATTTCAATCATGGTTTCTATAAGCTTTATGGCCTAGAATCATTTTAAATATTTAGCTTTTGTGCAGTGAATTTAATCAAACCACTATTTTGTTTGTTTTTTTCTTGCACGGCCATCTAATTTGCCAGATTGGTTTTTTGTCAGGTAAATATACCATAATTTAAGGAGTGAAGAATGACAAATTTGTTGAGATTCAAGGCAAGATGGAATATCACTCATTCCAAGTCTTCTATGTGCCTCCAAAATGTTTAAAAAATCTACCATAGAGAAAATGAAGATAGTTCTGATTTCAAGCAAGGGAAGGATTAACTGAGGAGATGACAGCCTTTGTAAAGCACGCTCCTCCACTTTCTCTCATACTGTAAAACACAGACAATGGCAGCTGTGGTGACCTGCCTGCCATGAAGAAACTGTGCACTGAGATTTTCAGCTTGGTGCTGTCCGCATGCTTGCATGGATGATTCCATGGTATATGGAAACCTAAGGCAGTGTTACAATGTCAAAGGTAACATGGACACTGGTTTGAGAGAGAATTGTAAATGAGGGATGAATGTCTTCTCTTCTGGGACGTTCTTTTGCCTGTGCCCTCGTGTGTTGATCTGTTCCAGACTTCCCAGGGGCCTGGTGCTCATAAACTGCCCTCCAGCAATCAGGATTCCCACTGCAGCACCAATAGTCTCCTTCCTCCGGGGACATCACTCTTTCTCCAGTCAAAGCTGATCTGTCTAGTACCATGTTCCCTCATTGGTCGCTAGGCCTCGTACTTCATGACCTAATAAGTTAAATCAAGGTAACGTGTGCTGCACATCTTCACAGGTGTCCAAAATTTAAAAGAATGGGAAAAGTAGAAATATCAAGCGTATGTTTAGGTCCAGGTTGGAGAGATTTTTTTTGGAGGGGGCAGACAAGGAGTCTTCCTTCAGGTTCTTCACATTATACTTTGGAGGCAGGTCTTGTTTTGCATCTCCACAAAAGCATTCTTGATGAAACTATTCATACAGTCTTCAAGAAGATAATAGTCAAAACTTAAGCACAGCATCCTACAACTCTTTAACATTTATAAAACTCTGAACACATCCTTGCTGAAGAACTGTAGAAACTCCACAGTGCAAGTCAGTCAATTGAGTATTTGCAGGGCGACTCTAAGCATCAAAGTGAGATTTTTGGTCAATAATATATTTGAAATTTTCCCATGGGTGGAGTGGAGGACTTTCAAGCTTAAGGCATACTGCCCAGTATATGATCTGTTTTTTCAGTTTAGCTTGAGATCAGATGTTCCTTTCCTTTTCTGATTTCAAGTCAGATCCCTGGGGAGATTGTCAAATGGCATCTTATTTTCAAAAATTTGAAATGCATATGCATTCACAGAGATGGCGGTTGTGAATGAAAATGTGGAAGAGTACATATTAAACTTCAGCACAATTATAGAATTTCAGAGCTGGAAGGCTTCAGCAACCATCTCAGCCTGGTGTGTACACATTTTACAGTCCTGAGGGTTAAAAGGCTTGAGTTTAATGAGGGGTCTTCCAAGAGCTAGTGATATGATGTTTAAAAAGTCATATCATTTCTCTAACCTCAAGTTTATTTTCTATAAGATGAGGGGGGTTCCATTAGGTAATTTCTGGAGGTATTCCCACTTTCTCAGTCTATAACCCTTTAATCCACTCACCTCAATATAAAAGGTCAGAAGTTAAACGATCTGTAAGTAACTAGTGAAGAATTCCAGCTACTACCCCATGTCCTCTGTCCCATGTTGTCACATTTTTTCCATTAGGTTTGAAGAAGCAGAAACGATGATGCTTTATGTTTATTGTTTGTTTATTTTTTTCTTTTTATACCTGTTATTTGCATTGAACAGCAAAGTTTATTTATTTATTTTCTTTCTTTTCTTCTAGAGAGTTTATAAGAAGAAATGAGCTTCCTCGTCCAATTCAATATTTATGCTGGTCGCCTGTTGGGAGTAAATTAGTAAATGTTTAAATTATAGAAGTGTTTAATCATTCAAATAAAAGAGGAGCCATTTGATTTTGGCCTTTGTTAAATTTCCATGCCTGAAAGAAAAAAAAAATACATTTATGACTATTTTAAGTGGTTAAAAACGGGAAGAGTTTTGATAAATTGAAACCCATCTGAGAATTCCGTAAAATCTCAAGCTCATGGATAGACTTCTTTAAATATCGCAGTCAAAAACTTTATCCTTATACTCAGCCAGAATGCGTTGTGCCAGAAAGCTCAGGAAAAATATGGTTTTCACAAGTTTCCCAGACTAGCTTCAGACAACATGAAATTTTGTCCAAGCTCTTATTTAAGGACTCTAAATAAAGATTAGATCTGGCTAGCTATTAATATTCAGAGATTTATTTGACTTTCTGTCAATATACACAATTATTTATTTAGGTAATAAAGGCAACGAATATAATAGCAGACTTTATTCTCTATTTAATATATAGACTTTAAAATCATAATTTTTATGTTATGTTAAAAATCATAATGTTAGTATAAGTTGGTTGGGGTTTCTTGACTTATTAAAGTGATATCTTGTGAGCCTTTTTGCATCTGGATTATCACTCTTTTTAAAAGTATTAGGTGAATGATTAACACAAACATGCAGGCTTTTTTGTATTTCTTATGAAATTTCTCCTTGTTAACTAACTTACCACCACTTCTAGGCATATGTCTATCAAAACAATATCTATCTGAAACAAAGACCAGAAGACCCACCTTTTCAAATAACATATAATGGAAAAGAAAATAAAATATTTAATGGAATCCCAGACTGGGTTTATGAAGGTACGTGTATTCTTTTTTTACTGCTGCCGTTAGGCTTTTAATTGAAAATAATCGCACACGTTTAGTAACGTTTAGATGAGTGGTATGTTACTGAGATGAATGGTGGCATTTCTGAAAGCTGTTATCAGGTTATGAACAGGACGTGCAAATTCTGAAAGAACAAAATCTTGTTATCTGACTTGCAGAATTTATTTTCATGAGCATTATAAAGTGGTAGTAATAATTTATATTCCAGGAAGTATATGGTCCTTAGATGCTGTATTAGTACATTTTCTTGGGTTTGCTTTTTTCTTGCAAAATAAACCTTTTTTCCAAAACTAAACAACTGTCTGTATTATTTTGCAGGAAAATATTCTCGGCTCTTGGTGCTCTCATGAATTTTGTCCTCTTTCTGGCTCATGTAGTATCTAGGAATTAGCTGGACTTTAAAAGGTCTTCTAGTCCTTGCCTTTATTAAAAATGTATATAACTGAATTAACTGGTTTTTAAAAAATATTCCCAGGAGAGAAAGTCAACTTTCAAGTTTATGTCACTCTGTAGTATAAGCACAGTTCTCCTTGTTTTGGCTACTTTAGATGACTGTAAAAATCAGAAGCGGCCCCAAAAGGGAAAATTAATTATTGTTGAAATGTTTACTATTTATTTTAAAAATTACATTTCTGATTAATGTCAATTCCCCAGAAGACTAATTGATGTCTGATATGGGGTATTAAGTTAAACTATTCCTCTAAACCTAGATCATTTATCTTTTGATAACCAAAGCATGGCATATGTCACATCCACATTAAATATATTATTTCAGTTAATAAATGGCTATATACAATGTACTTTGAAGTATTTATGATGATTTTAACAGTACACTGTCATAGTAATTAATATGGTAGTATTTATTTTTCAGAGGAAATGCTTGCTACAAAATATGCTCTCTGGTGGTCTCCTAATGGAAAATTTTTGGCATATGCAGAATTTAATGATACAGAGATACCGGTTATTGCCTATTCCTATTATGGCGATGAACAATATCCTAGAACAATAAATATTCCATACCCAAAGGTATGTGGAATACTTTTAGCAGATGCTTCCCTTTCCCTGGTGTCAAAATGAGCAACCAATACCATGAATAGAGGTGGGATCAACAAGTTTGGAGAGCTTCTTATCCTTGTGCATTGTAAGGCAAACATTGTACTGTGCTCTATTATTTATGTGGACATCTGTTGCTTTGGACATCTGGTTGGGCTGGATGAAGTAGTCTTTGCAAAAACCATTGCAGAGTCTTTGAAAAACATATGGTCTAGATCATGGAGGAAAAACAAGCTTAACTTAATTTTAATTTTTTTCATATTTCATGCTCCAAATTCGGGTAAAGTTCTGTTTTGCAATTCCCTCTTGAATTCTCATGTAAATTCAAAGTAGAATGGGAAATCAAAATGTTGAATGTGGTGTTCCTGTCAGGTCGAAGTAAGCCTGAGTTATGGTCTTTTCTGGACATACATGGTAGGTTAAGTTTATAAGCCTAGGTTCTTCTTTGAGGGAATCAGACATGGTGTAAGCCCTCAGTTTCTCATATAAACATTCTAGAATCCTTAGCTTACATACTTCACATGCAGTCCCATGTCTCAAGACAGTCAACCTGTATGCAAAAGAAGAATGGCCAGGTCACGGTGGAGAAACGTCGTATCCCAATTTAATTTAGACAAGAAATCTGAAAGGGAATCAAATCATAAATTCTCCTCTTGCACAAGGAGTGGAAGTGATTTTAGGATTTAGCTCTTTGTTCTTAAGTCACGATTGTTTTCCCTTGCCAAGGGGAACACTGTCATAGATGGAGCCAGTGGGTCCCTATATGTGACAAAGACGGGATGGATATCCACACACACAAGTGGATTCCAAAGCAATTCAAAGTGACCATCGCGAGGGAAATAGAAATTCCAGATAGTCTAAAATTTATGTTAAAAGTCTTTTGAGAAAAGGCAATGGGTAGGAGATGAGTGTTTAGGTAAGAGACCCCTCAGGGTTGTATATAAAGTCTGAAAGCTAAGATGCTTGGAAGTGAGAGGTATGATACTTGGCACCCAAAAGATGTAAAAGAACTTGGATCTTTAGAAGGTGGTAGGGTGCAGGAAGAGATGAAGAAATCTAGAACTGAGGAGAAACTCAAGTGGACAGAGAAGTCAGGACCCAAATTCTCATGTTTCTTTGAAGGCTGAAGTTGCTGAAACATCTGACATTGAACTGAGAAGTGAGACAACTTGAAAGAAGCAGAAAGTCCCACCTAAACCTCAGAGTGAAACAGGAAGGTGTGAGGAGAGCCTGGACAATTTCTTAGATAAAGCCAAATAGCATGGAGCCATTTATGGCTATATATCTAAATTTTGTGGATTTAAATTGTTTGACAATTATAAGATTCTCTTTTTCTGTGGTAAAGTAACAGAACTCTAAGAAGATGTCTGGGCATGAACTATACTGTCATGTAAATCTAGGGCATATACTAGCACGTAAAGCACAAAGCAAGAACAGCGTAAATCCCATGACACTTTATTTTGAGGTGGAATTTTCCTAATTTGGGAGTGTTGATTGCAGTAATAATGTAACCAGCTAGTAGACTGTCTGGTAATTGTCCTAGACCAAATTACAGGGTAAAAGCAAAAGGTATCTTTTATTATCTATTCTTTACCCTCTCTTCCCAAAATCAATCCCCCTTGGCACTCCTGTGGCACGTGAAGAAATATTATTATAATTAATTATCCTAATAACAATTATAATGGGAAATATCTGTCTTAAAAGTCAGAAAAGAGAATATCACTTACGGAACTGCATTTTTATAGCCCAAATATTTTTCCCTATGAATCAAGGCTCCCTCATTAATCACTTAGAATATGTGTTTTCATTCTGGTTGCACGATATTTGTAATTGCACTGCAGTGAAATTCGTGGTCATGTTATAATTAGAATGTTTTCAACAATAATATACCTAACATAGTTAGCTTATAAAAATATGCCTAAATTCCTAAACTGTCTTTAAAAAGTTGGTGATAATTAGAATTTTATGAGCTTATATATCTCCATTTTCTTCACAGGCTGGAGCTAAGAATCCCATTGTTCGGATCTTTATCGTTGATGCCACTTACCCTGAGCATGTAGGTCCCAGAGAAGTGCCAGTTCCAGCAATGATAGCCTCAAGGTATAGTCATCTCTGTTGCTTCCCACTTTTCAAACTGAATTTTAACACTGAAATTTCTTCATCAAGGTTTACATTTCTTTTCTAATGAGTTTATGACGTATACGCTACAGCAAAAATAAATAAATAAATAAAATTAGCATGCCCAGCTAAATAAATAGCAAAATCGAAATTCACAAATAAGTTTCTTAAATTGCTTTGAAAATATTAGCTCTTTTCACACATGTAAAGATGACCACAGTGCTCAGTCTAAGTGCTACTTCTGGATATGTGAGTGTAAGCTAGAGACAAACAGAGAGTAAAATTCATATATATCCTCATCCTGGCTTCTTCCAAGTCTGACTTACTTTCTCCCAGGGTTTGTAGATCATGCTTATCACATGTGTATGACAAACAGGAGAAGATATGCCAACTCTCTCCAAATATTAGCGTTTTTCACTAGTATGCAGTCTATTTGAAACGGTCTGGTTGTAGAATTATCTGTTTGGGGATTAACTGCAGGCAGACAGGGACAGAAGCATTCTCACTTCCCCAGCATGGTGCCCTATGTACAACTTGTCTGATTAGTCCTGGTCATTCAGGTTGAAGTGGGTAAAGGGGAGGGGTCCGCAAGCCCTGCCTGGTGGCCCTCCTTACCCCTTCCCACACCCTATCCCACCGGGGCCAGATGATTGATCACTAATAGGAAAAAAAACCTCATCAGAGGCCTCTGCTGGGCTTTGCCAAGATGAATCCCCTCTCAGATAATCAAAAATGGCTTTAATTTTTAAAATTATCCATTATTCCCCACCCTAATCTAGTTGATGAAAACTTGACTGAATACATCTGGTTTTTTATGTGTCATTCTCCTTAGGAGGCAAGCAGAATGATAGGAAGAGCATCACGTACGGAGTCATGAGGCTTGTTTAAGCATCTGTAAAATACTAACAATACAATAGTAATAGCTAACACTCACTATGTAGTGAGCATAGTCTGTAAGCACTTTAAGCGTTCTCAGTAGATCTTTACAGAAAGCTTTAAAACTGGTACTATTATTATTCCCATTTTATATAGAAACAGAGCCTTGGGTATGTTAAGTAATTAGCCTAAGGTAGTATAACTAGTAGGAGATAAAGCCAGAATCTGAGCCAGAGACCCCTTCTAGCTCTGCGATTCCTTTTATATTAATGTCCAACATTCTGTGGTTCATTCATATTGCTGTTCTCTTAACTACAAGTTCACCCTCAGAGCCAAGTAACCACTGCTACCTTTCATTGACATCCACTTTGTGCCAAGCATTGTTTGAGTTGCTTTGCATACATCATCTCCATTTTATTAACCTGAATTTCAACCCCTGACCATGGTCACAGCTAAAACTCGGCTTCCAACACAAGCCTGCCTATCTTTTACCCACAGCTCTCTTTCAACTAGTTAAGAAGTGAAAATTTGAGTTTAGCTATGGGAAAATAGACAGTTTAATGCTTTTTCTCCTCTAGATTGACCAGTAGCTTTGACCTTGCGTCTTAAATTTTTTCCTGAGATATAAAAATCCCAACTGGGAGAAAACTCAAGTGTAAACTAATTCTATTAGATGAATGAACTCTCTTATAGATATTCTTTAAAAGTCAGCAGATATATTTAAACTTTCTCTGCAGAGAAAGGAATGTTTTGCCTTCCTTATCTATGGAATAAATATTTCAGATAATAAAATACATCCTTTAGAAAGCACAAATTAAGAAATTATTTGAATGTGGTATTGATTTATGGTTGTGACTGTCTGTTTTGATTTGTTTGCAGTGATTATTATTTCAGTTGGCTTACATGGGTTACTGATGAGCGAATATGTTTGCAGTGGCTGAAAAGAATCCAGAATGTTTCAGTCTTATCTATATGTGATTTCAGGGAAGACTGGAAGACATGGAGCTGTCCAAAGGTAAGTTGTATTAAAACCACAGAGGTGTGTTTCTGAAGATGAAAGTACAAGAGTGGTGACTTATTTATAGCTAACATTTTATATTATAAAGCAGAATTACTGCACTCAACTCCCGATTGCAAAAAAACACTATTCAAAGTTTCATTATTTTTATTAAATAAATAAGATACCTTTTGTTTTCTTGAAAGACTTTAGCATTGAAACTGAATAGAGAAAAAGACTAAATGAAACAATGTAATACTGGGAAAATCAGTAGGATGGAAATTTCCATTAGGATGGAAATCCATCCTTTTAAGATTATAAGGTTGGCAGTCAAAAAATGCAAAATAATGAAGATGAAAAGATAAGATGGGTCCATTAAGGAAATAGATGTGTTCTATTCAAAAGAATTAGCAAATGGTAACATGTTCTATTCAATGTCAAAACTGAAAAATAAAAACTCCAAAGTAAACAAATATTATCAAAGGAAAGCCAAATACTCCCATTTGAAAATCAAACGTAGATAACTAAGAATGACATGAAACAGATCAAATTATCTTGCTATCCTGTTATCTTAGAAGAGTGCTCAATACTGTGCTAATTTTAGGGAGAAAAGACTTAAAAACTAGGCACAGATTTATTGTTGAGTTTTAATTGTTTTTATTGCTCAAATCCAAACATAATCTGTTGAATTAATGAGTCAGAAAACTACTTCACCAATAGAAAGTCTTCAAAATAAGCCTGTTCATAAGTACTCATATTAGAGACTAAGAAACACAAAATGTTTTCTTTAAATAGGAAATTTTATGGGTACATTTCATGAGACATCTAATTATGAAGAAATGTTTCATTAAACCAAATATAGAATAAACCTATTTTATAAAGTAAGAAAAAAAGCACAAAGCAATCAAAGTAAAACACTAAATTCCATCTAGAAATTAGGACATTATGTTTTGCAAGAAAAAAGTCATATGAATCTGTTTGGAAGTATATCAGGACTATAATAGTCAACATTACTCAGGCTAAAAATATTTTTAAATCACTACTGTGTCTATAAGAAGCTTGACTAATTTTGATGGAATATGCTAGAGCTGATTTTTATCTTATTTATAGTTTGATATACAAAGCAGAAAGATTTTTTTGGCTTTAATGCAGTATCATAGGCAAAAAAAAAAAGAATAAACTTGATTGTTCTAGTTAATTAAAAGCCATCAGTCTGATTAGTCAGCTTTGGGTGAATATATCTTTAATGTTTTCATTGAATCTAGATACTAGGAATTATTGCTTTAATTTTACTAGTTTAAAACTATAAGATTGGTCATTTAGATACAATTTTTAGCTCTTAAAACTAGGCATTTAAAACTGTGATTGCTTTGGAATTTGAAATGCTAATTTATCAAATCTGAGACAACTTAATCCAAACTGACAGAACATATAAGATGCTCATTCAATGAGATGTGGAATTCCCTGGAATATAAGCTTCAGTTTTATGGCCAAAATCAATGATTAAGTTTAGAATACCAGGTTTGAGTAACCTTAGAATTTCAAAACAACCTCTGTTTCAAAATAGTCTGGTAAGTTCATGGAACATATTTTCAGATTTAAGAAAAACAGGGTTGAATTTTCCAGTAACCATACTTATGACTGGGGGGTATGTGTGTTTTGTGTGTGTGTGTGTGTGTGTGTGTGTGTGTGTGTGTGTTTTGTTTTGAAAACAAATAACATTTAAGGTTAAGTGACTTGGCAACACTTTATTCATGTTGGGAGTCATACCCAAAACAAAGAGGCAAAGGAAACTGAAAATAATTGCTTAATATAACTATATTAATAAGATTTATTAAGAAATTTGTAGTTTGGGGGAGAAACATCATAGTATCCTTTCTTCTCTGAAAAGGGAATTAAAATTAATTTTATCTTAATAACTAGAAATAATGAATCAAAAAAGTTTTGCTTTATTAAGTCTTGTCTTAACTTGTTCTCTCTGAGACACTGGCCTATCCTTGTAAGAGAAAATCCAAACTGTGTTTTTAAAATTTATTATTCCCTTGCTTTTTTTGACAGTACTCTCTCGTGGTTCTCTTTCTACTTTACTGACTGTTCTTTTCCTTTCCAGCTTTTCCTCTTCTGACTTCTCTAGAAATCTTATTATTTTCCAAGTTAATGTATTTGCAAGATAGGCTAACTGCTATAACAATTACAGCAACAAAACCCCTCCAAAATTTCAGTGGGTTAATACAATAGGAAGTTTTTGCACATTCATGTAACCATCTAATAGTGAGTCCAGGTAAGTGGGGAATGGTGAGGGTATGGGATGGGGTCCCCTGCTTAACAGAGTCATTCAGGAACACAGGTTGATAACATTTCTGCTATCTTCATCTAGTGGCTTCTAAGGATATTCAAGGTTATTCAAACCTGGTCATCAACATTCACGGGGGCAGGGGGGATGGCGGGGGGGGGGTGGAAAAAGACTGGAAGATCATGTGAGAGGGTCTTACAGATTAAGTGCAGAAACAGCATGGGTCACTTTTGCTCACATATCCCGGGTTAGAATTTATCACATGACCACATCCAACTGGAAGGGGGCCTGGAAAATGTAGCCTACCTGAAGTCCTAGCAAAAACAGGACATGGTTGCTAATTATCCTACAGTCTCTGTCACAACTCTATTATTCTCCTAGGTGATTTTTATCTAATACCAAAGGTTTTCAATTACCACTTGCCCTACAAGTTCGTTCTGAGGATTTGAACTTTTATGTATCTCTGGCTACATCTTCTCTGCTCCACCCTCACTACCGCTACATAGATTTGGGTCTTCAGCATCTTTTTTCCAACATTACAGTAGCCTTCTAATGGCTCTTTGTGCTTCCCTCTATCTTACCCACTTAATCCATTCTCTGTGTCATGTTCCCAATTATATTTTTTAAATTGTGATTCTGAAGTCTTTCAAAGGACTTACCTACAGGAGAAATCCAAATTTCCTAGGGTGGAATAAAATTTTCTCTGCAATCTTGCTGATCCCTATACATTTTCTCATCTTCTCTTTCCCACAGTCACCCTCCATTCAGCCATACTGAGCCACCTGTGGTTTTCTAAGCTGGCCTTGTCTCTATGCTTTTCATTCTATCTAGAATGTTTATCCTCTAATTGTCTAGAAAAGTCTATTCATTTTTTTAGGCTTATTAAATATTTGTTCAATAAATGATTGATTGTACTATGCTAAAGCATATACCAAAATAAGATTCAGTGCAAATTTTAAGATTTCTAGCTGCTTCATAAGATTGAGGAAAGAAAAAATTTAACCTAAACTCCTCTGTGAAATGCCTTTTTACCTACATGACACCAAGTGTTTGGCTTGTGCTAGGCCTCCATAGATATTGTCATAATTCCAGTCACTGCCTTATGGAAAATTTAACCAGAATTATGAATGGTTTGCAATAAGATACAGCCCTTAGATCATCCTTGTGTACGCCATGGTGTTGTTGTATTAGATTTTGAATATAGTCATCTTAAACTCAAGTGTGAAGTTAGTTGACTAGCAATAATATACTCTGACCAGGAAGCTTAACTTGTTCAAATGTCCAGACTATATTTAGGGAAAACTGTCCTCCTAATACTGTGCTTTATTTGATCTTTTTTTTCTTTTAGACCCAGGAACATATAGAAGAAAGCAGAACTGGATGGGCTGGTGGAGTATGATTGCTATCTTTTCCTTATCTTTTAATGAAATTCTCAGCTATCAAAGGACTATTTGAAATGTATCCAAACTGGCACTACTTGCTTTTATAGAAAAATATCAAGGTAAAAAACACAAAGGTAGTGATCCCTTCAGTAATTTTGCGCCAGACAATTTTTTTTTTTTTTTTGCGGTACGTGGGCCTCTCACTGCTATGGCCTCTCCCATTGCGGAGCACAGGCTCCGGACGCGCAGGCTCAGCGGCCATGGCTCACGGGCCCAGCCGCTCCGCGGCATGTGGGATCTTCCCGGACCGGGGCACGAACCCGTGTCCCCTGCATCGGCAGGCGGACTCTCAACCACTGTGCCACCAGGGAAGCCCCAGACAATTTTTAATGTGTATATATTTAGAATTCTATTAAGAATAAATCATATACCTCATGTTCCAAACTTAACTTTTTCAATCAACTCTCTGATATCCATAATTAATATTACCTCTTTAAAAATACAATAAAGATCATTTTTCAAAAGAGAACACAATCCCTGATTTGCTTAAAATAATCTGAATAATCATTAGCCATTTGAATCCAAGGGAAATAATTACATTGGGTATCCCTGGTTTAGAGACAACCTACCGCTTATTAAATTTTATATAAATTAAAATGATTAGATGTATTTCGTATGTATATATATTCATTCTAGTTTTTAAGTAAAGTGGTATCAAATAGGGAAGTGTGTGTTTTGTTATGGTTTGTGATCACATATATCTGGATTTTTTTTTGGATAGTTTTATTCAGTGATTTATAAGGATTTTTTGTGTAAAAATAAATCACGTTTTAGGAAAATATCAATTGTATCTTATATCCTATATGGAGAATACAAACTAGGACAGATAATAAGTGAATGCTGTGTGGACGGTCCATTTACCACACACATGTGGTTGATTTCAACTAGCATTTGGGTGGGAAAAAAAGGCTGCTTCTTCTGAAATTTGGACACATGCAAAGAAAAAAGAAATTCTTAAGAACTAGTTTAATACATTAACCCAAGACAAGGGATGATAAAGAATTCAGAAATCAATTCTAAGATGATGTCTTGTAAAACTTTAAATTAAGATGGGATGTGAAGTGAAGTAAAAATCTTCAGATATTCAAAATTCTTTTCTGTGTACTTTCCTGGATTCAGCAATTTTAGCTTACATATATTTACTTTCTGTCTTCAGTTAAAGATACTTCCATTTTAATTCATTAACTAGAGAATAGTTATTACTTTATTAATTGTATAAGTAAATGTACATTGCATTCTAAAATAACAAGGTAACAAGGATAAGTGTGTAATTCAGAAAAAAAGGAAAATCCTATTTTATTTTATTTTTAATATTTATTTATTTATTTGGCTGCACTGGGACTTAATTGTGGCGCACGGGATCTTTTTCACTGCAGTAGGCGGGCTCTTAGTTGCAGCATGCAACCTGGGCCCCCTGCGTTGAGAGCACAGAGTCTTAACCACTGGACCACCAGGGAAGTCCTGAAAATCCTATTTTAATTCACTCTTCAACGCTGTACTAAATAACACAGGAAAAATGAGAAGTAGTCAGTGAAAGAACAGGATTTTATAATTTTTTTGGATTCTTGGTCAATCAGAAGCTCACCTTCCAGAAAGATAATTCCTAGATCAGCATTTGAAAACTTGAGGAAAGGGAAAAAAATTAATTTATGAGTTTACTGCCATTATAGAGATTTCCTGTAAAGAATGAGGGAAGAAAGAACACTTGAATATGTCCTTTAGCTGTGTTCTCCACGAAGATAGTATAACTAGAGTTTCTATAAAGTAACATGAATGATGTGATTTTACAAATAGATAACAATACCAACAACCTTATCAAAGACATGATCTAAGAATCCATACACATTTATTCTGAAAATAGTGCCACCATTCAAAACACACTGAACTATTTTAGAATGCATCTTTTGAAATCTCCTATGTATAAGCATCTTGAGGAAAACAATTGTATCTTATCAATTTTTATAGTTTGTATAGCACCAGCCTTGCAATCTCAGCAAACGATAGCTGGATGAATGGATGAATGAATGAATGAATTGCCTTCTAAAGCTTTAGAATGTTGTTTTAAATACCCTCAGTGGAAGCACATATGTGTCCTTTGAGGGAAGATGATGTCTCTACATTAAATCAAAAGTCATGCCAACATAAATCTAGTGAATAAGTGAAATATGTATCTGCAACATATGATTTTGCACTAGATCATTTTAATATCTGTAGCTTTAGAATTCTATTGGGAAAATTATTTTTCTTGTGTACTAATCTCAATCTCTTCAAATGTATCCAATAGTCAGTAAACTTTCTGAATATCAGAAGAGGAATTGTCAAATTTTTTTTGAAATGATAGCTTTCAAGAGTAAGTTCACACTTCCCCAAGGCAACTGCTTTCAAGAGGTCAGTCATTAGATTTTATAAGTTCTGACACATCTTTTGAACTCATGATTTTATTTAGTTATGACTCATGTGTGGTAATATGCTGCATAGCTTCCTTTGACCTATAATCAAACCAGTGGCTTAATGAAAGTGCCCAGAAATAACCTAGAAATGTTTGTCTTTCAGACATTTGTTCAAATAATATTTATGAGGGTTTTGGGTAAAGTGTACAGGCTAGTCATATTAATATAAATTTAAAGAGCAATTTTAGAGGAGTTGTTGTTCCTTTAGTATTTATCAAAGAGATTTAAATTGAAAAAGACCTTTGGAGATCACCTATGAATTAGAAATGTGAGATTAAATGACTTGCTAAAAGTAGTTAACATGTTAGTTTCAGGCACAGAACTAGCAAGTAGTTTCTTGAGAACTTTACTTGTCACTTTCCTTTCCTCCTGCATGAGATATTGTGTCTTAATTTGGGGGAAGTGCCATAACTTCTTCTTTGGTATTTGATTAGAAAAACAACAACAACAAATTCACTTTGAATACGTATATATTTTTTTACCCTGCGGAGAACAGACAAAAAGGAAGATTTAATCAAAGAATCTAATATTTAATTACAAAAATGTGAAGAAGAAACACTGAAAACATAATGCTTAGATTGCAAAGCCGCATTTAAATTATTTTAAAGTAATTAAGCAACACACCACACTTCCCTTAGGCGGTTGGCAAAATCCTTTGGCTCAGAAAAATGGATGTTCTACTTGATGCTTGAAAGTCTGTGCTTTTAACTGCATGTGGACTCAGTTTAGGCACAAGCCTTAGATAAGTAGTTCCTCAGGCTGTTTACCAACTGTGGCAAGAAATTAACTGGTGGTAAATAACCTTACCTTCCAAGAAAGATATTTTAAGTGGCTTTGCACATAAAGGTGAGGAATTTACCAGCACATCTAAGCATGATAAAGGGACCTGTGAAGAGGACTTGTTAAAACTGAGGCCCACCTAGTGACATGAGCTTATCTAGGGCTCAGGCGTGACCTGCCTCGAGAGGGACTTAACTCGGGATGCAGGATGTGTTATGGACCTCACTCTGGCAAAGTGAAGGCGGAAATATTTCACACCCTCTTTACCTCACCCAAGTTACCTGCTCATCTAAAGCAGCTGTCTTGGATGTCTGCAATAAAAGGGGAGAAGATAACAGTCTTTGCCTAGCAAAATATTCTTCCTGTTTGCCCAATTCTAATATCTTAAAACATAACATTCTGCCCTCTTATTTTTTATTTTCAATGAAAATGAAGTTTTCAGTTTTAATCTAGAACTAAATCTTTTTTTTTAGAGTTCCCTAACTAACTGCAGATGTAAAGAGAGTATTTTTTTTACTAGGGCACCTTATAGTATTTTGTGACCCCAGTTCCATTGTAGTGGTTAAGACAATGGAGAGCCAGTTTTTGTCTTTCATCTTGAGGGTGGGGGGGAGAGGGAGACACTGTAAAGTGGTTACTAGTAAGTAATCATTTGGCTAAGAGGGTAAAGCCTCATTCTAAGATGAAAGAGTGATTTGTCAGACCTAGGCTAGTGAAATTCCATCGGCAAAACTGCAAATCAGAATTTCCTATTCCAGGGCCTCTTGGCTCTCAATCTCACTGAGTCTCAATACACAAAATCCTACCAGGGCTGGTCTTATTATTAATGAAACTAATAAAGGAATCACGTAAGGAGACAGCAGTTTCTCGTTATTCCATTTTACATTTTGTTAAAAACATCAATGCTATGCCAAATAGATAAGACTTAGGACGCTGTATTAGTTCTCTAGAGTTGCTGTAACAAATTACCACAAATTTGGCTTAAAACAACAAAAATTCATCATTCTGGAGGCTAGAAGTCCAAAGTCAAGGGGTTAGCAGGGCCATACTTTGAAGTCTCCAGGGAAGAATCCTTCCTCACATCTTTCAGCTTCTGGTGGCCTCTGGCAATCCTTGGACTTCCTTGGCTAGAGCTCCACCAGCTCCAATCCCTGCTTCCATCTTCATATGGCCTTCTTCCCTGGGTCTCCTTGAGTCCACATCTCTTCTTATGAGGACACCAGCCATTGGATATAGGGCCCAGTCTAATCCACTATGATTGCATCTCAGTTCTTACCTTGATTACATCTGCGAAGACCCTATTTTCAGATAGGGGCATTGTCTCAGGCCATTTGAGCTGCTATAACAACATACCATAGACTGAGTGGCTTATAAACAACAGAAAATTATTTCTCACATTTCTGGAGGCTGGAAGTCTGGGATGAGTATGCCAGCATGGTCAGGTTCTGATGAGAGCTCTCTTCTGGGTTGCAAACCATCAACTTCTTGTTGTATCCTCAATGGCGGAGAGCAGAGCGGAGAGAGCCCTCTCTCTGGTGACTCTTGTAAGGGTACTAATCCCATTCATGAGGGCTCTACCTTATGACTTCATCTAATCCTATCTCCCAAAGGCCCCACCTCCTAATACCAAATACCATCCTTTTGGGGGGTTGGGTTTCAACACATGAATTTTGGGGACACAAAAACATTCAGTCCACAACAGTTATCTTCTGAGGTTGGGTTGAAAATAATTTAGGGGAACACTATTTAGACCCCACCAACACCACATCAAATAAGTTGCATTTTAATATCATGAAATTCTAATCATGACTTTTATCAAAAAGCATCAAGTATCAAATCACAGGTAGGGCCATCACTAAAGAGGCCTACAACTACTTCCTTTGCTTTCTTTTTGCTCAGAAGTGGGTCCCAGCAAGATGGTATCAGCAAAATAGGTGTTTGTAGCTAAAAGATACCAGTAGTCTTTCGGTTGTTGTTGCTTGGGCAGTTTTAAAGAATCTGAAAGTCTTGGTTTGCTGTCATGTGGAAGCACTCCAGCTAAGAGAGCTGGTTTGGGATAACTCGTAGGAATATCTACTCTGCTCTGCTCTGCGTGATGTGGAGTAGTTCTTTCCTCATGGGACACTTTCATCACGTTACCATCCTTCCCCAACCCAATGACCGGGAAAAAAAGGAAACCAGCAGATGTAAAATGAGTCTCTTTTTTTAAGGGAGAAATTACTAGCTAAAATTTGGTGTGAGGACATTTGCATGACTTTGGTTATCTGTACCTTTCAGGATGCTGAGGTATGGCTTGCTCTGTTCAGGTCACACTAGACCTGTGGCAGGGATTCCTTAGGTCATCCGAAATTCCCAGCAGGTGGAGAGCATGGGCCCTGGGAAGAGGTCAGAGATGAGCAATGAGGTCTGCTCTGCTCCCTGAGTTCAAGGAGTAATCTTCCTGTTGGCTTGTCGTGCGTTACATTTTTCTCTCAAGTCCAGAAGTCTCTTCTTGCCATTAAAAACTGTGGCTAGCAGGTCATGATATTTTAATCTTTAAAATGTCTTTATTGTAGCATTAGCATTAGGTGCTTGGCATCAGACAAATCAAGAGTTAAAAGAGCTTCAGAAGAGTCACTTTGGCCAAAAACCACATTTTGAGGATTGACTTGGTTAAACATCAACATTCATTTGTGATTCGTTTAACTCTATTTCAAATCACATAACCTCAGAACATAGAAATTCAATCAAACTAAACAATATAAACCCACGGGTATGTAGTAGCAATTAAGTAGTAGTTGGAATATGTAAGTGCTTGTTAGAAGCACCAGAAAAGCTGTCCATCTGAAAGAATGGAATTTCAGGTGTGAGTGACGGAAGGAGGGGAAGCAAGGCATTCTGGTCCCGATAATTATAACTACACGTGGCTTTAAAAGAATCTATAGTTTGGTTTGTCTTCTGAACATAACCTCTGTTCATTTCTTTCAGTTCTTTGTTTCAACACCAGTTTTCAGCTATGATGCCATTTCATACTACAAAATATTTAGCGACAAGAATGGCTACAAACATATTCACTATATCAAAGACACTGTGGTATGTTCCTTCCAAGATTTATCTCCTCAAAGATCATTCACTTGAGGTTGCTCAAATAACGCTCAGCTTCACACAACATAATGTTTGTCTTTTTATAGGAAAATGCTATTCAAATTACAAGTGGCAAGTGGGAGGCCATAAATATATTCAGAGTAACACAGGATTCACTGTAAGTATTGCATGAAGCTTGATGCACCATTCAGGTTTTAATTGGCACTGATGGACATACAAAGGATACGGCACCACTTCTTTCAGTTAAGAGCATTTTTGTTACTTATTCTATAGTTTAGTTCAGACAGCTGTGGTTTCTTTAAGATTGCACATTCTTTAATAACTAGTCAACATGATTTCCTTTTGGAAAGAAGATTTAGTAGGTGGTTATTTCTCTTCTGGCACTTGGTATATAATTACATTAAAAGTATAAAAATTTTAAAATAGTAACTGGTTCTAAAGATAGATTTGCCCCCTAGCACTTGAAGCAATAAACAAGATTCAGAAGTCCATGATGACAGCCCCTTGATACAGAAATGCTATTGTAGTGATTCACTGTTATATAAGTTTAAGATTATTATCTATAACAGCTATTATTTATCGAGCGATTGTTGTGTACAACGTACTGTAAAGTAGAAATGATGATTCCAGTTTTACAGACGAGAAAACTGATACTTGGAATTTAATTAACTTGGCCAAGGCTACACAGTGGCAGAACTAGGATTTAAACCTAAAACACATTAAATCTAAGGTTCTTATTATTAACCTCAACATGGGGCTTCTTCCTTCCGGGTCTTTCCTTTTCAGTCCATCCTGCGTACTGTCTAAATAAATCTTCTTAAAATAAGCATTTATGAGCAAACAACTCTAATCAAGAATGTGCAGTTCCTTCCCCTTATTTTTAGTAAAGTCCAAATCCAGGGCACTCTCTTGTAACCTGCCTGCCATTAGCTGGAGTTCTAAGAGCAAAAGAGAAGGATCATTAGTCCAACCTCACTGGATAAAAACTCTTTAGAGACCTGTTGCTAATCCATGGAATTCTTTGAACTGTCGGCAAAGGAGTTTGGACATTACATGGGGCAGCCATTAAAACCGCGCGTGTAAGAGGAGTGACAAGATAAAAACAAATGGGACAGTTCAGAAATAATATGTTTAGGAGGTAGGGGAAAACTGAAAGCAGGAAGACCCAGGTATGGTCATAATCTAGGCCTGAGGTGACAGAGGACTGAACTAGAAAAGTGGCCATGAAACCTGGACTCCAAGGGAAAACTATGCCTCCTTTTTTTTGCATCTTTGGAACTTGACATATATTGCCTGGCACACTACTGTCAAATGAATGAAAGGAAGAGTAGACAGACAGTGAAGAGAGAGGCTGAACAGCACTGGTGGGTCAATGGCTGTGAGGGAAAAGGAAAAGGAAAAAGAGAAAGTAGACTCTGTTCTAAGTGTTAGAGATAAAGACAACTGTGAAAACTTTGACATGGCAAGAAAACTGCAGGAGGCTGTTTGCAAAAGCTACTGAATAGTTTATTCACAGGTAGTTTGAGGTGATGTGGGAAAGGCAAGTATAAGTGATGTTTGGAGTCCCGTGAAGTCAGTAAAGACATTTAGAAGGATGCTGGTTTAAAAGGTAAAATTAATACTAGGAGTAGGGTGTATTCTGTTGCTTTTTCCTTTTACTGGGGATAACAAGGTTTTTATTTCAGTGAGGATATACAAGTACCTGGGTTAATAAAAAGTTCTGAGAATTAAAAATTAGTAACCAAACCTAGGTTATTCCAAACTTTTAACACTCTAATAATAGAGCTCGTCCTAAAAATAAAAAATTAAAAGTCAGTTACTTTGTGATATTCAGATGAACTCACAGAGGAGGAAAAATCATGCCACTAAATTGGATTTCCCACCTCGTGGCTATAGTAAAACAGGTTAAAACTGGGACCCAGATGCTTAAGTAACAAGTGTGTTCTCTTGTGACTTGTTCTGCTCCTGGGTAAATTTACATGGCTCTTTGTGTGGTATCCCTGGGTGGACAAGTTTCCTGATTTATAGCAAAGTTATCTACTGTCAGTACTTCTGTAAACTAAGTTCTAAAGATGTTCGGAATCATAGGCAAAATTAAATAGTATAGCATAAAAAGTCAGTAAGCTGTTAATTATGGAAATGAAAGGGGTGATATTAATCAAACATCCTGGTTTATTTTGTGTGGCTCATAACTAATGCCTCAGAGTATGATATACATATAAGAAAAAAGAGTACTCAACATAATTTTTCTCCTATAATTTATAAACATATTTATAAGTATATTTTATGTAGCTATAAATATATTTATATATGAATTATAATTTATAAAGTCAGAGTAAGAACACAAAATTCAGAGGTATGAACAGCAGGGATTTGTGTACATAAGTGCCAATTAATTGTTTCATAAATGAACATTGGACTATATTGTTTACTATATTAGTACTAGTATTAACAATTCTATCACCATTTAGTCATCAATACTTATTTACCAACTTCTGAATATATTTTCAGGTTTTATTCTAGCAATGAATTTGAAGGCTACCCTGGAAGACGAAATATCTATAGGTAAGTTATATCAATTTATTCTAGTATTTTTATAGATTGAAATTTAACTAAAAATCTGTCAGAGTCCTCAGAATGTATAGAATATTTTTAAAAGGCTGAAATGTAATAAAATTAATTTGTGAATTAAAATAAAATATTAAGACTGTTGTACACCACATCAGTATAAAAATATACACCCCCCCAACATATTAGCTGACTCAAAATGTTTGTTTTCAAAAAGAAAAATCAAGAAATTTTAATGCTGATATAAACATGGTACTAAACATTTCAACTAAATTTAGAGGTAATTGAGGAAATTCATTTTCCTACTATGTACCAGGCATTGCATTTATTCCCATAATGTGTGCTTTCTTTTAATGTGACTTGCTTTGTCATAAGCCTATTATGATTGGAAAGAATTCACCTCTGTTCCTAAATTAGTGTTTAAGTTAGTCCACTGGCCCCCATGGTGGCTGGAATGGTGCCCTTTAAAGCCCCTTCTGGATGTGGAAACAAATACAATAGCTACCATGGGCTGGTGGTCTGCTATAGGCACATTTTTATCTGCTTTACATATGTAATTTCATTTAATCCCCACAACAGTTCTATGAGGTTGGTGGTATTGTTGGAGCCAAAATTTATACTTGGGCATGCTGACCTTAACTCCTTACATTAACTGCCTACCTAATGTTTTCCAAGATCACACCAAAATATGAACATGAATACTACTAACTGTAGCTGAGAAAATAAGAAATTTTTCCCTCTGCTGCATTCCTCTGTTCCCTCCTGGATCATGGCTTCTCATCTGTTGAGAAGACTCCCTCTCTGATGATAGCAATAGCTCTGGCCACCTTCTAACATGCCCAAGGCAAGGTCAGAGGCAGCAGCAGAAGGAACACTGCAGTGGCCACAGGTAACCTTACTAGCCACAGCAGGACTCCAACTGTGCCTCCATCCTGGCATAATTCCACCTGGTCATCCCCAAATGAGACTCTGAGCATTTGGGGTAAAGCCTGGGAGGCTGTTTGTTAAAGCCAATCACCCAGAGAGTGGGCCCAAACTTGGTAGGTACAGGTTGGCTTGTGTAGGAATGTGTGGAGGGAACATTTCCACGAAGAGCTTCCATGAGCCCAAATTTCCTGCCAAATAAAATGAAAGCCACAGGAGCTACTTAGAACTGTGTTTCTTATTTGCAATTGGCTTATTACTAATTTCCCCTTCTAGATATATGATAAGGACAGGGACCCCTTTTTTTGGTGATACTGTCAGATCTTCATTGTATCTTTTGCCGTGGGAACACGGAAAGAAAGATGGGACGTGGAAGAACTATGCAGTCTCAACCACTTTGTAAAGTGATGGTTAGGAGAAGTGACTACTTGGCTCCCATTCGAGGTGTTAGATATTTCTCACACCACAGGAAAACCACAGAGGGCTTCTCTCTCAAAGTCTGTGCCTATTCAGGAAAAGATGGACTGAAAATCAGACAAATCAAGATCCTGTGATTCCCCCTTTACTTTAAACGATATTGGCAACAGAAAAATAGAGTGAGTTTGATGTCAATATGTAAATTAGTCATTTTACATGGAGTAGTACATTTTGATAAATACAATCTCAAAATTTCAGCTTAGTTTTATTTTCATTTTCCTCTAGAATTAGCATTGGAAGCTATCCTCCAAGCAAGAAGTGCATTACTTGCCATCTAAGGAGAAAAAGGTGCCAATATTACACAGCAAGTTTCAGCGACTATGCCAAGTACTATGCACTCGTCTGCTACGGTAGGTAACGGACCTAACGCGTTCTCTACCCACCTCTGCCACTTTCTTTGTCCTCGTCATCACTATCTGATCAATCCTTAGCTACAGGTTACTGAGCACCTGTTATATGTGAGGAACTGATCTAGGTTATCTTATCTAATGCTTATGGGGAAAAATGTAAGGAGGATAGGAAGGGATTATTATCTCCATTTTTTGCAATTGAGGAAACAGACCTTCTGTTAAAGGTTCACACTGCTGGTAAGCGTGACAGCCAGATGGGAGCAAGAGTCCTTTGGCTGTAAATCCCAACCTCTTACCCACCAAGTGCCACAGCACCATGATGTTGTATTGCCAAAACAATATCATAAAAGGAAGCGTCCTCTGATAAAATGGTTGCTGGACTTCAGCCCCATTTACCTGCAGAAATGTCAATCTCCTGTAGCCAGGGAAAGAAACCTGAGCTCTTTGCCTTGGAGGCCAGCAATTCTTTGAACTATAGCTTCAATGCAGATGGAAAATGAGCTTTTGTCACCTAGTACGTTCTTTCTAAATTTGGGAAACATGATAAGTAATTCATTCAAGTATAAAATAAACAAGTAATAAAATGTACTAGACATTTCCTGGATGTTTAGGCTATATGTCCATTTAGCAAATACTTTCTATCCAGATAATTTCATTTTATGTGTAACCTTTCATCTATATCTTGGACACATAGTAAAGTTGGGTTAGGCCATCAGTAGATCAATGAGATACATTAGGACCTTGGTAATCGTCACGGGGATTAAGAAAACTGATCTGTAAAATATCTACCCCTCCATTCTCTGTCCTGACACCACCTCCCTACCCCCATTAAGCCCTGAGTTTCCATGCGAGTTGAGGGGGGACAGAAAACAAAGGGGGTTATTACCAAACATATGCCACTCTCCTGTTTCTGGTATCAACTCCCCATATTCAGGTGGGCAGCTCAGAGAATAAATAGAATCTTTGACTGATTGAGATCCCTGCTCAGTTGTAGAGGACCCTGAGGTCTCCTTTACTTCCCAGGTGGAAGACCACCCTGACATGCCACTTCCTCAGTCCAATCACCTGGGCCCAGAACCTCAGCCCCAGCCGTGGAAATGAGTAAGCATTTTAATCCAAACGCTCCCTTCAAGATGGCACAAGATGTCAGTTTAATACAACATTTTCACAAAAGGTTTGGCCAGTGGCATCTCTGAAAAGTCAAAAGATTGTTGTTCATGACCATATGTGCTGATTGTGGTTATGGCATTTCAAGGTATACATTAAATGTCCCTCTCAAGTTATGTGCAACATTTTTCATCCCAAGCTATGTGTTTATGCAGCATATATTGAAAGCTTACATGCCAGGCACATAGTATCATTGAACTAACTGTCCTGAGTCATCTGGTCTATTTTCTCTTCTGAAGGCAGAATCTGCTTTCCTTTCATCTTTATATTCGTAAGGCCAAAAAGAATGATGAGTGCATAATAGACACTGAAGGTTTGCGGAATGAAAATAGGTTCTAGGGAAGATCAAAACATTGCTGCCTTTTGCAGAGTGTACCCCAAACCTCATTTTTATGCTGATACATTTACTGATAACGACATCAGTGACCCTACACATAGGAACATGCATTTATATTTATATGCATTCTGCATTTGTACAGTGCTTTAATGCGTTTTGAAAGCACCATACCACTTTTTATATCACTTTGTTTTCCTGAGATCTACTTGAGCCTAAGTGCCCCCTGAAGCGTAAGGAATCAAGGACTAAGCTCTCATCAAAAGTTGGTGAAAGACTCCTTTCTAGAACTTGAATCGCCTGACTTTTCCACACTCACTCTTCCTCGGCAGTATGGTAATTTCCCATTTAGCAAAAAATATACTGTGTGGGAAGCATCACATCGTCTGGTGTTTTTGAAGCTCCAGTAAAATGAGTCACTGCACCATCATAGGAAAAACCTTGAAATCTTTCCCTTTAGGACTAAGAGTAAAGCTTCATTATGTAACTTCAAACTCTCCAAAAGGGATGGTGAGTAAAGCCCAGATAATAGGATTTTGAAATAGGTAAAATCATACAGATGATGCTGATGGAACAAAAGCAATGCAAAGGATGCTTATGCCACTAGGACCACACCCTCAGACCACTTGTGTCAAGGGCAGTCAGTCATTAGTTTGTCTCATAGCTTGGGAAAAAGAGAAATATATGCCAGTTGTCTCTATTGGAACTGCACACCCATGAAAATTCCATAAGGTCAGTGTTGATTGATTGACTAAAGTCTAGAAATTCAGATTCATGTCTCACTGCCTTACATTCTAACAAAAAATATAATGTGTATTTGTCCCTTTTAATAACGTTGAAGGAAAGCTAACCAAAGTGAAAATCTCTGAAATTAAATTCTGTAAAATTATGAGACTCCACACAGTAAAGAACTGCTGGTTTTGAGGGAGCCTTATAAACAATATCGCTTCTCCTTGCTCTCAGGTTAGACTGAAGAGTCAGGCAGGAAATCAATATTAGCTTTATTACCTGTAAAGGTTAATTGGAAAATGTGGCTGAGGTGTGAAGCTTCCTAATACTGCACCCCAGAATTACAATTACTCACACAAATATGGGTACAACTAGACAGCCACTGGCTTCGCCCATGGGGCCGGCCACTGTCACACTTATAGCACTGGAACAGATCAAAACAGTCCTGTTCTCTGCAGGCTGAAAGATGCCAGGAACAAGTAGAAGAAGGAGCTACTCATACTCCGGTTTTCTCAGAACTCACCACATAGGTCGTTCCCCCTCTCCTTGCTTGGGACCAAGGATGCTCTAACGGCACTCCCGCCACAGAGGAGGAAGCATCAGGAATGCAAATGAACATCTCCCAACCTCCGTGCTTGTTGCTTTTAACTTCTTGGCTGCCTGAGCAAATTTACCCTTTAAAAATGTATTTCCAGGTATTATTTATTCTATAGCTCCAGTAAGTGATAGCGTTTACTATTTGTAGATTTTGTTAAAAGGGCCAATTTCTGCACAGAGAACCTAAATTCCATGTTGGAATATATGGTGGACAGTGGTTTGCCACCCAGACATCCCATCTTCAGGTCTGAATCACTCGTTTCTCTAGCTGCTGAGAGGGCTGGTGGCAGACACCTCCCAGCTGGGCCCTCCACTCCCACCCCAGAGATTGCTCTCATCCCAGGCCACAGCCAATTACCACTTCATTCTGGGGTATAAAAGCCAGCTCAGCTGGCCCCATTCAAGACAACTCTGCAGGTCATACATCTCCAGAGCTCCCAGTGGGGTGGGCTGAGGTCAACACCACACCCCAGATGAACTTTTGGTGCACAAAATTCCTTCTGGGTCTTTTTCGTGGGGAGTGTGACCCATCACAGCATATTTGAACAGGAAATATTTTCTATATAAATTTATTTCTGCATATAGTAATTAAATGAAAGAAAAAAAGATGCTGGGTTCTACCTACCAAAATAAACTGAACATCAAACCAAGAAGCCAGATTGAAAATACGTTCTAGGTACTGGAGAAGGTTATTTGATAATAAAAACACAGCTAAAACTGGCCCATACAGCATATCTTCCCAGAAGACCGTTTATCACTGCAGCTTCTGGGACCCATTTGTGTAATCAGATCTTACCTATTTAGGTTCACTCTTGGAAAAGTGCACAGGCAACTCTTCTCTTATGTCTGTCCTTTGATTGGGCTCTGGTCTCATGTGTTCTTTCAATGTAACTTAAAAGGTGATGCTTACTTCTCTATGGGGAGAAAAAAAATTGTTGCAGAATTAAAAGAGGTAATTGAGCTTGACAGTAATCACAAATACTACCAGAAGTTCTTGTTGAAAACTAAATGTTATTTTAAAACTAACCCATGTTTTTGTTTTCATCCTATGCACAGGCCCAGGCCTCCCAATTTCCACCCTTCATGACGGCCACACTGATCAAGGTACTCTCTCTCTCATGCTGTTATCTTGTCTTAAGAAATCCTGGACTCTTATGACACTAGAGGAAGCAAGAGAGTTTCCCCACACCAACAAGGGAAACAGTGATGGATTCTCTTATTGTATAGCTTACGATTATATAGATCAGCCCATTCTTTGAGTCAAACCTGATCATATGAAATTTAATAATTATTTGCAGTAGGAACCTGGCATAATGCAAATATATTAGAGGGATTAATCCTGTCTTCCCCAATCACCCTTATCAAAAACACAGAAGCTTAGAATTGGAAGGAAACTTAAGATTTTTAGTACAATCTCCCTCCCAAATAAGAAGACCTGTTTTTTTGGTAACATCCCAAACTGGAGAAGAGTTCCAGATATAACTCCAGTTCGAAGCAGAGGGTGACTATCACGCTAGCTTTTTTGTTTTAACAGCTACATCACACTGTTGCCACGTATGAGAGCCCTGAAATTTGGAGGCTCTTTCCATTTTCAATTTCTATCAAGACAGAGCTCCTCCATCCCGATTTGTGATATTGGTTCAAAATAGTTCACAGCTCAAAGATGACCATTTTTGCTCTCAATGGAGATACCAAAGTGTATAACTGCCCTGAGACTCTTCCTGCGGTTCTCTGTTATCTTTTGATTTACTATTAAACATTACAGGGTTGAAGTTGATGGAGTCTAGGGACAGTGAGGGACTTCAGTACTCTGCTTTGGAATTGGTTTGGCTGCCAGGCCAATGGCCTAAGTATAGGTGAAGATAAGGCAATGAGGAAAAACAGAGTAGATTCAGGAGCTCAGGACAGGACAGGCATTGTAATAATGACACTGTGAATTTAGTTTCAGTTTGAAGTTATGCGTTTTTTTTTAACCTTGTGTCTAATAATGAAATACTTTTAAGAATAATAGATTGTATTTCTCATTGCAACCTGCAGTGAGAGAAATTTTAAAGCAAGAATAGTTTGGAATTTGTAAGTTTTTGTTTTAATGGAAGTCACCATAAATGTATAATTCTCATTTTATCATGACCACAAAATAAAGGTCAGCTTCCTTTTTTTAATGAGTTTCTACTTTCTTACTATCCTTCTCATATTCTTGCCAGATACAAATTTCTGTACTGTTTGCAAAGCCTTGTTACTTCACCCAATACTTACAAAACGGGGACAGTGTTCATGTCAGTGTCATATATGTCATATGTATTTATATGTTTTTTAACTCTCAAAACATAATGCAAAGTCTTTTACAGCACAGTTCTGCAAACTTGCCTCATGAAGAAATTCTCCAGAGAGGTTTATTATAAATACAGATTCTCAGGCTGTCCCCAGAAATTCCAGTTCAGTAGGTCTTATATTGGGCTAGGGAATCTGTATTTTTAATAAATCCCCAAATACGTTTTGGAGTTGCTTTTTAGAGCAGATGATATTTCTTCTATTTAGTTCTAGTTTTCTCAGCCATTTTCCATTGCATTTGGTGCCCCAAATTTTCATTCAATAGATATTTATTAAGCACTATTACATTAAAACAGACACTGTACTAGATACTAGATCCTTAAAATGAACAGATACTGGGTTAGATATGGTCCCTGTCCTCAAGGAGATTATAGATCAGTGGGGAATGCAAACGTGTGAATGGGCAGTTACAACACAGTGGGGTAAGGTATTAAGATAGGGGAAATAGAGATAGCATAAAAACATATAAGCAGGGCACCTCATCTGGGGTAGGGGGCTTAGGAAATGTTTCCTAATGATAGCTAAATCGACTTTAAGACTCATAAATATAAAGGAGGGATTGATGCTGTTTGGATGTCTAGCTTGCTCAAGTGGATTGGTATTGATACTCTTTACTGAAGGATGGGATTCACAGTGCAGAGAACATTTTGGAGAGAGGATGAATTTTGTTTTCAATGTTGAGTTTGAGGTACTGATGGCACATAACTAAGAAGAGCTGTCCTGGAGTGACACAGTTTTGGAACTGGATGTTGGAGGATTGTTTGAACTGAAGAGAATGATCATGAAGTCATTCATTTATGGAATACATGGTTACTAAGTCCATGGAAATGGATGATGCAGCAGAGTAGGGAAAATGAGGGTGGGCAGGGGTAGTGGAAAGTAAGCCTAGAGTAAAACTGTGCAGAAAACCAACACAAGAAATGCAAAGCGAAAAATGGACCTGTAAAGGAGACCAAGGGGGAACAAGAAGGAGGACAACCTTGAGAGTATATGGAGTCATGAAAGGCAGGGGAAGAGAGGGTCTCAAGAAAAAGAGAGTGCTTATCTGTGTCAAGTGCTTCAAGGAGTGAAACAAGACCTGCTCTAAATCAATGAGCTTAGCGAAATAAGGATGAGCATTAGCTTGGTCAGAGCAGTTTCATTGGAGCAGTGGAGGTAGAGGCCAGACTGAAGCAAATTTAGGTCTGCATAGGAGGTAAATAAATAAAAAGAGACTATTTTCAGTAGGTCTGACTGACGAGCAAAGAGGTGGGATAATGACTGGAAGAGACTGATAGAGGTTTAAGTTAGTTTTTGAAAGCTGATAAACATTTGAGCATGGCTGAATGCTGATGGAGGAAATTTGGAGACCAAAAGGGGTTGAAGGCATAAAGGAGGGAGGTCGCTGAGAAGGTGGGCAAAGTGGAGTCCAGAGACAGGTGAGGAGATTAATCTCCAGCACTGTGATGAGAGAGAATGAGGAAATTACCGATGTGATTATACGAAAGTTTGTAGAAAACAGTGCAGTGGCTTCATTTCCTCTGCGAAGTGGGGTAAAGTCATTGGAAAATAACAGATAGTACTTGAACCAGATGCTATAAAAACCCAGAAGAGTTGACACTTGACATGGAGGGCCCAGTTGAGGCTTAGTTGCTGCGGGCAGAGCAGATCTTCATTAAAATTACCTAACTGATTGAATAACTCTATTTATCAGATTTTCTGCAGATTCTTCACATAATTTAATCAATGAACAATATGTCATAGTTAATATGATTTGAACAAAAATCTCACATGTGACTCATCGTTCTTACCACTTGATTTCATTGTAATGAAGAGTCTTCAAACATTTGGAGAGCACATACTACATATCACGCGCTTGGTACTGAGCATGCTGAGTGCTGAGTATACAATGATGAGTGAAAGAAGGTAAAAGGTACAGTCTGGGCTGTAGCACTCCTTGCCACATTATGCATTGCTAACGCACAGTCACATAGAGAAGTCCAATTGCCACCCCTCCCTCTCCTCACAGACCTATGAAGTTCCATATTGCCTCCAAGGGGTGGGAAAATTGCACATTTACTATCCATAAACATGCAACCCGGGACTGTAGAAGCTTTAGTAAGATTTTCCATTCAACTCATCATTTCGGTAAGTCATGAATCAGAAAATTTCAGTAGCTAGGGACAGAATAGAAAAGGAATCAAGGTCAACCCAACCAGGCAACATCTGCGTGTTGTCTCTGACTTCCAGTATCTGTCTACAGAATGATAAACATGGTCTACATAAATAAATATTGCAGCCGTTCTTTGTGCTTACTCCACATAGATTCCCTTTATCCTTGACAGTTCCACACTGAGAACCCACACAAGAAGGAAGAGCTGGTTGTAGTGTGGTTATAATTGAGTATACATTTTATTTTCTTTTTTAGTTTTAACTTTTTAAATTGAATTATAGTTAATTTACAATGTTGTGTTAGTTTCAGGTGTACAGCAAAGTGACTCAGTTATACATATATACATGTTCTTTTTCAGATTCTTTTCCATCATAGGTTATTATAATATATTGGATATAGTTCTCTGGGCTACACAGTAGGGTCCTTGTTGTTTATCTATTTTATATATAGTTGTGTGTATATGTTAATCCCAAACTCCTAATTTATTCTTCTCCCCGCCCCCTGCTATCCCTTTTTCTAGTTGTAACTTTTAAGTTGCCACAAGTATCTCTTTCTTGATAGATTGTCCAAAGTTAAAATGAAATGTATTATGTATCTTATACAACTCATACTAAAACATCTATACTTGTTCTAAGATTAAATATAACACTTTGGAGCAAAATGCCATGAGTATATGAAAGCTGAGAGTTACAAGGGAAGTGGTTTGGCAAACTTAGTGTAGTTACAAGTACTCCCCCCAGCTCCCCATCTTCAAGGACCACTTTTTAAAAAAGGCACAAAAACAAGGAGACCACGGGACTGGCATATCTCAGAAGTCATCCAGACCCTCTTTTAAAAAATAAAGCCACATGGGCTTCCCTGGTGGCGCAGTGGTTGAGAGTCCGCCTGCCGATGCAGGGGACACGGGTTCGTGCCCCGGTCTGGGAAGATCCCACATGCCGCGGAGCGGCTGGGTCCGTGAGCCATGGCTGCTGAGCCTGCGCTTCTGGAGCCTGTGCTCCGCAACGGGAGAGGCCATAGCAGTGAGAGGCCCGCGTATCGCAAAAAATAAAAAAATAAAGCCACAAACTCCACTTTTTATACAAAAATCTAACTTCTCTCTAGACGATACCTAATATCTATCCAGGTCAAAACAAAGCTTACAAAAAGTCCTCTACTGCTAGAAATCCATTCGAATGTATCACTGATCTTCAGCATCAGGAGATCAATATATTTGTTCAGTTACAAAAATTAAAGTGTGAAACATAACTAAGCTCAAAGATAAAGAAGAGTTTTTTTAGGAGATCTTTTAAGGTGGAAGACAGAAATCATAGTGTGTATATACTGTTGTTCTTTTAAGATATATAACTACCTTGAAAGAAAGGATTTGAGGGAATAAGATGCACAGTAATTCAATTACAAAAAGAAAAAAGAAGGAAGGATATCACAAAAAGAAAAAAAAGAGGAAGAAGATCCTATATTAAGCAAGTACAGCAGGAAAAGTTTAAGAAAGAAATAGATATAAAAAAATCACAGAATTAATATTTGACCTTACACATTGAAGATTTCAAAACAAACTTTGTAACTATAATACATACTTAATTATTTTAAATTTGAGGTTTCAGCAATATAGATTTTGCTTCTACCACTTTTTCAGTAAAAATATATATTTTTTTAAATGTCACCTACTCAGGTCATGGCTTCATGTTGTAAAAGAAAAGTTAGAAACAGGAAAATGTGGCTGAATAAACATTGTTACTTCTGTGATTCTGCTCAGAATGTATTTTGATGCCATCAGGGTCTGTTTAAGAGACAATGACTGATGTCCTTTATAAGTTCATTCCTGCTTTAAAGGCTGGATTAAAAATATCCTTGTCAATATGAAACTCCTTAAGCAATCCTTATACAGTTTCAGTTTCATCCATAGTAAAGCCAAAGACATTTTAAGAAAGAATTTTCCTATGGAATTTCTATTAATTAAAAATGAACATTTTATTTTTTTTTAAGAAATTAAAATCCTGGAAGAAAACAAGGAATTGGAAAACGCTTTGAAAAATATCCAGCTGCCTAAAGAGGAAATTAAGAAACTTGAAGTGGATGATATTAGTAAGACCTTTTAAAATTTTCTCATGAATAGATATGAAGCTGAACACTTATCAGCTTTTGCTTTTTTAAAACAAAATTGTAGGGTAAATATTATAATCCAATCTCTACAATATTACAGGATCTTAATTTTAAAAATCTTACTGTCACATTAAATTTTTATGAAATATCTTTCATATGTTTGTGAATAGGTTGATCTTATACTTTTCTATAGCTCCATTTCAACACTGATACTTTTAAAAAGAGTTTACCTAATTTTAAAATGTGTGCTTCTAGAAAAATAATAGTTCAACATTTCTAGCAATTTGTAAATTGGACAAAAATATGTAATAAAAATCAAGTAAAACATAGTCTTTGTTCTTTACAGTTTACTAGTTATAAATTGATTTTATGTTATGTATTGTTATTAAAGAAAATAAATAATGCTATGAGTATAGTGGAATGAAGATTTTTCTCTGTTTTTGTTTTTCAAGCTTTATGGTACAAGATGATTCTTCCTCCTCAGTTTGACAGATCAAAGAAGTATCCCTTGCTAATTCAAGTGTATGTAATATTTTCTTTGGTTTAAAAACTATTTACTGAAAATATGTTGGATTAAATACACATTTGTGAGATAGAATGAACCATTCTCCTCTGTAACAGTTCCTATTGATGCTGTTTTTATATATTCCCCAACTAATCAGAGTAAATAAAATATGGCTATTTAAAATAGCCTGAGAAAGTTTTGAGATTTTTAGATGGACTTGCTTGCATTTACTGTTTTGAATTTCCTTTGTATGGCAAATTGCCTAATGTGTCAGAATACCTTTGAGATAGAGAGATTGCAGCCAAAAAATATTGTAAATCATCTTAACATCTTATGTAATTGAGTTAGAAATGAAATAAGGGAATGGAATACATTTTGTGGAATCACACCCAAAATCAGTGCTGACCTACACACAATTTGCTTAAAACACCATGCATTTTTTTTAGTATATCTTATGCCTGCTTTTAGCAAGTGGCAGGTGGCAGAAATGACGAAAAACCCACACATATTCCTTGAAATGCCAACCCTAGATGTATCCGTTTTGGGGAATAGGAGAGGCTGTGTCCCAAAACAACTTCCTTGTAGCAAACCTCTGGGAAAAGCCTGGTCCTCTCTTGATTTTGAGCCAGTTCTAATGCCACTGTTATTGAAATTTTATCATACAAATGTACTGGGAAATACTAAAGGCAATTCTTGGCCATGATGGGAAGTTGACTTTCACAAAGGAATCAGAGATTCTATCTTTTTCTTTTTTTCTGTAGGTATGGTGGTCCCTGCAGTCAGAGTGTAAGGTCTGTATTCTCTATTAGTTGGATATCTTATCTCGCAAGTAAGGAAGGGATAGTCATTGCCTTGGTGGATGGTCGAGGAACAGCTTTCCAAGGTGACAAACTTCTGTATGCAGTGTATCGAAAGCTGGGTGTTTATGAAATTGAGGACCAGATCACAGCTGTCAGGTGAGCGCCTTCTCATTCAAACAGAAACTGATGTCAGCAAAAGTCATGCAGTCATTCTCGGGTTTCCCCAACCTTAATGTCTTAAATTTTTTTTGTCCATTTTCCTAACTTCATCTAAAGCTATCATTAACCTTAAAGTGATGTTTTTACCCAATATAAGAAAAAATTATTCACGGAAGAGAGAAGAAAAATGATTTATGGTGAAAGATGATAAATACTCTCTTTCCACGTTTCAGTCATTCTAACAGAGTTTCATTACCATGGCTCACAATTAGCAGAAAACTTTGTATAACTCTAGGGATGGTCAGTAGGAAACCAGACATCTGAATTTGCTCAAGCCTTGTGGATTCTACCTCATAAATTTAGAAATGGCTCAAGATTTCATCAGCACTATATACTTACAGATATTAGCATTCTTTTGTAATTAAACTAGCTATTTTAGCAAGAATGTGTTTTCCTATTTTCATTCGACAAAAAATTTCTTTTACATAATAGAAATCTACCAAAACATGTAGGGGAAAGACAGATTTATAATCTGAGTTCTTCTTCCCAACTACATTCTCAACCACAATTTATGGCTCAATCATCTCTTCCTGAAACAAAAAGAATAGAGTCACCAAAATTGTTCCTAATTTGGAAACACTGTGCAGGATTCTTCTGGATATTTCTGTATAGTTGTTGGGTTTCTGTTATGATGTGAGTAGGTGAAGTTGGGGAATACTAGTTTGTAAATGTAAAAGCTAACACAGGCTGACTGTACTCTTAGTCATGGATATATGTGCATGAGTGATGTCTAAAGGTCAAACACTGTTTCACAGCAAAGAGCAATTTAGAAAATTAATTAGTATGTTTCTTTTATCATCTTAATATCATTAGCAGTTATTGATTTCAATGCAGCACACACAACACAGATTATATTTAACAACTAGGAGCCAGGCCCAGACAACACTTTTCTGTATTTTTTTGTCTCTAATCAAAGCAGAAGAATTTTGACTCACAAATAATTCTTTTTTTTAAATAGAAAAATAATCATAACCCATATGCTTTCAGATTTTTCTTTCATCCTGTGAACAGTAATATACACACACTTACACCTAAAACATTCAATTAAAAACAAAGTCGATTTGAGTTAAATCTGAAAAATTGATAAGTAAGTTATTAAATAACACTATACAATCTGTAGGCATCATTCACACCTAACTTCTAGGAGGCTCCGTCTTTCTTACTGATCCAGATTTTTGGCCTTTCCACTATTTTAACATTTTTGAGGGAGTCTTCGGCCTGATAGAGAGTCATAGAAAAGATAGTTCAAAGAAAAACTCTGAGATTCAATCGTTCATGTAAAGACTGTGGTACGCCTTAAGAATATTAACACAATTGTCAGCATTATAGACTTAATTCTTTACGGTACTGTTTTTGGCATTGTGGGTCGGGTCACATTTATTTGTATTTAAACCATGCAATAAACACCAAGGGCATGTAATCCTGGGACAACATCAAAAGACAGAGATGTAAATTATGGTTTGTAATTCAACTTTCCAAAGTTGGTAGAGCTAAAAAGTGGTTTGTTTTGGCACTGGTTAAAAAACAATCATCATTAACATCATACATCATTATATTTTTGTGCATTTATTTACCACCAAAAATGCAGCATTCAAATTTAAGAGGAATACCTTAAGAAACAGAACAGATAGAACTGATAGCTTCTTAATGTTTTTCCTTGGATGAAATGAAAATTTAAACATGAAACCCATGTATAGACCGTAAAAAAAATTGTTATTTCTGGTGTCCAACATATAGGACACGAAGCCACAAATTCTATTGATTTTCACAATAATATAAATGTCTTTGGCATTTAGAATTGAAAGGAAGATGGACCAGAGGCGATAATTGGCTACGTTTACCTTCTCTGAGCCATTTTTAGGATGGAACCTGAAGAATGTCTTCCTACTATAGATCAGGCATATGTTCGCTCATTGACTCAGCCATTCAAGAACAGATGAAATATTAGTATATGCTATTACAATACTCTGTATAAAATTGTGCAATTTACAATCTCGACATTCAGTGCACTTACAGGTTTTGAAGAGCGACTAAACCACATGCACTCAAGGGAGCACGGCTATTAGATGGAACTTTTTGTATTCACTTTAGTGAACAGGGGCAGCTGTATGACAAAGCACATATACGGCAGTGGAGATGCCAGTTGGGGCTGGCCTTGGCTTTGCTTGAAACCATTATTCTGCAAGAAGGAAAGGGAAGCCTTGAAATCCTATGCTTTGAGAAAACAAAAGCTAAAAGAATAGACTTATAGTGATAATTCTAGAAATAATTCAATCACATATCTTCCTGAGAAGTGTTTTAGTAATCAGACACTGAACGTCTGACTTGAGGAATTGGGATTGTAATTCCTCTACGGTAGTCCTCAAATTACCTCCCCTCAAAGAATGAAATTTTTCCCTGGAATCTCTTATGAAATGCAAACTGGCTAAATTTTTTATATACCAAAAAATATCATAAGTACATATTTGGAAACAACAATAAATACTAGTCAGGGTCAAGAAACAGAGTCAAGCAAAGCAAAGCAGGAAAAAAAGAGAGGCCCTACAACGGCACAGATTTTGACTATACATAAGAGAAAGCCCCAAAGGATATGCTTGTGAGGTCAAAGCTTAAGGAAAACTGAGACCTGCTTATTCAGGCTCCTCTGCAAGTGGTTCATATGTGAGACCCTTAAAATTTCAGTAGTTATAGGATCGAATATGCTCATTTGGGGTAGGTTTGGCATTTTTGACATTCCCACAATTTTGAAATTTTATATAACTTCAGGGTTAGCAGTAAAGAAGGATTATATGAGAAAAAAAATATATCATACTGTTATACATGGTATCAATAAGAACATTTCCAAAATAGAATAATAGTAATTGATGACTAAGGTTTCGAACTGACCTTAGATTTAGGGTATTTTTATGAGAAAAAAGTTGTAAAGTCCAGTCCAGCCTCCAAAATTAGAAAAAAAGCTTTTTCACTTGCTATTAACATTTTGTTGATTTAACCACATTGTCAACAGTATCTCTGATAACCCTCCTGGAAGCTCTTCAGAATTTGGAGGTAAATTTTATAGAGGTTTGTTGGTCTCAGATTATCTAGCTAACCTTTAACCTAGTCCTTCCACAGTAAGTGTTAATGTTTCATTTCCATGTTAACTATTGCACTATCGTTTCCTGTAAATGTCATCCTTTCGGAATAAGCCTAGGAAGGGAGCTGTTAAGAATTTCCTGGTCCCATGTATCACCTGTTATTTGCTTTTACCCCAAATGCAAGGCAATATGATTGCTAGCTTCTGGGAGATCATAAAATCACGATTGATTTTATGGCTCAGAACTGGCTTCAAGCACTAGCGGCAAGATCATTTTTTTGACAAAGAAAGTGAACCTTCTTTTCTTTCACTTGGCTTTTGAAGTTTGTGGGAGAATTGCCGAAATGCCGCAATTTGCTGCCCGTTTTCTCTACTTTACCGTGACCAAGCGTCAACACAGGTAGCAACTTTCCGTTTGCTACTGCGTTTCTCCCCTGTAGACCCCTCAGTGTCCCTCAGAATCAGTGTCGAGTAAGCTGTGACTGACGGGGCTTCTTCCCATCTGTTTGTGCCGGGCATCTGCCCAACTCCTCTATGCATCAGAAACATGCATTTTGAATCCATGCAACGAGCAAAATGGTTGCTGTGAAATCCCTTTAAGAAATTCCATTATTTAACTAATGCAAATCGCTCGGTCCTAGTTCCAGAGAAGAATGAGAAAGGGCATTAACGTCACTTAAGGCAACCAAAAAAATAGTATTTTTCTGGGGTCATGAGTGTCACTTTTGTCTCTTCCCCTCTTTTCCTTCACTGTCCCATCCAGGCCTCTATAATGGCTCATCCACTTTGCTTCTTTCTTCCACTGCTTCTGCTTCTCTAAGAGTTTCTTGAGTTTTTATTAAAACGCTCCCCAAATAAATCACAATTGCTCTAGAACACCAGCCATCAAGGAAGCATGGAATAAATTAGCCTAAAACACTCTCTTTTTGTACCAATGACGTAGTTAGATTTCTGAGGGCTTCCCAGGACTTTTTGAAGGTTGTCTTTCAGCATGGTCCCTTGCTCCTAAGGATAGATTTATTTTCAAACTCATTTTTAAATGGATTTCCCTCAATTTCTGTGAGGGAAATTGAATGAATAATGTTCAAATCCTGAAAGATGCATACAATTGTCCAAACCATGATGAACTGAGGGTACCTAAGTGTGAAATGGGAGAGGGATGGATGTTTTTCCATGGATGGATGTGACCAAAAATGAGACAGTGATTATAATGCATGTCAACCTAAATAAAAGGTTAAAACAAGGCAAGCTCAAAATTGTCCAAAAAAATGAGTTTATTCAGGAATAGCAGAGGAATTGAAATTCTGGACTCACAAACTGTAGCAAGCTGTGGGCCCATCCATTGAGGGTTTGGGGAAGGCTGTATTTATAGGGAGGGAATGAAAGAGGGGAGAGTTCAGTGAGAGTCTATTAAAATCGAAACAAACAGAGACCAGTTTTGACTACTCCCTGGACAGACAAAACCAATCCCATCCTACAAACAAAGCTCAATTCAGCATATTTTGAGAAACCAACCCAACCTGGGTCATTTCTTGTTCACGCCTCTGGAAACCATAAGCAAAACTTCCCAAGGTTGATATGAGGCAACCCTTGACTAACTCCCTATCGTTGAAGAAAATTTCAATATGACCAGTTTTATGGAAATCAGGCATATATGAAAATCAGTCTCTCACTCCTGAGGGCACATGTGTGCAAGTTTTCATTTATATTCTTCAGTCCCATTTTAGGTTGAAATTCTTTTACATTAACATCTAAGCAAACAAAATCATAAGAATTAATAAATTTTAAAACAGCAATAATGAAACCCTTTTTTCCAAAAGCTGGAGATTTCGAAATTTGGTCCTAGTCATGGTGCTATTACTTCTGGTGTTACTATGAGCCAGTCTCTCTTTTTTTTTCTTTAAAATATCTTAAGTGCATTTAATAGTAAATTCAAAAACATGTGGCTATAGTGTCAGAACCTGAGTTAACCATTTGTTTGTTCACTGCATTAAAAAACATTTTCCCCTTTCAGTCTATTCTCATTTGCTGAGTATGAGCTTTTCTCTTACTTAACCTGAGTCCCAAGTAACTCACCAGCACAGTTAGGGTAGGAGGCCTTACAGCCCTGAAAGTATTACTCAATAGATGCACCATAGAGTCTAAAGGATCCTTTTACCCCTTGCAGTAAGCGTGATAATGTTCTTTTAACTATTTGTAAATGCAGCCTGATTATGCAAGTGTTTAAACAAAGAAAATGTAGCATTTCTATTAAATCTTTGGATTAAATATGCTTGTGTAATGAAGTAAATGTCACGTGTACACACTTAAAATTCTAAAAATTTGTTTCTTTTCCTTTAGAAAATTCATAGAAATGGGTTTCATTGATGAAAAAAGAATAGCCATATGGGGCTGGGTGAGTTGTTTTGTATGTTTTATGCCTGTTATTTGGTTCATCATTTTCTAAAGTGTTCGCTTATAAGGTTTCTCATGAAATGTTAATGTTGCAACATAATTTAATCTGTCAATGGAAACAGTCAATTTGGATAATCTGGGCTTCAAAGTGGTGGCTTTAAGTGTTTGTTCCTTTTTTTCAATCATTTAGTTTCTTCCCTGTATAGCAAATTAACTCATAATTGACGCATTTTCACTTAATTTCTGGTATTAGAGTATACTGAACTGAACCATATTCATCAGAACTTAAATTTCCTTTGTTATTTTAGGGTTAATATATTTCTTTTCTTTTATATGTCATCATTTCATTTTCATGAAAAGCTAAGATAAAGTTTGAAATGATATATCTTGGCTGTTTTGATTCTTTTTTTTTCTTCTTGCAATCAAATTCTTTTACCAGACCTAACGTTAATTTGTGCTAACTGGAGAGAAATAATTATTTATTACTAGTTATAGATCATGGAGATAATTTCCCACGTTTGAAGAGCTACACAGGTTTTTTAAACACACATTAAAAGGAAGTGGCAACGTTTATCAGTCATGGACAATGAAGTCACTGGAAAGTTTAGAGAAATATGGGAAAGAGTTTAGATTTGCCCATTATAAATTATGATAATTACCCTTCAAAGAAGATTTCCTGTTTCACTTTTTGGTCTGAGTTTGTACATTTGCAAGTCAATTTGCAGCCATTTGTGCTTGGGTTGTTTTTCTTGGCTGTTTTCTCTGAGCGCGGCCTGCACAAGATGGAGGGAATGAAACCCAATATTGAAGGGAATCTGCAGGATTCCACTCATCTCTCAGCTCAGTGACCAGATGAAGAGCTGTTATGAATTTGTGGAAAGTTGTTACTTCAAGCCATTTGGTCCTTCTTAAAACTATCAAATGTTAAGTATCTAAACAGAATGGAATTCAAATGGGTGGAAATAAATGAAATATTTTTATAGTGAAATATTTCAGATAAGACCTTTCTTGCCATCCATTTTTATGAAATTTCCTAAAGTAAATCCTTGAAAGATTCACATTTCGAACTGAACACTTACATATAATATTAACATTTCTCTTAGAGTTTCACTTTACTTTTACTTCAGTCTTTGAAATAACTGAAAGCCACCTTTTAACTTCACTTCTAGAACATTCTAGGTATTAGTGGTTTGGTAGAGAACCATGTGTGTGGGATGATTTAAGAAACCCACTCATCACATGAAGGAGAGTGAGCTTTATCCATGGCTCTGTAACGTGTTTCTCTTCTTATTTTTCTATGTTTCTGTGATCATTACACTCCATTCCTTAAATGTCAGTGTTTTTCTGAGTCTGGTCTTCATTCTTGTTGTTCTTCACTTCCTTGGGGAAACCCATGTGGTTTCAAAGATGATGATGACTGTCAGATGCCTGCCACCAGCCCCCTCCTCTCTCTTCTGAGCTCCACATTTCAAATGGCTACTGATCATATTTCCCAAATGTCTTACAGAGGCCTCAAGCTTAACTTGCCCAAGTTAAACGTATTACAGTCTACTTTAAAACAAGTCTTCACCTTTAATAAGGACCTCACCACACACCTAGTCATCCAAATTAGTAAGTTCAGAGTTATTTTCAGCTTCCCCTGCTCCCTGACTCCAATACTCTGTTGATTAGTAAATTCTATCAATTCTGCCTTCAAACATTTGAGTCTATTCTCATCATCCCCACCGACATTGCTTTAGTTCAAGTTTCTTTATATGTAATCTGAATCAGAGCTCCTCAAACTTTAGCTTGCATAAGCATCACCTGGAGAACGTGTTAAAACAGTGTCCAGGCAACCCCCCCGACCAGTACTCCAGTGTGGAGTCTGAGGGTCCACTTACATGGACCATAGATTGGGTGGTACAGGTTTAACTATTCCAGTTGCTTCTTAACTAGCCTCCTTGCGTTGGTCTCACAAACTCCAATGTTGCTAATGAAGTTATTGTTCCAAAACACAATTCTTGCCATGTTGCCTTTTTGCTTACATATTTCCTAGGGCTACATGTTGACCTCAGCCTAGTGCCCAAACACATTTCCTTGCATGCAAGGCCCTTGGCAATCTGGTTGCATCCTACTCTTCCAGTCTCTCTCCCTCCACTTCTCCCCACTCTTTTTTTTTTTTTTTTTTTTTTTTGCGGTACGTGGGCCTCTCACTGTTGTGTGCTTCCTTTTTCCCATGTGTTGATCAGTCCTGTTCCCTACACCTGCAATGCCCATTCTCTTCTCCCATTCCCCATGTTTTCCTCTCTCCAAAACACAAAATTCCTACTTGTTCTTTAAGACCCAACTCAGATATGAATTTTTGTGCTCCAATAGCTCTTTATACTACTTTTATAGGAACTGCCATGCTTTATCTTGTTTGTGCATTGTTTGCTCTCACAAGAATCAAGGAATGGACTTTGTCTTTCTTCAACTTTGTTTCTCAAATATTTAGCACAATATTGTCCATCTCACATATCTATGATGCTGTTTAAAATGAATTTAATCCTGTAAGTCAATGTTCCCCCAAAGGTGTCATGTTAGTATCAGGAAATTTGGGGGAAATGTTCTCTGGTCTAATAGTTTGGTAAACTATGAAGTCTATATAATAGTGCATATAGCCCCTATAGTAAAGAATCCTGTTAAATTTCATTTAATACAGTATTACCAAAAAGTACTTGATTCCATGGGTGCCTCTTTTAGTAGTGGTCTTGAAGTCAGTAGGGAGTGGAATTGGAGCCTTAGAAAGATACTCTTGGCTGCAGAATGAAGAGCAGCCTGATGTTGGGGGAGAGAGTGGTCCAAAGGGCTAAGAGAGCAGTAATACGGGCAACAAATACCAAGGGCCTGAATTTAGGCAGTGAAGAAGGGGACAGGAACAGGTCATAGCTCTGAGCGCTCTTTTATAGTATAATAAGCAGACACCTATGGGAAATTGGAGAAGGGAAAGAGAAAGACGCTGAGAATGACCATGTGGGTTTGTTTAGCTATCACTGTGTTCCGTAAGTACCTGTTTCTACGAAGTATTAGCTACGTTAGTGGTCTGAGAAATACTCTAAAGCTAGCCACGCAATTTTTTTCTTTGGTCAATTGGTCAATAAGTTGCAAATCTTACATTTCCCTCCATTATCCAGATTAAGAAGGGGAGAGAAGGCATTTTTATCTTTTTATCTTACACTTTCATTTTTCTGGCACCAAATTAAAGTCCAGTAGCTTGTTTTTTAGCTTCCTCTTAGACATCCACTATGCACACAGCATTATGCCTAGGAAGCGTCTGTTATGACAGTCGTTCTGATCTGGGCAATTTTGTCCCTTAGGGGACATTTGGCAATGTCTGGAGATGTCGTTGGTTGTCAGAACTAGGGGAGTGCTACTAGCGTCTAGTGGGTAGAGGCCAGAGATGCTGTTAAATATCCCACAAGGCACAGGACAGCACCCAACAAAAAAGAATTATCCAACCCAAAAAGTCAATAGTGCTGAGGTTGAACAACCCTAATTTATATGAAGAAAAATTGAAGCAATTATTCTGACAATTGAAGAGCAGCAGGGGCTTTGCCTAAATTATTAGAATAACAGCCTCATTTATGGGCTTTGCTTTGTTAATATAGACCTAGCCAGGTGGTGTTGAATAAGCATTAGTTCGTGATTTAATCTTAGCTCCCTTCTCTTCCAGTGACTAATTATAAGCAATTTGAATTGCTATGTGTGATCAACAATGTAAAAGTAGGACAAATGCACCTCTAATGAAACTATATTAGACTCTGAACTTAAAACTTCCCAAAGAGGTTGCCCTAATGTAGGGATATAGAGGAAGTGGCTTGTCGTCAGGCATCCTGCAGTTGGGTCTCAACTCCACCGCTTACTCTAAATTTATTCTGAGCCTCAGTTTCCTCGTCACGAAATGCAACAATAATTTCCTCATCAAGTCAGTGTGAGAGTTAGATGAGTTAATAGGAAAGTCATATATTAAGCAAATATTTATTCTATTCCCACTGTGTTTCAGATTGTATTGTCAGTGCTAGGGAGACATTCATTAACCAGAGAGACAAAAATCTCTACCTTTATCGAGTTGGGAATGGTTGGGGAGAAAGGCAATAAGCAAGATAAATAAGTAACATATACAGGATGTTAAACAATGATCAGTGCGATGGAGAAAAGCAAAACCAAGCAAGAAAGGAGCAAGGAGCATCATATAGGATTGGTGCAATTTTAGATCAGAAGGACAGGTGAGACTTTTTTTTTTTTTTTTTTTTTTAGAGGTGGGAGGTGGGAGGTGGGAGTGGGGAGAGAAAGGACACAGAGCCTGTGGGACCACAAAGACTGTTGCAATGACCTTGGCCATACAAACATTAGCTAGTTATTATTATTGTCTGTAGGTGAAATGTTCCAATCTGCATTATAGCTCCCATCAGAGTACTATTCCATAAATCCCTCAAAATTCTGTGCCCTTCTAAGAATGTTTTTAAAGATATCCTTCATTTAAACAAAATGGCAAAGCATCTAAGTGCAAAGGACAAAATTCTAGAATTCTCATGGCCAATCTGCTCCGTGGGTTCTTTTCTTTCTGCAGCCACCCACTCTGCCTTGGAGCCCCACCCATGGGAGAGCAGAAAAAAGTCAGCTCGGGTGTTTTTTTTCTCTTTATTTCTACAATAGAAACAGCTTTTCTAAGCTGCTTGAGAATTTCAAGTACACCTTCTTTTATTGTGCTGCTGCTACACTCGTTTGCTTTTACAAATTCCTGGAGGCAATTTGTATTCATGTTGAAAGCATGACAATTTTATTTACATACTGCCCTATTATCTAATCACTGAATAGATACAAGTTAATATTTTTATAATTCCTAAGATTTTGGATAGAAATGTTCAAAACCCTCTTTACTATATGCAAATGCTTTAATTTCAAATGTCACTCCATGCTATTTTCTGTTCTGGGGCATAGGAGAGGAGAAGCAGAACCCAGTATTATAATTTGCAGTGATCACACTTTTCCAATAAAACCATAAACAGTAATCATATTTCTAAAGGACTCAGGCTTACTCTACTTTCATTTAAACCAAAAATTAAGAAGGAAGAAGAAATCTTTTGTTTCAGTAATAGTTGTTACTAACCTGCTGATCAAAACAGATTATTTTTATGTTTTAAGTGAAAGTTTGATCCTGATAGAGAATTTTCACTTATCAAAATGATTTTTAAACCCACATGTTCCTTCTATTTTAAAATATATTTTTCCTCTATTAAAACACATTTTAGTTCTCCTCCAAGTATAATGAAAGGAGGCCACGGTATAATTGGAGCTGCCACTTTTAGTCTGTGTTTTGTAGCCAAGGGTCCTCAATAAGATTCCCCAGAGTTGGAAACAGAAGACTGTAAACTAGTTAGTTAGCATTCTTTCTCTAACAATTGAATTCAGCAAGATGGTTTAGTTTATTCCCTCAGGCCATGTATTTCACAGATTAAGACTAGACCCAGGCCACTGACTTGCCACCTGATTTCGCCATGTCTGTCTCCTGTCTCTCCCTTGCTCTGTAGGGCTCTCACTCCCACTCTCTCTTTCACCCTCTCTCAAGACTGACTTTTCTGTAGCAAAGGATGATAGGATCTCTCCAGACCGGAGGGCAAATGATTCCCAGAAGTTTGTGGCAATAAAGTCCTAAAAGCAAGGCACACCCTTAGTTAGAGAGTCGCACTGTCCTCTTTTGATTTGTAAGGATGTTCCTGGGTTGGGGCAAGAATAAGCCCTGAGAGTCACTTCCTAATCTAGCACACACATTTGGGGTGGTGGGGAGGGGAGAGAGGGGAGGAGGGTCTATGTCCCAGAACACTGCTTAATCCATGCTCCTAGAGGAAGCATCTCTCTCCCAGCAGGTTAGTACAGACAAATTTTGCCTTCCAGGGAGAGATGAGCTTTACTGTGACACTCTGTTCATTTCTTCATTTTTAGGAAAAGGTTCAGATTTTCAAGTGACACAGGCACACATCTCCTTCTGTTATGAGGGTCACATTTCTGAATCACCTACCAATTCCCTGGGGAAGAAAATTGATGAGTGCTAAACCTACTCCAGACTCTGCAATTTGTATCCCCTTTTGTATTACTTTATTTTTCCATTAAGTTAAGGAGGGGGACATGTAAGATTTTTTAAGACACCAGTGGCTTTTCCTCCTTTGCGCTGCTATACCAGAAATCCTCAAAACAGAATACGTAACACTACCTTATACAGAGACTCTGGCCGTGTCTTAAACTACTCAAAAGGTTCTTGTGTCCTTCCCTTACTGTTCTGTTATGAAAATAAATGAGTAAATATACAGATATAAGTGCTGCCTCACAGGAGTTTTTTGCACGTTGTGGGAAGTATCTTGCTTTTACTTTTGGGGAATGATCTTCTTTTTTGTGTATCTTTTTAAAGTAAAAATCCTGTTTTTGCCATAGCAAGGTCCTGGTTGGAAAAACATAGAGGGGGGAAAAAAGAATTTTGCAGAAAAATTGCAATTATAGTATCTCTTAAACTGCCCACACCATGTTCGGATCAGCACACCAAGTATTTGTAATTGACTAAGCTGAAATTGTTGTCATGTCTGGTGGAGTTTGCTACCAAGAGTGCAAGATAGACATTTAATCTACCCTATCCATATTCCCCAGCTCCCATCAGCACTTACTGTGAGTAGAATTGCTATACAAATACCTTAGAGAGTTTATGAGAGTCAATCTGGGACTGACTTGTAACAATGTCTCTATAGTCCTACGGAGGGTATGTTTCATCGCTGGCCCTTGCTTCAGGAAGTGGTCTTTTCAAATGTGGAATAGCAGTGGCTCCAGTCTCCAGCTGGGAATATTACGGTATGGAAACATTTCATAAATATTGCTGCGAAAACATTTAACACATAATTACTCTATATTTAAGGTTGCTAGGAAAACAAATTATGCAGTAAAATTCACCCCAGCATCACTGGGAAAAATATCATCTATAAATGAGGTTGTTTATATGATTCATTATAATCATGTTGCAATAATCACGGCAATTTTAAGACGAGGAAGGACTCTTCCAAAACCCAACCAAAGTTATTCTCTTCCAGAAACCGTGTGCCCCGTGATGAACCAAATCTTTAAAATCAGAGTTAACCCTGTTTTCACAGACACACACAGGTGCAGCTGAACTAGCTTTTAAGCACATCTTAGGGAAAGTCAGGACGTGACCAAGCAAATCACCGCCATGCCACAGTTTGCGGCTGCCTGTTACATTGCTCTAGAAATCAAAGAAACAAAAATTTGTTCAAGAAGTACACCTTCTGTGTCTGCCTATTTTTATGATGAACATCAATGCAGGACGATTATTTGGAAATAACTCTAATAAATGCACGAAAATTAGCTTTCATCAGATCCTCTTCCCTGTGTTGTGGTGGAAATGAGACAATTATTACTTGTAGGGAATCTCCATTCAGAGAAAAACGTGTGTGTGTGTGTGTGTTTTGGGGAAGGACTTGGGGGACAAAGTTCCATCCCAAATTAATTAAGACACCAATAAATGTACTAGAGGTGGCTGCATTTGTGATTTCTTTTAAAATATAATGAGGTCATTCCTAGCTCAACATTCTCCCCACTGAAGAACTTTGGGTAGAAGTGAAAAAGTTTAAGAGCAGCTCTTTCTATCGTTAGCTGCTCCTGTTTCCACAGTCTTCTCCTGCATTGCTTCTCCAGCCCTACTGAGGCAACTTGCAGAGCGAATGACTTGGGTGGAGCGTTACAGTAAAGGGCAGCAAGAACCTTCCTCGGCAGCTCCACCTGGGAGATTGAAGAGCAGTTATCAAACTCGGGGGTGGGGGGCTCTGGTTGGTTAATGAAATGACACATATCACATGCAAACAACACACTCAGATACTCATATGTTTTACAGCATCTATCTACACAGAGCGATTCATGGGCCTCCCAACAAAGGATGATAATCTCAAGCATTATAAAGTAAGCATTTTCTGTTTGATTTAGGTCATTAATTTATTTCAAATGTGCTAAATAATTGTAAAGCAGTCATTCAGAGTTTACAGTTTTGCTGGGTCCCCAAAGCAAGTAGGATGATCTTTTGTCAGCTGCAAAACACCTCACTAAAAAGGAATTGACTCCTTTTGGATTCTATTTTTTCTTTCCCCATCCTCCTTCCCTAACTTCCCTTTTCTTCATCCCCCTCCCCAGCCCCTACTCCTACACAGCTTGAGCGGGCATCATTTATGCCTAAGGTCTCACTCATATGTAACATATGACACATAAACTTTCAGTTTTTCAAACTAAGAATCAGATGGAAGTAATGCAAATGATGATGAAAATGTGTTGCTCTGACTCTTAAATATTTATCAACCAAAGCAATACATAATTTCAGTATTGGTGCTAAGTCCATTGCACAATGATTTAGCTAGTTTTCTATTAGAACTTGCAGCAACTAAAATGTTAATTTTTCCCCTTTTCCAGAATTCAACTGTGATGGCAAGAGCAGAATATTTCAGAAATGTAGACTATCTTCTCATCCACGGAACAGCAGATGGTGAGGTTTAAGCAAGACTCTTACACATAAAAATACTGAGCCAGCATCACTTTGTTTAAGAAACATTAAGCATCTCCTATTCCTGTGCTCAGGGTCAATACCTAAGAGTCAGGGACATTTCCATGAGCGAGTGTGATTACTCACTGCTGACAATGTCAACTGCATGACTAGATAATTGTTGGTGTTCATTTCCAGGCGGTACATTGTCACTCTGTGCTTTCTGGTATTTAACAGCACTTTAACTCTCTCTCTTTGTTGCAGATAACGTGCACTTTCAAAACTCAGCACAGATTGCTAAAGCTCTGGTTAATGCACAAGTGGATTTCCAGGCAATGGTACATAATTTTGTTTCACTCGTGTTCATGGCCTTAGACCCCTAAGCTAAAAGGAGGACTCTTCTTCTTCTTCTTTTTTTTTTTTTTTTAACACTAAAACCTGACAAGGAGGCTGTTAAGGTAGAGTAGACAGAACATTAGCAAATGACTCTTGGATTTTTCATGAACTCCCTGAAGGACACTTGTCAAACCATGTCATCTCTGTTGATCCCAGTTGAGTCATATATAAAATAAAGGCATCCACAAGATTAGAGGATCTTCTAGCTCAAACATCCAATAGTTCTGTGGTCCTACGTATTAAGTGTAGCTATGTGCTTAGAGTCCCTGTAAAATCTGAGAGGCTCAAAGAAGCTAGAAGATTCTGTTTATTCAGTAAGAAGCAATCGCAGAATGTTATGAGACCTCAGAGGCTCCCTGAAATCAGATGGTTCCACAGAGTTAGAGAATCCTTCCAGCTCTGTGTTCTCAGTGCCTGGCGTGGGGCTGGCCCATCACAGAAGGTCATACTTTTACTGAGTAAATGAATAAATGAGCTAGCTGTGAAATCCAGTTGCATGAAGAATGGGAAATGGAAACAGAGAGGAAAATAAGACAAAAGCCAAAGCAAGGGACACAATCCCTGGTGGCTATTGTTTCCCCTCTTCAGGGAACGTAAATTCTCCCTCACTTGCTTATGTTGCCCAAGCACCTAGAAAAGGAAACCTCCATCTTTTGGAAATTTGGTTTCTTAAAATAATTTAAAGAGGGTGAGGTGAGATTTTTCTGATCTTTTTTTTTTACCCCATTCACCCATTTTTGAAATCGTGACTCCCAAAGTAAATTCAACTCATAAGTATACAGCATTACATCAATAACCACTAGCCACCTTTATTCAGTGAAAGCAATAATCTTACTGGCAACTCTCCAGCAATAAAGTTTAAATTTGTAATACCATCTCCCTGTTTTTTTTTTTAATGATACTATTTTTAACTCCTATGGAGGGTGTTTACAGTTACATGTATTGTGAATTTTCTGCAACAGATAGGAATTAGATTCATGGAATTTTTGAGCTAGAAAGAGCCTTAGAGAAAATCAAATCCAACCCCCTCATTTTTCGAATGAGGAAACCAAGCTCCAGAGAAGCAAAGTAACTGACCTAACGCCCCAGCTCTGGAACCCAGGATGCTGGCCGCCGTGGAAGTTCAGCCACCGAGATCTCAAAATAGAAGTTTGAAAAATATGAAACAGTAGTGAAGGTTAATAAAAAGGCTTTAAATCTTCCTGTTCTAAATGTTTGCCTGTAACCTATTTTATTTATGCAAGTGTTCTTAGGTAGAATTCCAGCCATAATATTAGAAAAATTATCAGGTCCTGAGAGAACAAAAAGCCAAAGCTGGATGCATTGTGTGTCTGCAGGAATAAAACAGGTTTCTTCCCTTTGTGTTTCAGTGGTACTCAGACCAGAACCATGGCATATCCGGCCTGTCCACGAAGCACTTATACACCCACATGACCCACTTCCTAAAGCAATGTTTTTCTTTGTCAGAGTAAAAATGATGCAGATACAGGACTGTATCACAATCTGAACACTTCCTATAAATGCCTCAGACTGTTTGCTTGTTTTACTCTTTATGCTGTTAAATGTTGGTGTAAACAAACAAACGAATGTTGTTCTGAAGGCTGACAGAAAATTCAGAGGACTCAGAAGTTCAACCTAAATATTGTTTACATTTTCTGACACTCTGTGAAAGAAGAGAAAAGGAGGCCATACCTTTTGCTTTGGGCACAGACAGTGTTTTATCACCTGTTCGTTTGAGGGGAAAAAGAATAAAGTCAGAAGTTAAAATGCTATGATTTTCTCAGTGTGCATTAATTTCAGGTTCCCGTTTCTATCAGAGAAAGAGATGCTTATGTTAGGCAAGTGCTTGAATAATATTAGGGTGGTTATGAAGGAGAAGAATCTAGAAGCAGTTTTGGATTTTTGTAATTAGAGCTCCAAATGCTGGAACACACAGCTCAGAGTATGCAAAAGCATTGTTCAGAAACCAGGTTGGCAATGCATTTTGCAGAGGCACCCTGACGTTTGCACTCTGTACTGTCCCTCCAAGAAATGTTTATTAAATTTCTCCCAGAAGATTTCTTCAACATTGCCAAAAGCATTTGATAAAGATAAAGTCAGAATTTTGGATCCAGGCTCCTTTTAAGAAATGCTTCAAATTTGGAAATGTTCCTATTTTGGATCCCTTTTTAGAATGAGTAATGGTTAACTGTTTTCTGATTGCTAAGCCACACCAAACTAAATAAAACAAAAAATCAGATAAAATGGACTTCAACAGCTGGAGAAGGAAAATGTTACATCTGGAGCTTATTCTGGGGTTTTAGTTCTATGTTACAGGGTTTATTTTGGAAAAGAAAAAAAAAAAAAGAGCCATAATGCCAGCAATCCCAAAGGCAATGCTCTGTCAACAACTGTCCCCGTCAATTAGAAACACAGGCAGTACGCCATATCTGTGATGGCCATGGAATTAAAAAGATCCACAACAGGTCACCAGAAGATGTCTTAAATGAATGCTGAAAGTATCATGAAGCCGCTGCCGAGAGGACTTTCCATTGACGTGGTTCCCAGCGTTCAATTGCCCTGGATGATATTTCCCTGTCCTTGGTTTGATTCTTCCCAGTGTCAGGTAGAAGACCCTCACACCTTCTGTCATGCTGTATAACTAGAAGAACCAGTCCAGGCATGGAAACTTACAGCAGGCAGGGACCTCAAAGGTCATACACCACAGACTCTTCTAGAGTTTTCAGACCTTTCTCAGTCCAGCATTCTTTCTCCTATGACTTTCTGAAATCATGCTCCCATTCAGGCCACAGAGTCCCACCCACCTCACCTGTCAGGAAGGGTACTTCGTGGAGGTCAGGGAGCCCGGGCAACACCCTCACAGATTCAGGACTGGCCACAGCCCCTCCTCTGCACATCTATACAACTGCTGATGCCCTCAGGGTCAGAGGGAAGCTACTACTCTCCTTTTCTGTTCCACATGGAGCAGCCTGTGAAGCAAGCCCAAGAGATTTCTGCATAATTTTCTCCCCATTCGCTCTCTCCAACTAGGAAGGGGAGACGAGCCAACAGCCCTTTCCTAACACTCTGTTAAGGGAGACAGCAGGGCAATTTTGTAATTATTATTTGTATAATAAGGAAGTCTTGTTACCCCAGCTTATCTTCCGCCTTTGTGGAATATGCAAACCTGGTGTTTAATATCAATGTGCAAGAAGTGGTTTGCAGCCTCAGGCCTTGGCTCCCACTGCCACAGAGGCAACTTCTACAAGACAGATCTAACTGCGTCATTTTCCCAAGTAGAAACCTCCAGGGATTCTCCATGGTCTGTAAAATAACATTGTAGATATTCTATGTAGAACATTTTCATCATCACAGAAAGTGCTATTCGATGGTGCTATCCTAGAGGAATCTTCACAGACCATATCTTGGAACATAGCATATGGTAGAAGCTCGCCAACCAGTGAATGATTGAACGACTCTGTCTTCATAGAAGACTCGGGTTTTCTACATCACCGTTGATGCAGCCTCCCCTGACCCCTCAGGCGTGCCTCGGGACTATCAGTGTGTGTTTATGTACTTATTCATCCATTCAACAACCATTTATTGAGGCTGTCTGTATACCTCACAAGGCTTTGAGGACACAGTGCAGAGCAGTGCAGCAACTAGAGTGGCAGGGTTGTTTTTTAATTTTTTTTTTTTAACGTTCACATTTTGTACAGCTTTACTAGATTTTTCTTTTGGCTTGGAAAATAAGAGGTACATAAAGTACAAAGATTTTAGTAGAAAATACGAAATTAAAAGGGATGATTAAACGTCTTACCTTTTCCATTTGTAGGAAGTGAATTATAATAATAACTATTGTTTGCCACATTTTATTCTTTCATATGTGATTTGGGGAGGAGGTTGTCCCAGCATCCTAATTCATGCTGCAGGGTAGAATCATCCTTCACATATCGCAAACTAGGGATTTTCATGCATTCATTCAACAAATGCAATTGCAAGCCACTGACTCAGGTACTATAGGTGACTCTCCCCCGCAGATGACATGTATGTTAAACAGTATGCATATCTGTGGGCAGAGCTTAAGGCTTGTAAAGATGAGATATGAATGTGAGTAACTACAATGCAAGTTCAAATGACATCAGTACTCTGGGGGTGAGATTCTAGTAGGTGTAAGAGGAAAACCATAAGAAATGATGCCATTTCAAAATAACCTCAAATGTCAACCCTGCAATGCTGGCCTTAGAGCTATTTTTAAAGGTTTCAAAATTCTAAATGATCATCAAATATTTGTCAGAGTGAATGAGAAAAAAACAGCAAAAAAATGGGTATCTTGTTAAATTTAATACAAATGAAGGAATTTTGATTGAGGTTTAAATTTTTAAAAAATCTTCTCCAAAGTATAAAATGTATGATTTATTTCCTTCAAGAAACATTTTTTGAGAACCTATACTGTGCATGGAAGTATTCTGGGTACTGCAGGGGTTACAAAGATGAATGTATGTGACAGGTTCTCCATTTCTAGACTGTTTCAGTAAAGGCAACTTAACGAATCTGATTTTCCCAACATTTAAGCATTTTTCAGAAACTGACAGATCTTTATGCAAATGTTGTTGCCAAGCTGTTTGTAATGGTGAAATTATACTTTGACAGTAACTCTTTAAAATATATTAAACTCAGCTAAGGTTTTTTTTTTGAAATGTTGCCAATTAAGTGACTTTAATGAGCTTCTTGATGGTAATGTAATTAAAATTCAGATGTTCTAATTGTAAAAAAAAATACAGTTCCGGGAAACAACAGTAAAATAAGCAAATGTGAAATGAAGTAGGGCTAATTTAAACGGTGATTTTGTGGTCTTCTAAGATTCCACCAAAACAACATTTTCAATTATCCTGTTTGTAAAGAAGAAAGACGGCACCTAACAGATATTTTAGATGTATCCAGTAAAGTAGATATTTTGAGTTTATCTAATAAAACAGATTTTTAAATTCTGAACACAGTAAGTCATTCTCTGCTTGTGAAAGAACTGCTAAAAACACTTCCTTGGCTTTATGAACAGGTACCCTAGCAATCTGAAGTGAAATAATTTCTAATTCAGGGAGAAATGAGTGCCTGGACCTTACCAAGCTATTCATGGGGAATAAGATCTGGCTCCTAGCAAAAGTCTCTACTGACCACCTGCTCAGATTATTGGCATGCCATATTAGCATGCTGGTCACAGGCACTTCTTTTTGACACACAGGTATGTCGTTGGCAAGCTAGAGCAGTATGATTTCATTCTATTGGCCTCTAGTTAATACCCCATTACTTACTGTACTCACTTTAAAAGTGGCTTTGACAATACATGATTTAACACATATTCGTTGGTGCAGCGGTACAGCCTTTGCTCTGTGGTTATACAGAGTCCATATCACATTCATAAGAGGGAGGGGTAATCAAGCCGAGGTCATGCTGCCGTGGTTTGACAGCTCATGTTCCTACTTTCATAATTACTGGTCATTGACAAGCAAAGCCAGGAGCATCTTTGCTAGCCATGATTTATTGGGGGTAGGAATTTTTCTCATTGTTACAGAAAGTGAATTTTTGAAATAAATGTCTTAACAAATCATTTAAAAGGATATAAATGTTATTTATTCGCTAAAAAGCTACTATTCATTCACTCATGATTCCGTTTGTTATTGAAACATCCTTTCAGATATTCGTGGACATAATAGAAAATTTTAGGTAGGTCATAAAATTTGTTTGTAACACACTGACACTTGGCTAAATTTCCAGCTGTAAGAGATGATGCTTTACTATATGCAAGTACTTTTATATACCGACAGGAGACAACGCTGCTCTCTCATTTTCTTTAGAAGATTAAAGCAATACTTTGCAATATTGCAAATGCCTCCCTTTCAAATGAAATACAAGACAGCTCACGTGCCAATTCTTTTAAATGTAATATGTTCATTATAACTTATTTTAAAGGCAGTGGACTGTAACAGGTAAGGGCACAGATGCTAAAGTTAGACTACGTGGTTCCAATCCCAGCTCAGCGACGTACTAGCTGTGTAATTTTGGTGAGTGTTCATACATTCTTTCTGCTTCGGTTTTCTTATATGTGAAATGGGGACTAATAATAGTTCCTATCCCATAGCATGATTTGGAGGTTGAAATTAGTTGTTATTCATAGAGCTCATAGTGTCTGGCATATAGTAAGTATTTTGCAGGGGTCTGCCTAGATACATAAAGTAAACCAACTTTTTAATTGGCATTTTCAGTAAATTAATTCTCAAGAAATTAATAGTTTAATCTGAAGCCAATCATTTCTTTCCCATATCAGTGAGTTTAGTAGAAGTATGAGAATCATCCATCACTTAAAAATGAATCTCTGTCTTTTTCTGAAACAATGTGGCCTTTTAAGAAGAACCCGTACGATGAGGAAACTCATCGACCCTGAATGAATCATTTGACAATAGTAATATTGTCAATATTTGAAAGTAGTAGTGGAAACACCCTGAGGGAAGACAGACCACCAAGGAAATGTGTGCTTGAAGGACACGGACAGTTCCCTCACCCAGCTTCACAAAACAACCTACAAAGCACCACACGGGTCCTTCTGCTCTGGCTCTATCTCCACCTGCTGCCCTCCAAACTCCAGCCCCACTGGTCTCCTTCCTGGTTTTTTGTGCAGACCAAGCTTATTTCTGTTTCAGGGCCTCGAATTTGGATTTCTCACATTTACATTTGGCTGTGTCCTTGCCCATCGAGGTCTCAGCCCATGTGTCAGCACTTTAGAGAGAACTTCTCTAGCTTTAATGGTCACTGGATTTACTGTTGCTTCTTCCACAGGCAGAGACTTCCAGCCACAATATCTAATTTTGTTTGCTTAACAGCACTTATAACCAGCTTATAACTTGATAGCACTATAAAGCATGTTTATTTAGATATGTGCTTGGTACTTAGTTCTCCCACTCAAATATAAGCTCTCTATAAGGAGTGACCCTATCTGTCTTTTCACCTCTCTGCACCCAGGGCCTTGATAGACTTTGGAATAAGGTAGAAGGAACTTGATAAACATTTGCTGAATGTGTTCCCACATTTTGCCAATAGGAAGGCCTATGAAACTAGAATCCTTATGTGTGATCTCACAGTGGAAACAGATCTCACCCTTTCTGGAAATGAGTATGTAATAGAAACTTGCCTTTTCCCCTTCAAAGCGAAGAGAAAGAAGAAAATCCTTGAGCAGCAGGTGATCCACAGTCAGGAGAATGGGGTTAGGGAGGACATGAATCTTAGCCAGAGGTCTAAGAGGTTGGTCTTTGGGACTTCTCTGGTGGCACAGTGGTTAAGAATCCACCTGCCAATGTGGGGGATACGGGTTCAAGCCCTGGTCTGGGAAAATCCCACATGCCGAGGAGCAACTAAGCCTGTGCGCCACAACTACTGAGCCTGCACTCTAGAGCCTGCGAACCACAACTGCTGAAGCCCATGTGCCTAGAGCCTGTGCTCCGTAACAACAGAAACCACCGCAATGAGAAGCCCACGCACCACAACAAAGAGTAGCCCCCGCTCCCTGCAACTAGAGAAAGCCCACGCACAGCAATGAAGACTCAATGCAGCCAAAAATAAATAAATAAATTTATTTTTAAAAAAGTAGTAAAAAAAGAAGTAATCTCTGAGAATGTACCTTAAAAAAAAAAAAAAGAAGTTGGTCTTTGGAACAAAAAATAATTTGGGTTAGGAAATAGAAACCAGCCTACTGCACGGGCCTACCCCTGATTCTCACTGCCCCTAGATGACTTCGTGGACTGGGTAAGTTTAGCACAGTATGTTGAGACTGAAAAAAGTCAGATAAGTCTCTGGAATGCTATTGATTATTTTAGCATCTTTCATTTTTTTTAAAGCATTTAAAAAAATATATTTCACTTAATTAATATATTTCAAGTACTAGCGGTTTCTTTCACCTTGTAAAACAAGGATACTCATGCTTAACACTGTTTCTATCTCCTGATCAGATAGATCATAAGTTCAAACCCTGAACGTTTGATTGGTCGGTTTTTTTAAATTCAGATTGTAAACTTGGAGTTATCAAAAATAAACCAGTGAAATATATCTTCCAAAAGTTGTACAGTTAAGATCATATTTTTCTAGGTGACCATTCAAAATGGGTGAATTGAACTTTCCAGGATCCAACTGATACAGCTAAGTGTGGCCTTGTGTATCTTACAATTCAACAACACAATTAAAAAATGGGTAAAGAACATGAATAAACATTTTTCCAAAGAAGTTATACAAATGACCAACAAGCACATGAAAAGATGTTCAACATCCTTAGTCATCAGAAAAATTGTAGATCAAAACCACAATGAAGTACCACTTTACACCTACAAAGATGGTTATTGAAAAGAAAAGAAAAGAAAAGAAAGGAAAAGAAAAGGAAAGAAAAGAAAAGTATTGACAAAGATATGGATAAATTGGAGGCCTCATATACTGCTGGCAGGAATGTAAAATGGTTCAGCTGCTGTGGAAAACAGTTTAGTAGCTCTTCTAAAAGTTAAACATAGAATTACTATACAACCCAGCAATTCACTTCTAGTTGTAACCTAAAAGAACTGAAAACAGGTTCTCAAACAAATACATGTATAGGCATACATGTCCATAGCAGCACTGATTCACAATAGTCAAAAGGGTGCAAACAGCACAAACGCCCATCAGTGGGTGAATGGATGAACAAATTGTGGTATATACACATAAAGAATATTATCCAGCCATAAAAAGAAGTACTGATAGATGCTACAATGTGATAGATGCTCGAAAACAAGCTAAGTGAAAGAAGCCCAGACACAAAAGGCTACTGTATGATTCCATTTATTTGAAATATCCAGAATAAGTAAGTCCACAAGACAAAATACAGATTGGTAGTTTCCTGAGGATGAGAAGAAACTGCTTAATGGAGAAGGCATATTTTCTTTTGCAGTGATTGAAATGTTTTGGTACTAGATGGATTTGGTGGTCACACAACATTGTGAATGTACTAAATACCACTGAATTGTTCACTTTAAACAGTTTGGTTTTGTTATGTGAATTTAATCTTAATAATTTTTAAAAAAATCTAGTTTTAAAAACTCTATTTGTAAATATTTTTGGCATAAGTAATCCATGATAATTATGACACCCTTCTAGAATCAGTAGACTCAAGTTTTTTTTTTTTTTTTTTTGCGGTATGCGGGCCTCTCACTGTTGCGGAGCACAGGCTCCAGACGCGCAGGCTCAGCAGCCATGGCCCACGGGCCCCACCGCTCCGCGGCACGTGGGATCTTCCCGGACTGGGCCACGAACCCGTGTCCCCTGCATCGGCAGGCGGACTCTCAACCACTGCGCCACCAGGGAAGCCCTAGACTCAAGTTTTTAATCTAAAAGAAAGGTATATTTTAGGAAATTCGGCTCTTGGGTGCTTTATAAATATTTATTTTGATCCATCCTCATTGCCAATAAAAGGAATATTTTTATTCTCAATTAAAGAAAAAATTTTAATTTGTTATACTTATTTAACCAGTTGTCATTCACACCATCACACCTCTGGATGTGGACGAGAGAAAACCCATAGAATTCACCCCCTGAGTCATACCTGACACCTCATGAGCATTCATAACAGACTTTTCAAATACCAGATATTCGCTTGTCTGCCTCTTAAATTCTGTTCTTCCAACTTCCTGCTCAACCGCACTCAGTATAGCAGTTCTTCCAAAATGACTCTTTCCAATACCCAACCTCAGGCTGCCTCCTTCTTTGCTCCTTGCATTCTGTTTTCACATCAATCTAGAGAAAGCTATAAGAACAAACTCTCTGCCAAGACCTGTCTCATTCCCTTACTCGGTTCTCAATCCTATGTTCTTTCAATGTTCCAGCTTCTTCATCAGAAAGTGAAATCTGTAGCTGTTGGAAAGGGTGAAAAGTCAATTGGGTGACATCTCCAAAACTCATGGATCTGATTCTTCAAAAATGGAATCTCCACAGTCACTTTAGAAAGCACTGTGGCAGTCTCTTGATAAGTTAAACATAACCCATCAATTCTACTTCTAGAATTCTTCTTTAAAATTCTTCTAGAATTCTACTTTACCTAAGGGAATTAAAAGCATAGTCCGGACAATTATTTAGAGCAGCATTATTCACAGTAGCTCAAAAGTGGAAACAAACCAAGTGTTCATCAATTGATGAATAGTTAAACAGAAATGTTATGTATACATATAATGGAATTTTATGCAATCATAAAATGCAATGATGTATTGATTCATGCTACAACATTGATGAACTTTGAAAATATTATGCTAAGTAAAAGAAGTTACATGCATGTATTCAGCAATTCCATTTATATGATATGTGCACAGAATAGGCAAATATACAGAGAGAAAGTACTTCAGTGGTTGTCAAGAGCTGTGAAAGGGGCAGTGGGGAATAACTGCTAATGGTACAGGGTTTCTTTTGAGAGTAATGAAAAGGTTCTGGAAGTAAGACAGTGGTGATGGTTATACAACATTGTGAATAAACCAAAAATCATACACTTTTAAAAGCTAAACTATAAAATACCTGGAATTGCCAATTGTTTATTTTTTAGTCCTCTTGCTATCTTAGCCATCTGGTGGCTGCGCATGGATTCAGACAGAAGTCAAGGCAGATTCTGAGGAGGTTAGGAGATTCTGCTGGGATTCCCACCACTGCTTTGTAGAGCCTTCCTCTAGAAAGGTAGTAGGATCTGGATTCAGATCCAGTTGCAGCTTTAAGCAACTTGGTTACCTGTTCTAAGCCCTTGCTTCGTTATTTGTAAAATGGAGGAAAAAATATTTAACTCACTGTGTATTATGAGGATGAAACAATAATATATTCAGAGAGTTTTGCTTTTAGTAGACATTAATAAATGGTAGCTATCTCAATTATCTTAGAGTACTTGCTCCTCAAATATTTTCTACATTGGTTGCCTATAACTAAGCCAATATATGAATCACAGGTGAAAATGTAAAAAAGCAATCACCTAATCAAGTGGCTGGTATAACGTGCTACCCCTGAAACGAATGGCTTTACGCTTTCATCCATGTGCTAAGTCAAACGTTGCCCTGAAATTATAATTTATACTTGATGGTTTTCATTAATGTCAACTGTCCTAAATGATACATTTATGTAGGACAACTGTCCAGAAGAACATTAGATGTAAATTGCTGCTTAATAAATCAAAGCCACATTTAAGATATTCAGTGAGTTGCTTTTTGCTATGCATTATGCCTAGTGTTGAGAGGAAGCGGTGGAGCAAAAGGTCTAATATCCAGACTTTGACTTCTAGAGTTCGCTGATCAGTGTTTATGGAGGAGGGGGATGCTGACCATGCACTAGATTTATGAGAAAGAAATGGCGAATCTACCTTTCTTCAGCATTAGACAGGGCTCACAGTTAATACTCTGGTGTGCTCTATGAGGATAAAAAGATTTCTATTAAAATGGAAGTGAAAAATCAGTCTTTACTTCCTCTGACAGCATTCCAACAAAGAAACAATTTACTTTTCAGTCCGAAGGAGTCAGGATTAGAACTCGCTACTGAGGCCATAGAACTGTTTCTGAGTTCAGAGCTAAATTATTTGGGGTAATTTATTACAAAATGAAATTGTAGAAATTAATTCTCTATGTTTGAAGAATAAAATAGTCAACCAATGGATTGTTTTAAATTAGATAAAATTCTACTTAAAAATATGATAATAGCCTAGAGGGCTTTATAAATTAGCCTTCAGTCTATGATTATATCATTTCAATATCACCAAAAAAGTGGGCATATCTTTGCAATACATCTGATAAAATATGATGTGGCAGCACCAGCCCTGATCAAGCTTCAGGCAGAGGGCAAGCCTGATTATAAGACATCATGAATAAAAAAAGTGTTCATAACTCCATTTTGCATTTTCAACATTTTTTAGGATACAGATTTCAAATTTTAAATATTCTAATGGCTGAGGTTACTTCTTTTTACAGAAGTCTTTGAGAAATTGCAATGTTTTAATTGGTTCACATTAAAGACTCTTAGAAGCTTGAGGGAAAAAAAGTCTTTCCAGATGAGCAAGAGGTTGGATAAATGTAATGACATATGGTTTGTTTTTTATAGTCACAATATGCGAAAAATAGAAGCATAACACATGTATTCAATGATATATATGTATTTATACATATAAATATATATTCTGATTATAAATTATGAGATACGATTATTTTGTATCAATGTGATTTTGTTTTCTTTCTCTTTCTTGTTCCCTTTATGAATAAAAATAACAACTGAAACTTAGAACAATTTTAAACATCTCATTATACCAGGGATCTAGCAAGAGATAAAATCAACATATGCAAAGCCATGATGCCGTACGGTCCCCTCCTCAGACTTGTGAGCTGCGCTGTCTACAGGGTCTCAGAGCCTCAGGGTGGGAAAACTGTCCGTTGATCTTATTACGGAATTTCCCCTCACCCAGCAGGCTTCTTTGGAATCATTCCAGATGAAAGGGTCATGACCTGTTTCTTAAATATCTCTCAGTAAAAATCTATCTCACATCCTCTGGCAAACTCAGAACTCGCCTTGGAAGTTCTTCTTTTATTGCCTCTGGACCCCTGCGTTCATCAAGACACTCAGGAGATGTGAAAGGCATCTGATCATTACGTTTTATGTACTCGATTTTTACAGTTTCAAAGGGTTTCATTAAATCACTCGCTATTTTTTTCTTCCAAGTTAAAAAAAAAAAACCTGAGTTAATGTAAACTTTTCTCTCACATGCTATAGACAATTTTTTGGGGTGGGGAGGGGTGATCTTTTGCAGGCTCGTGGGTTATTTTCAGAAGATCCTTGTTATGGAGAAGAGGAATAGCATGCATATTGAGAGGATTACCTCTAAGAAACCAAAATGGACCTCAAACTCATCGGGAAAGTGTTAGTGGTCACTATTAAGTCTTACGTGAGGGCGGAGGCGTACCCTAGGGACAGACCTTGAAAATGATGGAGAAGGAGCTGTGATTTCCACTATTCCACTACCTCTGAATGGTGGTTCTCATACCCTGCCTTCTTGAAGTTGTTTTTCCATTACCCAGGCCTGGCCCTGTGCTACCAATTTACCTCCAAGCTTTGTTGCCCCCATGTGTCTCTGAACTTCATTTACCTTACCTAGCTCATCCTTGGTAACTGAAGGGTCAAACTCTTTAGCTTCCAGAGTAACTGATTAATTGGTGCTAATGGCCCACCCACACATTAATTTTATTATAGCTTTAATTTAACTTTTTAGTTTGGAAAATTTCAAACGTGTCTAAAGTAAGTAGAATCACATAATAAAACCTCATTGTAATAACCCATCAGTCAATTTCAACGATTATCAATATTCTGCCATGCTTCTCCATACCACTTTTAATTTTACTATTTTTTCTTTTAGTTAAAATTTACATAAATTGAAATCACAAATCTTAGCTGCACTATTTTGACAACTGGACATGCCTTGGTAAAACACACCCCTTTCACGATATGGAATATTTCCATCGCCCCAGAAAGTTACCCCCAGACTATCCTCCTCTTCCAAGAGACAACCACAGTTCTGGGTTTTATTTAATCTTAGTTTTGCTTCTGCAACTTCTGTGAATGGATTCATACTGTATGCAGTTTTTTGTTTGTTTGTTTGTTTGTTTTGCAGTACGTGGGCCTCTCACTGTTGTGGCCTCTCCCGTTGCGGAGCACAGGCTCCGGATGCACAGGCTCAGCGGCCATGGCTCATGGGCCCAGCCGCTCCGCGGCATGTGGGATCCTGCCGGACTGGGGCAGGAACCCGTGTCCCCTGTATTGACAGGTGGAATCTCAAGCACTGCGCCACCAGGGAAGCCCCTGTATGCAGTTTTTTGTGTCCACCTTCTTTCACTCAGCATCATATCTGTGAAATTCATCCATATTGCTGCCAATATCTGTTATTGTTCAGTAGGATTCCATTATATGAATTCCATACCATAATTTGTCTATTTTTTCTTTTGTTGATGGATAGTTTGATTCTTCCCAGTTTTTAGCTGTTGTGAATATTTTTATACATGTCTTTTCGTGGATATACGTTTTCATTTCTTTTGGGTAAAACACCTAGAAGTGGAATTACTAGGTCAAAGTGTAGCTGTACAGTTAGCTTTAAAGCTTAAACTTTCATCCCTTTTTAAATTGCATTTTTAAGCATTTTGAATAATTAAATAAAATGGTAAAAAATTCCAGACGGCATAACAAATATATATTAAGAAGTATTCTGTGTACTCTGTTCCTGTCTAGCCCACTGCTCCACACTGCCTCCTACGTATGCACTTTTATTAATCTCTTGTGCATTCTTCCAATTTTTTTAAACACAGTGATGAGTAAATAAACATACATTTGTCCCCTTCCCTCTTCTAACACAAAAGGTAACCTACTATATATCCATAATATACCTTCTTATTTTCACCTAACAACATATCTTAGAGACTTTCCATATTGGTGAATAAATAGGTTCCTCATTCTTTTTATAAAAATTGCTCTATCCATGGCCCCTTGGATTGGTTCCAACTTGTTACTACTATACATAGGCTGCAATGAAGAAACTTTTACCTACATCATTACATATATATGTAGGAATATAGATGGGATACATGTCCAGAATGGTGCTTTAGCCTTACTAGGCCAAGGATGATAGGTATTTGTAATTTTGTTAATGTTGCCAAATTGTGCCCCAAGCGTGTTGTGACATGTTGTAATCCCATCAGCAATGCATGAGCGTTCCCCTCAACCATAGTCTTGCTACCAGAGTGCACTGTGAACCTGGATCTTTGTCATTCTCAAGCATTTCAACTCAAGTTTCCTGAACAGCTGAGGAAAATAAACGTGCAAAACCCCGGCGCCCTATGATTTTGTGCGGTGAGGTCCTAAGCTGAATCTGCTACTTAATTTGTGCGGCCAAGTAAAAAACAGAAATGTGGAGTCCTTGTTCAAAAATTATTAAGAATTTCAAGATGGTGAGAGTAGAACATTAAGCCAAGTATGCGGCCCTGTAAAGAAAGTAAGAGAGCTTTGAGGAGGAACTTATTTTACCTTAAAATGTGATGTACGTTTTTGCACTCCACTCCATGTAATAGTCATGTTTTAAATTACCCTTATCAAGTCAAATTGACCTTTCAGGAAGGCATATCATAGCTATCACGTGGCCATGCCTCAGGTGTCACTACACAGCCTGATGGGAGAAATCTAGATGACTTCTCCCAGAACTTCCCTGCTCCCAGACAAGCTTTTTTTTTTTTTTTTACATCTTTATTGGAGTATAATTGCTTTACAATGGTGTGTTAGCTTCTGCTTTATAACAAAGTGAATCAGCTATACATATACATATGTTCCCATATCTCTTCCCTAGTTATATAAATGCAGGGCCACCACTTTCCCTGCCTCACGTCTAAATAACTGAATAACTGTGATGATGGGAACTGAAGGCCAAGTGGATGTTGACGTTGGGACAGTCATTGCAAGAAGATCCACTAGTCCAAGTTGCACTTGTTGTTTGTCTTGATTTCTGACGATACAATGTCTGTTAGGGAGCCTGATTTCCCCTTCCAAGGGAGGAGAGCAGTGCCTTATTCAGTGGCACTCTTAGTGTTTCTGCACTCTCAGAACGCTTATCATTAATGGTATTGGGGACCCCCAAGAATCAGTATTGTTGGGCTGGAGATGACGCTAGAGGAAATTTCCTGAAAAATCTCGATAGTCACTTCTGAAATAATAGAAAGCAAGTGGAGTGGAGGGAAAAAAAGAAGTTTTTTCGTAATATATTGGGAGAGGGCATTTACTGAGATGCCAGGTGCCATGTTAATGCCCTTATATACGTCATTGCAGAGCCCCCTTCTTCAGGCTGCTCCCACAAACAAGTAGCATCTGCAAAGGAAAGAGAGACAGACAGACTGACAGAGGCAGAGAAAGAGAGGAAGAAACATCTACTCAAATAGGCAAAGGGAAAAAAATAGAACTGAATGCCAAACAATTTAATAAAAATATATCCAATATACTCACGAGGATTGAGGCCAGAGGGAGGAACAATTTGATCATATAGTAAACTTATCCACACTCTCAAATCATTACAGCATGTGTTAAGTGTTAATCCAGACAGCCCTGAGGTGTGCCACAGTTCTCTGCTCTGTCACCCCCTCTGCTGGTGAAAGCCATCCTCAGGTCGAAACACGAGCAAGCACCGGGAGAAGCTGAGGAAAATGAGATATGTACTTTACACAGTTGTGCTTCTCAAACTTTAATATGCATATGAATTGCCTGGGACTCTTGGTAAAATGCAAATTACTTACTAAGTCTGGGCTTGGGCCTGAGAGTCTGCATTTCTGGCAAACTCCCAAGTGGTGTTGGTCCTTGGACCACACTTTGATTAGCAAGGCTAACATTAATGATATACCATCAGTAATCACCAGCACAAACACTTCTTCCTGAGTTCCCCCAGCTTCACAGAGAACTGATCTCTATGGCCTTTAAATAGCTCTACATCCAACAGTGGGTCCAATCCACAAAGTGAACAATTTAAATTCATTGGGAATGTTTCTACAGTTATCTCAATGATTTACTTCTGTACCAGTTTCACCATGCAGTCGATTATATTAGAATATTGGAATCTAGTTAACACATGTTGCAATGATTTGGTCAAATGAAAACAAATTTTTATTTTAGAAGAGTCATTTAACCAACACTCTCATTTCCAAACAGGAAGCTGAGGCATAAATAGAGTATGTGACTTGACTGAGGCCACACAGCTTGTTTATAGCAGCCAAACTAAAATCTAATTACACCAACACTGTCCTCATGCTGTCTGTCCAGATCATTTCCCTTTTTTCTCTTTCTCTAAGGTGACCAGACTCATATCTGCTAAATCCCATAGGTCACTGAAGTCCTAAGTGGCAGGTCAAAAAGCTCAGTAAATATGACAGTATACACAGTAACTCATTCTTTTGTAAATTAGTGTCCAACTCTCTTATCAGCAGAGTTAGCCTTTAAATATCCATTAGAAGGAAAAAGAAATACTAGACCCTGTCTTATTAGCATCACCTATCTTGGGTGTTTAATCCTCACTTTGCTTTACCCTTTCTTCCTGAATCCCATTTTTAACAACAGGACACCTTAGGTCTTAACTGATATTCTTTAAACTTCCCCACCCAAATAATACAGTAAGAAATACAGTAATTAATACAAATTAATTTTGTATAGTGCAGATGAGAAGATTCTTAATAAGTATGTTTTGAGTGAGTGATTTATTATTTGGGTAGATGAAAGGATGGATAGATTATTATACTAAGATAAATTAATCGTAACTAAATAGCAAAGAGGGGCTTATCAGACCCTCGAATAAGGCTATGCTCAAAGTGGGTTGGCCACGGACTAGGTAATTTCATGTTCTTTTGTCTGCAGCATAAAAATTCACTTTAGAGTACTTAAGTGATTTTCATGCCTGACCAAGAGTGAAAGGTGAATCTCCAAGCTGCCCTCTCCATCATTCTCAGCAAAAAAAAAAAGACAAGAGTAAATAAAAAGTTTCCTGGTCTCTGACTTCCCACCCAATATAAACGTAGAATGCAGATGAGCCAAGTGAGTGAGCGAGTGAAATTGTTTGTAACAAAAACCCATTATTCACAGATGAAAAATTTATATTGTCAGCGTAATATCTGTGAGGCTAAACAACACTGGAGAGGATATAAAAGCAGTGCGCTTTGGTGCAGAACTACAGAGCTCAGGACACTGCACACCAGAGTCCCAAAAAGAGGGCTCTCTTTCTCTCTACCTGCTCTGTTCCACCTCCTGGTGTCAGAAGGTAAGATTAATACTGACAGATTGTAAGACTGAAAATCCTGTTTGGGGTACAGTTTTCATAAGGGGGCAAAGTATTATGAATTATAGTGCTGTTTTTTCATCTTATACTTTATTACTATAATACACAGGGCAGAGTTGAGATGAAAAAGTGATATAAAATGCATTTACATAAACTTCAACATATTGTAGCCGCAAAGGGAGTTGAAGAAATAATTCAATGCAAAGATACAAAATGAAAGAAAAACAAAGTGCAAAGATACAAAATAGAAAGAAAAACAAAGATTCAAATCAATGCACTTACTACAAGATTTAACTGTTATGAGAACTGCATTTTAAAAATAAGTGGTAACATTTTGAAAAACAAATATTTTTCTTTGGATTTGATAAATGTGTATACTATTGTGAACAGAAGGAGCCTTTTAAATTCAGCAGAAACGTGTCCATTAGAGAGGTTATAACAGCAATGGCTCCTTACCAATGAAAACGTATGGTTTTCTAAAAGCGCAGAATCAACAACATCATTCAAATAAGGCTGATAAGGCTATCAAAAAATCAAAGTCCATGAAATCAGCTCTTTGTAAATAAGACATAGCATATTTTGTGCAGAGAACAAATATCATCGATTACTGGGAATTCTGTGGATGGAGCTGAGTAAAAGCATAGATTAATAATTACTTACTATGTATTGAGGACCAATAGTAATAAATAAAATATCTAAAATGTTTACATGTCAAAATGAAATTATAGTAAATACCATTAGAAAAAAAAATCAGATGTCCTAAAGTACCTCCTTAAGCTCTTAAGGATAAAGAACACTTTTATGAAGATCCTCAATGGGTAAATGATTACGTGGTATGGTTTCTTTTCCACACATACTAATTAACACCTGCGAGAGGAAATGATCTAGCCAGTTTTAAAAGCATTTGGCCTAAAGCATCAATATATTTAGGGATATACTGTATGTCACCTTGTCTAGGTCAAAGATTAATCTTTCTAAAAGACTTTCTATTCAGGAAATACTATTGGTACCATATCTCCTTTTAAATTTGAGTGGAAATGTAAGGTTCTTGTAAAACTGCAGATTCTTTCTGTAGGGCTGACTAAAGCAGGGGTGGGAAGTAATTGGAAAGTCTTCTCTTATTGAATAAGATTTTGATACCAAAATAATGCAAATATTTGCTTTCTCAAGTCGTGGTATTCAAACAGCCTTATTCTTAAATTTTTCACAGTTCTGTTGACTTTTACACAATGAATAAATACAATTTTAAAAATCAGTTACTTCTTTCAGTAGAGCTCATTCTGCTGCCTGGAGAGGACTTCGAACATTCTCTTCTGTATGGTTGTTTCTTCTACCAGCTCTCTCAGGGGCAGAAAACCAGCTGCTCCATATCTGCCTCCAGAGGACGTCATAGAAGATACTGTAAAACCGTTAGGGACATTGTGTGGAAGGAATTACAGTTCTCAATTGACTTTCCAACAATGACGTAATCCTAAAGAGAAATGCTTGCTTTAATTTTTAAGTTTCTGAAAGCATAAATTTATCATTAAAAATTATAATCAGAAGCTCCTGCCTATATATTTGGCAAGGTTTCCAAAGTTTGCCAACCAGATAAACTGAAGCACAGCAAAATGCCATATTAGTAATTGAATGTTGATGAATGAAGAAGGATGAATATGTAATGCCTATTGTGTGGCTTTGTCTAACTGACCTCTTAATCTAAAAAGAGTTAATATTTCAAAGGAAAAAAAATATCACGCCGGTATTACAGTCTCCATGTTTTAGTGCCAAAGACCGATAGTAAGTGTGGCTAAGATGTTAAAGAAAAGACTGATAGTTTAAAATGATAATATTTATAAAATACTTATTTCAAACCAAATGCCATTTGCTAAAAATACTCATTCAAATATTTTATGGATAAGCACGATCAAACTTGGATTGAAATCCCCACTTCTCAAAGTAAACACGATTGGTTGAAAGTAGCAGAGGGAAGTTCATGACAAACACTGGACTTGAGGTTTTCATTCAGAAAATAGGGGTGCTTGTCCTGTGGGGACATTCTGGCCACATTCATGTTGGTCCCACCCCACCCATCCACACTGCATCACGATGTCCTTGGCATCCCATGGCTTCATGAGGCATCTGCTTGTGATGTGAGGTATTCTACAACCTGGTCTAGGGTGTCACTAGCAGTGAATGACACGTCCTGGACTCAGTCCAATTATAAAACAACCAGGGGACTTCCAAGACTTCAGAAGCAAGCATTAATTTTCTTTATGACAGTGATCTCTTAGTTTCTTAGTTGTGATTGTTCAAGTTGCCAGAAGCATTAGTTCTTGTTGCAAATTGCTTGTCTTTAAAATGATTTTTTTTTCCTTTAATTTAGAACAGGTCAAAGCACCCTAAAATACCTCAAATCTGTTGGCCGCTTTATAATTACAAAGTCTAGACCAAGTTACACTATTTAAAATATAAATGAATAATACATCTGAACCGACAGCTGGTATGCCAAGTTGTAGCCTGAGGCTGCTTTAAGATGGTTGAAATGCAGTATAATGTAAATGCTTGGAAGTGAAGGACTATTAATTGAAAGCCAGACTGATAGTGAAGAGGGTGGCATTACGGATAAGGCGCCATTCAGGCTAACCATATGTAGCATATCATCTACAGTGGGTATTTTCAATGTTTATCGTGGACATTTTTAATTTCAATTCTGGAAATGAGTCTTCTAATCATTAACAGAAGTGTCCTACACTAATGAAAAATCTTCATAGTGCTACACATCTTTTGTATTCTTTTTAGCCACCAAAAAAAAAAATAAAAAAGAACTGCAGGAAAAATATAATCTAATATTTGAAATTACTCAAAATATAATCAGAATAAAATTGATGACTAGCTTTTTGTTCTATTTATAATATTTACTTGGTCAAAATTGAACTAATTTAGTCTGACTGGTTTAAATATGGTTGAGGGTCTCTATCTTTCCCTTGACTCTGTGTTCCAACAGGCAGCAAAAATGAAAAGCATTTACTTTGTGGCTGGATTGCTTGTAATGCTGGTCCAAGGCAGCTGGCAACGTTCCCTTCAGGACACAGAGGAGAAATCCAGGTATTAAATCGTTAGACTTGAACTAATATAGCACCATGGTTAGAATACAGCCTGAGATAACTGTGATTAGTAAATAAGTCTCAGTAATTTGGAGTAAATACTCTGCACAATTTTCAACTGTGTAAAGTATCATTGTGATAAAGGCTTTTCTAGAGTACAGATCAGAGTATGTCGTTTCATAACGGAAGGGGTGGGCAATGTTGAAAAATATGTTACATGGGAAATTATAGCTCTTTGAAATCTTCAGCTAATACTCCCCGTTCATTCATTACTCACACTGCAGAGTAGGTCATTTTAATCATTCACACCAACTTTTCCTCTTTTCTAAAAAATAACACTCTTTCTTACTAATTGTAAAAGTCATACGTGCTCATTATAAAAATATGCATGTACTGTATATAAATATATCCCGATCAGTTACAGCTTTGTATTATGTTCTGTCTCTTAGCATTGTATTGTTAGCTTATTTTTATTATATCATTACAAATATCTATTAAGTGTATGGTATTTAATGGCTACATACTATTCCACCTCATAAATATACAATATTTATTTAGCTACTCCTGCTCTATTGAATATGTAAGGGTTCTTCAAATTTTCCCACAAAGAATGCTGCAAATAACATTTCTCCCTATATTTCTTACTATTTCCTGAGGATTTATTTCTAGTATTTATTTCTAGTAAAATAATCATGTCAAAGGATCTGAATGAGTTTAAATATTTTATCTTGCCAACTTGCTTTCCAGAAAAATCATACACATGCACACTCCCACCAGCATTATAGAAATACTCCTCTCATAATATCCTCCTCGGTATTTAATCCTTGCTAATTTGATAGGTAAAAATAGTATCTCATTTCTATTTTTGAGTTTTAATCATATTGAATATTTCCCCACATAGCCGTGCCAACCAACTGTTGATTACTGGCATGTGGATTATCCACTACACAGTTTCAAATTAGCAAGTGGGCTTTTTCTTGCCTTTCTTCGAATTTTTAATTGTCTTTCCTTCACCATTAGCTACCACATAGCCAGGTAACGGAGCTACTTTTTTATATTAATATATGCGAAACAGAATTCGGAACATAAATCTGCTGCTCCCCAAAAATCGGTTTGGTATTCTTCACTCTTTTAAAATATTCAAGGCGTTGCTCTCTTCTGGCATTATTAACATAATTACGAGTAGATGAAATTGTTAAAAAAAGATTTATTTAATCCTATTTCAGAAAAAAGAAGCCAGTTGAAAAATCAGTTGCTAGAATTCCAAATCGGAGTATATTCAACTCTGGTAAAACCATGGGATTCCCATGGCAAATTAAGGTCTTTCTGAACTGCCAACTGAAATACTCAAGGAACCTGCCTTCCAACTTCATGTGGTTCTGTATTTTGTAGAGAAGCTGCTTCTCAAGTGAATCTACTCTTGAGGAGAGATTTAATTGTACCAGTCACTCTTCTTCACAGATCATTCCCAGCTCCCCAGACCGACCCGCTCAATGATCCAGATCAGATGAATGAAGACAAGCGCCACTCACAGGGCACGTTCACCAGTGACTACAGCAAGTATCTGGACTCCAGGCGCGCCCAGGATTTTGTGCAGTGGTTGATGAACACCAAGAGGAATAAGTAAGAGTCTGAACCTGATCAGAAATTTACACACAAATGTATTACTTAAAAATGTCTAAAATTCCTCCTGACTTTCTTAAGTTATCGTGCATATCAAATAGTGCCCAGAAGCTCTTTCAATTTTGATGATTTTCAAGGTTGGTGATGCTATCCTTCATAATGTGCCTCTGAATGTCCCACCCCTCATCCCACCAAAACTCTTACCCACCCTCCAATGGGACATAGAATTTAAATTTTCCCAACTGTGGTCTTAGCAATATTCACTTCATGCCCATTTTCCTTTAAAATTGAAAGCTGACTTTTGTGGACCTGCAAGATTAGAAATCTAATCCTGACCAAAAGATAAGAGCAAATTCAACATTCCCTTGTAGGATTCAAACTCATGACTATGATCACAAAGTATCCTCTAGCCAAGTTAGTCACGGTAAGGAATGGAAACAGATGCAGTCTTTTTCTTGTAGAATACAATCCAAGATACACATTTAAAATTACAGCCTAGCTGCACAGCATAAAGAGAGAAGAAGGTATATAAGAACACAAGCCTATCACAAGGCATACATTTTAATGCTGGATTTCCTTTGACAGTTTCAGGGTTTTTTTGTTTTTGTTTTTGTTTTTTCTGCATCCAGGCTACTGGACGAAATCAGCTGCAAGAGTTTCACAGGGATGGTGGAATTTCACAGTTACTTTGGAGGGTGACCCACAAGGGGAAGGGAGTTATACACACAAAGTAGCTGAAGGAATCTAAAAATCAGAAAAAGGGAATAAATTTGTCTGGATAGAATGGAGAAGGGGGACAGAGTGAGACGAGCCAGCAGGAAGAATAAAAAAGAGCTGCTGACCAAAAATCCTTAAACTGGAGAGTACAGGAAAGATGGTAGTCATGGTCAGAGAAGACACTGCGAGAAGTCCTCGTTAAGGATTACAAATGAAGCCATTGGTGAAATGGGAGAAATCACATATTTGAAAAAATGCAAACAACTATGTTCATTTCTAGAAAGAGAATGCCACGACTTGGTAAACTAATGTAAAACAATCCTAGCTCCCAGGCAGTTTCTGTTGTGTTTAAGATGAAACCTTCCAGGGCTAATATATGATGGAGCAACTGACCATCTATCTGGTCAACCACCTCCACAGAGCACTCTGTACACATTTAAGGGTGATACGGGGTCATCTTCTTAGCTTTCCTCACTGCTAGCCCATCACACATTTCCTTTAATCCAATACCATGTGGTCTTTTGATGACATTTTGAGACGCTCCTTTGCTTTCCCTTGATTCAGTTAACTAACTCTGACCCCATACGTACTAATGACAAGCTGCTGCTTTGTTTGCAGGTAGCATAGCGCAGTGGACAGCCCCCATACATTGAGACGGAAGAAAATGCTGCTTTAATAGTCAACGGCACAGATAAGCAGGGCAGGTGAAAATGGGTCACTAGGTGGAGTGAGGGAGCTTAGCTCCCCATAATTTTTATTAGCCCCCCACCAACCTTCACTCCAGATAATTAATGTAGCTTCCAGACAAGTCCTCTACCCACCCTCATCTCTCAAAACCACACAGAATCCCGAACCCAAAGCTGCCACTGCTTGCTTATAGGTGAGAATCATATTTCTAAAGAGACAGATCTTCAATTTAACTTTCACATTTCTTTCAGGAATAACATTGCCAAACGTCATGATGAATTTGAGAGACATGCTGAAGGAACCTTTACCAGTGATGTAAGTTCTTATCTGGAAGGCCAAGCTGCCAAGGAATTCATTGCTTGGCTGGTGAAAGGCCGAGGAAGGCGAGAGTAAGTCTGTGCATTCTTATTCAACTTTTCTTTTTTCTTCTTTTTTTTTTTTTTTTTTTTTGCTTGATGTGAAAAACTTAGAATACGGTTATCTATATATGGATCTGCATTACAGAAGCCATTAGTATAGTCTGACAGAGTAAAGAAATAACTCCTCTTGGAGGGAGACAATTTACAAAAGTCTCATCAGTTTTATCTCTGTTAGCAAGTATTAATAGAGTCAAACAGGTTACTTTTTATCCCCCATTATAGTTGTATTATAATTAGGGTATTAATTTGTCAATCCAGGACACTTTTGAGAATAAACAGAGTGCTTTTGATAACTACACCAGGAAAATAAGCTTAAACTAGGACTGTCCAGGAAAACTAGGGATAAAGGAAAAGAAGAAATAATGCAGAAAACTTAGTTTCACTTTAAATATTTACATAATTTATGTGTTAGTAAGTAATGTGTTAGTAAGTATTGAGGTAAAAATGTGATAAAGACTGAAAGGAATTAAACTTAAGACGTTTAATGAAATGACATTCAAAATACAGATATGTGGCAACATCCATATATTTAACAATGTGCCCATTTTTTAGGGACTGTCATAAAGATAACCATTAAATTATCACAGCTGAAAATACTCCCAAGAACTTTAGGTACTTTCTTGGATCTTACCACAACCAATCAGCCCCCTGAACCATCCTGTTTTCTTGTGACCATTTTGATTGACATTTGAATTATGAGAAGCAGGAAATTCATGTTCCACTCTATTTTTATTTTTAGTGAGACTTTAAAGAGCTCTCGAGGCAAAAGGGAACTAGTATTGTTGCTGATTTTTAAAACATTAACAATCAAATTTACAAAATCAATGGGAAAATAGTCACACAATCAAATTTACAAACTCAGTGGGAAAATAGTCACTTACACTTGATGCTGTTTTATAGTGTTTTAAAGGCATACCAAAAATTCTGCTAAATAAATCAATCGAAGAGAAAATCTGATATAGACTAAGGTTTAATCCCTTAATACTGCACTTGGCAAGGCTGTTTTGATAATCTCTAGTTTTATAGGCTAGAATATATTTTTATGAATTATAAACAAATTAATAGTCTCAATAATAACTTCTGTGTTGGCAATACACTAAAATCTTTGAAGCAGCTGGAATATGGAAAAGGCCTTAGTTTCAGGTCCCAGCTCTGCGCTATTCTACCTAATTCCCTTTCTGATATGCAAGTTTCTATGAGGTTTTTCGTGATAGGCCCTCTGTAAATAGAAACATATGGTTTTCTCAGCGATGCTTACACATGTTACCAGTGATAGGCAACCAATAAGCATTTATTTGAAACGTTTAACCAAGTACTGATTTTACCTCTCTTTTTCTCAGTTTCCCAGAAGAAGTCACCATTGTTGAAGAACTCCGCCGCAGACACGCTGATGGCTCTTTCTCTGATGAGATGAACACAGTTCTCGATAGTCTTGCCACTCGAGACTTTATAAACTGGTTGCTTCAGACAAAAGTTACTGACAGGTGATTTATTTTAGTTTATTCTGAAAACCATCAACACTTTCATAAATATTATCATACTGCTACAGGTTGTTCCTATGTGGGGAGAGAGTCTTTACTCTCTTGATATATAATCAAAATTATGAATCATTCAAAAGTACATTATTATATTTGTTTTCTGTCATTACAATTTTATCCATTCACTCATTTATTCCAAACACATTTCCTGAGTGTCAATAAGGGACAAGGCATTCGGAACACATTGCAAATTGCTGTGTATGTTGAAATTTTAGCACAAAGTAAAATGCCAATATATATGGTATTAACTACTTAATGTAATAAGCATAGCAGTAAAAATTTACATGCCAAAATTAACCACTTATCTTGGTAGGTTGTAATTGCCTTTTTTATAATTATTCATACATTTTATATTTCTTGATAGGGACACTTTAGGGTAAGCCATCTTCAATGTAAATATTTGAAAACTCCAAAAGACAAAGGGATATATAAGATGAAAAGACATAAATAACTTTGATCAAAATAAATCATTGAAATATTTCCTGGATAAGTTAACTATATCATCTGTGTATTTATACTGTGTTAAGTCATTTTCTCTTTTTTTTAAATCTCCAGGAAGTAAGTGTGTCATTAGTCAAGTTCATCTTCACAATATCACCTGCCAGCCATGTGGGATGTTTGAAATTTTAAGTTCTGTAAATTTAAGAGGTGTATTCTAAAGCCATATTGCTTTGCATGCCAATAAATAAATTTCCTTTTAATATTGTGTAACCAAAAGATCATGAGTAAATAAACCATTGTCAAAATAGTGCTAAAATGTCAGCTTTAAAATAAAAAAAATGCAGAATTCTCTTATTTTTTTCTTATTTTGGATGACGTACCCTAACCTGCTTACACTTAGCAATGAAATTGTTGTTCTATGATATAGTTTGTATATATAAATGACTCCAATCACAACATATCTGCGTTATAATAATAGGATAAGGGAAGGACTGGTAGCCACAGTTGTGAAACTGAAAGTGAACTTTCTTCTCAAAACTTTTGTCATAAAAATGCTCAGCTTTCAATATATAAAAGATAGGCTGAATAAAAATTTCAAGCTTCTTCACCATGGTCTGTTTTCTCTCTTCTTTGTGCTCCTACTCCTTCCAAATACCCCTGCTTCCTAAGCTGGTAGCCCATAAGCCAAATCTGATGCCCAGCCGTGGTTTCATGTTTTAAGTTGTTACACAGTGCTTTAACATTTTTGGCCAACATTGAAAAATCAAGGTATTTTACATTAAAGTGTTGATTTCTTGAAAAATGAGGTCCTCAGGAAATATTAGACCCACAAAACAAATCTCTTCTGAAGCTGAGAGCCAGCTGCCTTCTTCTGAATGGTCACATGCTTTTCAGCTCACTATTGTGCCCCCTACACACACACACACACACACACACACACACACACACACACACACACACACACAAACACCTGTATATGGCAAATATTTTCTCTTAGTCTCTCTTTTATTTATTTATTTATTTTGGCCGTGCCGCACGGCTTGTGGAATCTTAGTTCCCAGACCAGGGATC